>NW_021703771.1:39336919-39738885 GCF_005190385.1 Monodon monoceros | reverse complement strand
GAAAGAAAGAAAGAAAGAAAGAAAGAAAGAAAGAAAGAAAGAAAGAAGGAAGGAAGGAAGGAAGAAAGGAAGAGAGAGAGGGGGAAGGAGGGAGGAAGGGAGAAAGGTGGAGGGAGGGAGAGAAAGAAAGGAATCAAAGAAAGAAAAAGAAAGGAAAATGTTCAACATAGTCATTAAAAATGAAAATTAAAACAAGGTGCCAATTTTTCATATGTCAAATTAGCAAAGATTTTAAACAATTAAACTACTCGGATAAGGATGCAGGTACTGTTTATCTGCTTGGTAGGCATGTGAATTAAATCAGTGTTTCTGGAAGATTTTGGAAATATTTATCTAAGTGTTAACAAAAGTGATGGAGGGAGCTTACATTATGGAAAACCTTGCATTCAGGCACAAGTCTCAAATAACAATTTTCCTGAAGGCCAAGAAGGGGACAATTCTCTGTATCCTGAGTTAGCCTCAAGGTCAGGAGCATCTAGCGTTTATCGAAATGACCCAGCTGTATCCCATCAGTATTGCTGAGGACACACAACCTGAACTATAAAGATTTCCCTCTTTGTTTTTGGAGCCGGTTGTTCTGATAGCTGGAACAGAACCTGGCTTATGCTTTGCTATTGCAAGTAAAAATTCCATTCATTGCTCAAAAATGGTTTGAGTTTTCCTTCTCTTTCATAAAATGTATTAGTTTATTAATGAGGGGAAAAAAGTGGTATTTTAAAATGTCAGAAAAAAGATAAAAGGAAGTTTCTTTTTTTATTGAAGTATAGTTGATTTACAGTGTTGTGTTAATTTCTGCTGTACAGCAAAGTGATTCAGTTTTATATATATATATATATATATATATATATATATATATATACATTCTTTTTTATATTCTTTTCCATTATGGTTTATCACAGGATATTGAATATAGCTCCCTGTGCTATACAGTAGGACCTGTTGTTTATTCATTCTATATATACTAGTTTGCATCTACTAACCCTAAACTTCCAGTCCATCCCTCCCTCACCTCCCCTCCCCGCTGGCAATCACAAGTCTGTTCTTTATGTCTGTGACTCTGTTTCTGCTCATAGGTAGGTTCATTTGTGTCAAATTTTAGATTCCACATATAAGTGATATCATACGGTATTTGTCTTTCTCTTTCTGACTTATTTCATTTAGTGATAATCTCTAGGTCCATCCATGTTTCTGCAAATGGCATTATTTCATTCTTTTTTATGGCTGTGTAGTATTCCATTGTGTATATGTACCACATCTTCTTTATCCTTTCATCTGTTCATGGACACTTAGGTTGCTTCCATGTCTTGGCTATTGTGAATAGTGCTGCTATGAACATAGGGGTGCATGTATCTTTTTGAATTATAGTTTGTTTTTTTCTTTTCAGTACGCAGGCCTCACACTGTTGTGGCCTCTCCTGTTGCGGAGCACAGGCTCTGGATGCACAGGCTCAGCGGCCATGGCTCACGGGCCTAGCTGCTCCGTGGCATGTGGGATCTTCCTGGACTGGGGCACGAACCCGTGTCCCCTGCATCGGCAGGTGGACTCTCAACCACTGCGCCACCAGGGAAGCCCTGAATTATAGTTTTATCTGGATATATGCCCAGGAGTGGGATTGCTGAATTATATGGCAACTCTATTTTTAGTTTTTTGAGGAACCTCCATACTGTTTTCTAAGGTGGCTGCACCAACTTGCATTCCTACCAACAGTGTAGGAGGGTTCCCTAAGAAAAGGAAATGTTTCTTGATTACCTCTAGAAAAACTAGTTTGGGGTGTTTTACAATTGCCAAAAAACAAAGCAAACATCACATATCTGTATGGATCAGGTCTGGTTTTAGTGCCCTATTCTAAAGCAATCATTTGTTGCAGTTGCTGAAAATCCCTACTTATAAGGAGGCAACGTCTAGGCAATTCTCCCAGTTAGCTCATTCAGTTAAAATATCAATTAAACGAAAAAGAGTCAATGAGTAAAAGATCCAAACAGATATCTCACCAAAGAAGATATACAAATGGAAAATAAGCATAGGAAAAGATGCTCACCATCATATGTCATTAGGGAGCTGCAAATTAAAACAATCATGAGATATCATTACCCACCTATCAGAATGGCTAAAATCCAAAACACTGACAACAACAAACACTGGCAAAGATGTGGAACAACAGAGCTCTCATTCATTGCTGGTGGAATGCAAAATGGTACAGCCACTCTGGAAGACAGTCTAGCAGTTTCTTACAAAACTAAATATACTCTTACCATACAATCCTGCAATAGAGCGCCTCAGTGTTTACCCAAAGGAGTTAAAAACTAGCTCCAGGGCTTCCCTGGTGGCGCAGTGGTTGAGAGTCCGCCTGCCGATGCAGGGCACATGGGTTCGTGCCCCGATCCGGGAAGATCCCACATGCCGTGGAGCGGCTGGGCCCATGAGCCGTGGCCGCTGAGCCTGCGTGTCTGGAGCCTGTGCTCCGCAACGGGAGAGGCCACAACACTGAGAGGCCAGCGTACCGCAAAAAAAAAAAACAAAAATAAACAAAAATAAACAAAAAAAAAAACTAGCTCCACACAAAAACCTGCACACAGATGTTTATAACAGCTTTATTTGTAACTACCAAAACTTGGAAGCAACCAAGATGTCCTTCAATAGGTAAGTGTATAAACAAACTGTGATACATCCATATAATGAAATATTACTCAGCAGTAAAAAGGAATGAGTGATCAAGGCACGAAAAGACATGGAGGAAACTTAGATGAATATTGCTAAGTGAAAAACGACTCTCTGAAAAGTCTACATACTATATGATTGACATTCTTAAAAAAGCAAATTATGAAGACAGCAAAAAATCAATCGTTGCCAGGGGCTGGCAGGGAGGGAGGGAGGGATGAATAGATGGAACACAGGTGATATTTAGGGCAGTGAAACTATTCTGTAAGATACTGTAATGGTGTATACATGATATCATACATTTGTCAAACTCATAGAATGTGCAATACGAAGAGAGAATCAATGTGAACTGTGGACCTTAATTAATGTAATAATAAAAATTAATAAATATATAATATATAATAAATATGTATATACCTATACAATAAACATATAAATATATAATAATAAATAATGTATCAATATTGGCTCATCAGCTGTAACAAATGTACCCCACTAATGCAAGATGAGAGTAATTTGGGGGAAACTGCGTGTGGGGAAGTGGGGAATGGGTTATATGAGAACTCTACTTTCTGCTTAATTTTTCTGTAAACCTAAAACTGCTATAAAAAGAGTCTACTAATTTTTTAAAAAAGAGTCAAACCAATTGTTTCACTGAGTTGACTTCTCAAAAAAAGTAGATCCACTATTTTGGCATGGTCTTGGAGTAACCTGTGGAACATTATTTTTTTCTAGGTCCTTTGACTAACATGACTCTGTGTGTTAATTCGGTTGTGAAAATATCCACAAGTTTGCATTGGTAAACTGGGAAGTTTTCACAACCTGTGATAGTGACAATAAGTGATTTCTTTTTGAATGCTTGGTACCCATTGTCCCCAGTGCCAAGAGTCTCAGTACAACTGTCTCCCTCCCTGCACATCACCCCTGTACTAGCACAGCCTGCTCCTAGTGATGGAATGGCATTGGCTTCTCTGTCCTGAAAACTTGGCTTCTTTGAGCTTTTTTCCTCTTTTTCATGTGCAAGAGAAAAAATATTAGAGTATTGCTTAGTTCCTATAAAGACAGCCTGCTCCCACCCCCAGAGTGCATTCATGCTGAGCAGAGAGGTTGTAACTGTGCATACCTTGGCACAGGGCAGTCCGGGATAGTACCCAAGCTGAGGGTAAATCAGCACTCGGAGTGAACTCTTATATTAATGGCTTCACAAGAAGCTATAAGACTGGACCTTTAAGAAGGGTCGGGGATGGATATGGTAGAACAATCTGTGCAGATGCACTGGTCCTGGGCTTCCAACCCCATACACAGGCCACATCCCAGGTATCCAATATGGCTAGGTCAACCTGCAGGAGGGTCAAAATCCTAGACAGTCCTCACTGTGAGAGCAGATAGCAGGAGACATGTGGCACATTCCTGGAGGTTTCCCCTGAAGTGTACCAAGCCTTTCCCAACCTCCTGGGCTGCTCTACAAAGACTCCCTGCCAACCTGGTTCTCCACCTACCCCTAGAACTAGGTAGAACTGTTCTTTATATCCTTTGCCTTCTTCTCCTCCTACCCTTCTGTAGCTTTTTTTTTTTACAGCTTTCTAATTTAGAAACTGAAATTATAATTGGGAAGAGGACATTAAAGAAAGTTTACTTTATCTGAGTGAAATTGACAAGTAGACCAGGGCAAAAAAAGTGGTCTCTTGGCGCGTATGTGTCCCCTCAATCAACATGAATCAAGGGTCTGTACTTGCCTCAGAGTTTGTACTTGATGCAAAAGACAAAATGGTGCATAAGAAAATGCCCTACCCTCAAGAAGCTCATAGTCCGTGGGAGAGACAGATGCTAAAGAGGTGATTGGAATTCCAGTTCCAATATCTATGAATTAAATCATTCCCATTTGAGGTAATTAGATGCAGGAAGTGGAGAGGACAGAGCTTGAGGCTGAGAGCAGACAAGGGAGATATTGTGAATGGCAGAGTTGAAATGGAGACATTTTTATCGCGACGTTGAGAGAGAGAGCAAAGAAACAGGGAAACTCCCTCAGGAGAGAGAGAAGTGGAGATGTTTACCAGGTTGGCTCTCAGAAGGGAAGTGCATGAAGTTATCATGGACAGAGCATAGACTTTAGCCTTGTGCAAGAGTGGGGGAGTTGAGATAGTTCTATGCAGCCAAGCTTCTCAACTCTCCAAGCTATTCTGAATTAGTGAGAACTAGAAGTCAGGAGCCAACAATTCCAAGATATAAAATCAGAAAAGCTTTGAACATTTGGGTGGCAAAGCAGACACAAAAGAGAATCCCTTTTATTGGACATACTATCTATGAGAAAGTAAAATTTTCATTTTTAAGTGTTTCATTGAAACAGCTTAGGAAGGGAAAGCTTAAAGACTTTTCTCTTAAATGGATGTTAATCATATAATGTACATAACTATTAATGCAGACTGTTATTAAGATGCCACCTTTATTATTTTATTTTAGTGAATGTAATAAATAGTGTCACAGAGTCACTTATAACCTCCACTACTCAATTTACATTTTCAAATAAGGTGTTAATTTCCTAACTATTGAATTTTCTAGGGCTCGTGGGTTTCTGGCACCTATGTTACAGAGTTGGAGAGAATTTTATGGTAGATACTATTGGAGAACAAAGAAAGGCAAGTCCATGTTTATCTGGAGAATTCAAGGGTGTCTTTGCAGGAGGTGATTTTTTAGGCTGGGTCTTGAAGGATGAGATGACATTAGCCAGGAGACAAAGAAGCAGACATCATAGCCTTTTTCACATTCTGGTCCTTCTCATGATCTCCTCCATATGACCATTCTGCCCTTATTGGGTTATGTCTCCAATTTAAGAGAGCTGAGTAGGGGTGTCAGAGAGTAGTAGGAACGATATTAACAAAACACCTCTATCTACATAACCTCATTTGAGCTTCACAAAACCCTGTGTGATAAAGGCAAAGAGCTCAATTTATAAATGAGGAAACGCAATTTATAAATGAGGCCCAAAGAAGCTGAACAACTTGTCTAAACTCATGCAGGTACTAAGAAATGGAACCAGGATTTCAAGTAGGTTTTCAGTACTCAATACTGTATGTTATCAATACTGGTTTACTAATACCCTATGCATGTCACAGGAATATACCATATCAATATGGATGTGTCCTATTATGACCAAAAAAAAAAAGAGAGAAAAACTAGATAACATTTGGAACTATTTTAGAATGGAAAAATCCATTATTTGAAATCTTAAGAAAAAATATTTTGACGTAAAAATGACTCTAATAAATGACGGTAACCAAGGCAAGTGAGGAAAGAGACAGGGCTAATGCCAGCATTACATATTTAGAGTAATATTAGTTGAACCAACTTTTACAAACCAACATCAAGGAAAAGTAAAGAGAGCATCAGAAATCGATAACACAATTTTAGTGTTAGCTGCATTTAAGTGAGACAGCTCTGACTCATTCAACATGTGATGTCAGACCAAGCAGGTTACAAGGGGCAAAAATGTATTTTGGGGAAAAGCTGGAAAGGGAATGATAAATTTGAATATACTACATCTTGGTAACTCACCCCAGTGGATGGAGATAAAAGAAATCATGAGACCTTCTTGGAACCCTGAGTAATCTGTATCCTTTCATAAATCTTCAGAGCAGGACAGAGCATGCATTGCCCCATGTAGGAAGCCAAGGCCATATTCAAATCACTGATGACAAATGGAAGATGAATTCTAGGAAGCCAGAAAGGGAGAAAGTCTTAGGGAACAAAACAAGAAGAGTCCTTAAAGCCCCAGTGTCTTTAATCCCTGCAGGGAAGGAGTGATCTATAGCAGCATAGAAAAAGAAGGAGGTATCTAACTGCCAAGAAAAAGAGGGTCTCTAATGGTTCTTAGGGGTCCAGTCCACAGTTGATAATTTTTCCCTCAGGAAGGGTCTTCTGTTATATCAACTTAATCTCTTGTTACATACAATTTAACCACCTTCTCTGTCCTTGGAGTCCCTGTTTTTTCTTTTCTCATCCTTTATCTTTATATATATAGATATATATATATTTACTTGGCTACATGGGGTCTTAGTTGCAGCATGTGGGATCTTTTCGTTGCAGCATGTGGGATCTGTAGTTGCGGCATGTAGGATCTGTAGTTGTGGCATGCAAACTCTTGGTTGTGGCATGTGGGATCTAGTTCACTGACCAGGGATCAAACCCAGGCCCCCTGCATTGGGAGCATGGAGTCTTAGCCACTGGACCACCAGGGAAATCCCTCATCCTTTATCTTCTTGATCTAACATCTATGGCAGGACTCCTTTGGTGTTGCTGTTGGGAGACAGGGCTGACTGTTATAGCACAAAACTGATGTTGCTATTCTACTCTAAGAGGCATAATTTGACCCAGGACTCTCTAGAGCCATGTGACAGAAGGTATAGGTTTTATTTTATTCTCTTTGCATTTGTTGTCGTCCTTGAATAAGGGATGCTTCATCCAACAATATTAATGAGTTCCTTCCCTAAATTGTAAAACTTTCTGTTACGAAGATTACTTTTCTGACCATTATTTCTCCCTGCAGAATTTCATGAAACTCATCTAATAGAAAAGATTGTAAGATGGGCTATGAGATTCCAGCAGGCCAGAGAAGATGGGTTCCAAGACAAAGGATATGTGCACACTGCTTAGTTTATAGCTAAATTTATAGCAGGCTCTGTGGCTGTGTCTTCCAGGTACAGGGAGCCCCAGGCAGGGGGAACTTTAGAATGGGCACTTTGCTTCCTCAGAGTGAACCAAGCTTAAGTCGTTGCTGGCTCCCAGTGTGTCTTCCAGCTGTAAAGTGGCTGCAAAAGGCCACAGCAACTTAACTGCATCAGTAACTGCCTGGGTTATTGAGCCAGTGAACTCAGTGTCCTGGTGATGCCTCTAGGCTGACAGGCCAGGCCAACTGGGAACTATAACCACGGGCCACACATCGCTTTACTTTCTAAGTCGTTCAGGATTCCCATCTCCAACACCCTCTTCTTAGATTACCAGGGCCTTAGGGTGTTATGACATAACCAATTTACTTTTGAAATTCATTGTCTTTACCTAGGAAGGGACAAACACACCGACATTTTGTGGTTTAGGCTTTCAGGAGACTGGGAGTGATTCATCTCCACTGTAAAATGAAGTGTTCTGCAGGATATGAAATACCATTGTTCAACAAGAAAAAGCCTTGTTCATTCTCTTTCACTTTATTGAATTTTTTAATACAAAAGTTATCCATGCTTGTTATTACGAAGCAGACTGGGAGGAAGCTGCCTTTTGACAGTTGGGTCCCCACCTCCACTTGACCCATCATCACCTTGTGGTAAAGTCCGTCCCAGCCTGCTGTGCGTCCTTTCACGTCTTTCTCAAAGTGCTTCCACATACATACCAGCACACAGTCATCAGAGCGGCAATGGATGTCAGTCTACCTCTTTTTGTGGGCATCTCCAAACTTCCCAGTTTGAAATCAAGTTTTTAACGTTTCCTTCATCCTATGCATGTCCAATGTGCTCAGCATTTCTACAGCAGCTATTATCCCATCTGCTGGGGAAACAGGATGAAAAGTGGTGAAGGAGACCCAGTCCAGGGATGGGCTCCTGGGGTCAGTGCTGTCTGCTCTCTGAGGGGCCTGTGATCAAATACATCATGTTGCTGAGTCCCTGTCTAATCTAGCTTGCTGAAGACGTGAGAGTTGACACAATGAGATACCTGTGTTGACCCTGGTGCAAAAAGCAGAATCTGGAGACTTCTGAGCAAGCAGGAGAAGCTGGGGAGAGAATGGTTGTTCCCCTTTGATAGCTGGCTCTGGAATATTCTGTGACAGTGAGTGGACTATTCAGGACTCTTCTCCTCCTCAGCCTCCTGCTGAGACAGAGTCAGGGCCCATTAGCACTTGCACTAGAGGCGAGCCCTTGCTTCGTGAGGAGGTGAGAGCAGTCAATTTTGCCACTCATTAGCAACTCTGGACAGATAGTGGTGGGAAGATTGAAGCTATTGGCAAAGTGAGAGTCTGCTTCTCTGAGGGCACAGTTATCCATTCTAGTCCTTTCGCCGTCAGCAGGTCACCCAGAGTTGACTGTCTGCTAGTCTCACAGAGCAATGAGCAAGGCAGTATTTTTTGTTAAGTATTATCCACTTTATTTAATAACTCAGTGAGTTGCCAATATTGTGATCCTCAAGGTAACGGTGAGACTGCAGGAGGAAAAATATCTCATGTAACTCAGACACCACCACCATCCTAGTTGTTGTCTTATTGTTCTGGACTAAAGGGTAGATTGTATTTAAAAGCAGTTCGGGCGGCTTTTTGTGGAAGGACAGTGGTTTACTCATGTGCCCCACAAGGGCCTCCTCTGATCAGCCTGACTTGTTATTTGTACAATATTTTACAGTTTGGAAAGCACTTTGACGTAGCCTTCAATTCTCACACAACTCTGTCAGGTCATGACTTTTCTTATCTCCATCTCACTGATGACTGAAGGTCACAGAAGTTAGCTGAGTTACCCAAGGTTACATAAAGTCCACTGCCCTTTCCCTGACCCCAGAGCATATGGGAATATAAGGGAGTTTAATAAATGGTGAAAGGAAGGGCCTCTCTTAACATCGATTGATAAAATAGGTAATGAAAATGCCACAAAGGAAATCAGTCCACTCCTGTACTCTTAAGGTGAATATTAAACCCAGTAAGACTGGTCATCACAGTACAGGTGGAGGGTTGAAATTAGGTGGGAAGGATTTTTTTTTCCTGCCTAGTCATCTTTGGGACATTGACTTGTCTTTATAAAATGTGGCTCCTCGTGCTACGACATGAACCTTGAAGACATTATGCCAAGTGAAATAAGCCAGACACAGAGGGACACATATTTTCTGATTCCACTTAGATGAGGTACCTAGAATAGTCAAATCCATATAGCAGAAAGTAGAACAGGGGTTTTCAGGGGCTGGGGGGAGGGGGAATGAGGAGTTATTGTTTAATGGGTGAGGAGTTTCAGTTTGGAATGATGAAAAAGTTCTGGAAATGGATGGTGGTGATGGTTTCAGAACACTGTGAATGTACTTAATGTCACTGAATTGTACCCTTAAAAATGGTTAAAATGGAAAGTTTAATGTTATGTATATTTTACCATAATTTAAAAAATTTTCTAAATGTGGTTTCTCTAATGCAAAAGGTTTAATTTGGGGATTCTTCACAAAGCATTATCTATGGCAATCTGCCCTGTAAATCACTGAATTACTTCCTTTTCTGGTTGAGCCAGCCAATTAAAGCGCTTTGATTTTAAAACATTTTCCCCAAGGTTTTTGTCTGTTAGTCTTTTGTTTTCTTTTGTTTCTGTTTTTAAGCTCAGACCACAAAAGCTCTTTTGAGTTCATAGAAGTACAGGTAGTTTCTCTCAAGATAACCATTTCTTCTCTGTTAAGTGAGCATTTTTGGTATTAAAACAAAGTTGCTGTTAGAAAATGAATTGAAATTTCCACATAATTAAAAGCAGCTGTTTCAATAGGAACTTACCAAGTTTGGAGACACTTTACTAAATACCTGAGGAGAAACTGGGGGCACCACCGACTCAGGTTTTTAACAATTAAGTTTGCTTCTTGCATTATTCAATTCCTATAATTACTAATCCACCAAACTGATATTTTAAACAAGAATTTATAATTTCTAACTGTGTTTCATGTATGCTTTATTCTCCTGTGCCGAATTCTGGGAGCAAAGTATTAGTAAGGACTGTCAGGAAAAATAACCAAAGATTTGGAAATGGGCAAAAAGATCACTGGATGTCCCTATAGTGATACTCTGGGCCCTGTCTAGTGGACCTGTGTCTCTCTAATGATCAGGCATTTTCACAACTCAATAGGAGAAGTTAAAGAAAACTGAGAGTAATGGAAATGGTTCTTATCCATAGCAATGCAAATGAATATTGTCCAGTCTCGTAGCAATGCAAATGAATATTGTCCAGTCTTGCTATAATTGTTTCTGCACGCATGTGTATGTTTGTGTCTGTGTTCTTCAGATTCTCCTCTAAGCCAGTTTCAACATCTTACTAGTACCCTAATTTATTAAAATATCTAATGTGTACATTTTGAATTTGTATGAGAGTATGATTTTATCTTTTTGAAAGTTTTACCTTAGGAAGTTCAACTAGAATTCAACTAGAAGTTGAATAAACTTCTTAACCTCCACAGTGATGTCTCCCTTCTCTGAGGAGCTCTGGCACCTACAGCCTTTCTCTTAGCTGCACTTGAGTAGGGCTGCCAGAATTACCACATTATAAATATAGCACACCCAGGAACATTTTTGTTTCAGATAACAAATAGATTCTTAGTATAGTTGTGTCTCATGCAATATTGTATAAACATACTAAAAGTTTGTATTTACTTATACTAAAAATGTGTTTGTTGTTTATCTGAAATTAAAATTAGCTGGGTATCCTGTATTTTATTTGGCAACCCTACATTCAGGGTGTCAATTGGCTGCCCCAAGGTGACATCAATATAATTCAAGTGAAAAAAAGCTAACATGCATAGTGTACCATACGCATTGCTAAGCACTTTTATCTTCTTAAGTATCCTGTAAGATGGATACCATTATATGCATTTTACAGTAAGGTAACCAAGGTTCACAGAAATTAAGTGATATGCCCAATATCTCACAGTTAGTCAATGGTAGGTCTCTGGTTCCAGAGTGTCTGCTTTTTTACCACCATGTTTTATTGCCTCACTAACCCTCTCTGGAGGTACGTAAGCGGTAGAGGGATGACTATCGATCAAGGGGTGACCAGAGATGGACAGAAGAGATGCCTAAATTCTTCTTCAATTTAACTATTCTCTCATGTGAAGCCTTGCATTCTGGTTTTTTTTCTGTATATTTTTTTGTTTGTCTTTGAGGATCACAACCCTGTCTTTGACCTCTTGTGTCCATAGAGTACCTCTCAGATATTGTTCAAGATAGTTGTTGAATAAAAATACTCTGCCTACTAGGGAGAAATAAGAATGTGTACGTGTGTGTGTGCAAATATGTGCATGCATGCACATGTGTGTGTATTTTGCAAATTTAAACACAGGAAAAATAATTAAAAACTAGTGAAATTGGTTACCTTTGAGAGAAAGGTAGAAAGGAGTAGAAGAGGTATAGGAGAGAGTAACACTTCTCTGAGTATAACATTTTACCTAGTTTTGATTTTGAAAATGTGCTAATGTTATTATTATTTTTTAAAATTAATTTATTTATTTACTTTTGGCTGTGTTGGGTCTTCGTTTCTGTGCGAGGGCTTTCTCTAGTTGCGGCGAGCGGGGGCCACTCTTCATCGCGGTGCGCGGGCCTCTCACTGTCGCGGCCTCTCTTGTTGCGGAGCACAGGCTCCAGACGCGCAGGCTCAGTAGTTGTGGCTCACGGGCTTTGTTGCTCCGTGGCATGTGCGTCTTCCCAGACCAGGGCTCGAACCCGTGTGCCCTGCATTGACAGGCAGACTCTCAACCACTGCGCCACCAGGGAAGCCCACTAATGTTATTTTTAACTAAACTGACAAGGATGGGAGTTGAGGAAAATTGAATTCAAATGGAAACAAATGACTGGGTTTCAAGTGAGTAATGTAATCACACAGAAGAGAAATAAAAAACTAGTTCAATTAATTTTTTTTTTTTTTTTTGCAGTACGCGGGCCTCTCACTGTTGTGGCCTCTCCCGTTGCGGAGCACAGGCTCCGGACACGCAGGCTCAGCGGCCATGGCTCATGGGCCTAGCTGCTCTGCGGCATGTGGGATCTTCCCGGACCAGGGCACAAACCCGTGTCCCCTGCATTGGCAGGCGGACTCTCAACCACTGCGCCACCAGGGAAGCCCTCAATTAATTTTTGAAGGCAGTATTTTAACTATACATCCTCAGTATAAAGACAAAAAACATCTTAAACTCTCAGTATGCTTGTTGTTGGTAGAGGTAAGAATGTGGCAATTCTGAAATTATTTTGTGGATATTGTAGAAATCAGCAAAGATATAAATATTTTGATTTGGACAGAGGATTCAGGACTATCACTATGTGAGAAGGAAGACACAAATATGGACGAGGGAAAAGCAAAAAGTTATTTGGATTGGGATTCGTGGTTGGTGTTGGATTGGGATTAGTGGGTACTGCTGGCTCTGACCACTGAAGGGGCAGTGACACCTCAGTAATAATAAACACAGATCTTGCCTTCTAAATACCATTTCCAACCAAAAGGAGCCAGGACTTCCTGGAGAAATTGTTGATTCCAGGGGTGGACATAGTGTTATTCTTGAAAGTAAGAAATGCTCATAAAATGATGGCAGTATGTTGCAAGAATACAGGAAACATTTTGAAGGGACTCCTAGTGTCCAAATCTATGACAATTTGAGCATCAAAATAAATAAGGTTAATGATGGATTTCAACCATGAAAAAATTTTATTAAGTCATATTTATATTAAATAAACAAATGAGGAAGAGGGGAAGGCTCATCTTTAGACTAGAAAGGCAACCAATAGATGTAGAATGGATGACAGAGTTCAAAAATCAACATTTTGCAACATCATAGTACTAATTGATTCAGGTAAGCATCATCAATGAAAGCCTTAAAGTCTCTCCCCAGAGATAACTTATTAATTGCAAAGGGAAAAATAGTAACTTTATAGTGGAAACACTTGGCTGACACCACCTTAACTAAGTGATCAATGTTAACATCACCAACATGGAACACACCCACATTGGTGTGTTTTCTGATGTGATGCACTGAGAAGCATTGCTTATGTTGTAATCCTGACAAAAATGCATAACCTGAGTATAATCATCCAGAAACATCATACAAGTCCAAATTGGGGACAGTCTGCAAAACAACTGGCCAGGGTTCATCAAAGCTGTCAATGTCATGAAAGGCAAAGATAAAATAATTCCAAAAATTTTCCAGATTCAATGAAATAAAAGACATGACAACTGAATGTAATGCATAATCCTAAATTAGATCTTGGATTGGGAGGAAAGTTGCCATAGAAGACATTATTGGGTAATTGGTGAAATTTAAATATAGACTATTTGTTAGATAATAATATTGTATTAATGTTAAAGTGCCTAAAATTGACCATTATACTGTGGTTGTGAAGAGAATGTTCTTGTTTTTAGGAGATATATGCTGAAATGTTTAGGGATAAAGACGCAAAAATCATGCAATTTCCTTTCATATATCAATAGTTTAGCAGTAACAATTAGAGAGATGATAATTGGTGACTCAATGTGAAGTGCATATGGGAAGACACTGTATAATTTCTGCAACTTTTCTGTGTTTGAAATATTTTTTAAAATAAAAAAGTATATATATTTTAAAGTTTTCTGATTCTCTAACCTCTCTATTGGAGAAGTGAGGATTAGACAGTACAATATAAGGTGTGGAATTGCCGAAGGATTTAAGCTGGGAGGGAGGGTTAGCAGGGACTAGAGACCTTTTTCCCAGGTTAGTGTCCTGGGACCTGGTCCCCCAGCTGTGTTGGATTGAGTCATTCAGGTGAGCAGTGAGATCTCTGAGAGGAGAAATATACTTTCCATGAAGCTGGAACCAGAAATCCAGGAGTCACTCTCAACTCCAATCTCTCACTCACTCAACTAAGCACCAAATTCTATTGATTCTACTTTTAGTTAAAACTCAGATTCATCCCCTCCCCTCAACATCCTCTCCCAAAGTCCTGACTTCCTTGTCTGCATTTCTGTGTCACTTCCTAACCTGTAGTAGAACCCCTCCAATCCATCCTTCCCACCTCAGCCAGGTGCAAAGTGAATGAAGCCTGGCTGTTGGCGGGGCTTTCACGAGTGCACCATTCATGCTGCTCTCTCAGGTCAGCAACATCTACTGCACTCCCTCTTTCCACTGCACTCCCTTCCCTACACAACCTTTTTTCCAACAATTCTGAACTATTTTTAGGTTCCCAAATACCTCTCTAGGGAACTATTTTTAGGTTCCCAAATACCTCCCCCCCACAATGTGTCATTCCTCTTCCTTTCTCGTTTTGGGAACAATTTGGAAAATGAAAGAATTAAGAAATAAAAGAAGTGGCAGATAAAGGTACAAATACCTATTGCTGACTGAAGCTAAGCTAGGGGATGTGGTTCAGGTTCTGTCAACCAGAGGGTGAGACTGCACCTCCCCAGAGGCCGGGAGGAAAAGGGGCTGAGAATATCTAGGTTTGTGCTTAAGGAAAATTTCTCCTGCAGAACACCGTAAGTGGAAAGAGGCACCCCCACTAACATACCACAGGCTATGAAATGTCTGTGTACAAAGCTTGCCCTTTCCTATTTGCCTACCCTCTGTACCAGCCTAAATGTTACCCCCTTTAAGAAGTCTTTATTGAGTGCTTTGGGCTGAATTGTGTTCCCCCTAAATTCACATGTTGAAGCCCTAATGCCAAATAGATGGTATTTGGAGATGGGACCTTTGGGAGGTAATTAGGGTTAGGTGAGGTCATGAGGGTGGGGCCCTCCAGATGGGATTAGTGCCCTCATAAGAAGAGACACCAAAGATCTTGCTCTCTTGCCCCCTCTTTCTCCCTGAGCATGTGCAAAGAAAAGGTAATGTGAAGGCTCAGGGGGAAGGTGGCCATCTACAAGGGAGGAAGAGAGGCCTCACCAGAACCCAACCATGCAGGCACCTGTATCTCCAACTTTCAGGCTCCAGAACTGTGAGAAAATAAATTGTTGTTCAGGCCACCCAGTCTATGGTATTTTGTTATGCAGTCCAAACTGACTAGTACAGTGAGCACATTCCAAATAAAGGTAATCACATCCTCCTTGGTATTACCTCCTTTTAGTAAACTTTCTTTCTTTCACCAAAGTCAGACATTTACATAGTTTTAAAAGTCAAATGATACTACAAAGCATATAATAAAAATAGTAGTCTATGGCTCTCCCCAAATTCCTAGCTTGAGCCTAGCTCCCCAGGAAAAAAAAAACATTCTCAACTCTTCCAATTATTTCTTATAAGCTGGGGGCCCACTCAGTGATTCCAAGTAATGTTTACAGCACTCTTCCCTGATTTATCAATTTTATACAGTAATTATTGACTTCCTACTATGAGGATTTAGCATTCTGTTACCCTGCCATCACTTTCCCGGCTTGCAACCTTACAGCTCAGTGATACCACATTTTCAGTGAATGTTCAGTGTTTACATTATTTTTATCACAAGACTGTCCTTCACTGCCAACCCAAACATATAATACAATTCCATTTCCTATCTTATACAATTTTCTTGTTTTCCCAGATATTAATTGCCTTTTTCTAGCTTGGCTTTTATATCATCACAAATTCTTCAACAGAACTATCAAACACCTCTGAATGCTATTTTCCATATAATTAAATCGTCACTTACCTCATTATTTGTTTCTGCTATCATATTTTTAATGCCGATGAGTTCTATATCATTCTCCCAACATTCCTTTTTTTCTCTCTTTTTTGTCCTCTGCTGCTGGATTTAGTGCTTTATGTACATTCTGTCGATGAATCCTCTCAACATCTCTGCAAGGTAGTTATTATCCCCACTTCGCAATGATGAGGAAGTGGAGGTTCAGAAAGGTAAAGTAACTAACTTAAGGTCACACAGCTGGTATATGCCAGAGCAGAGTTTTGCTTTGTTTTTTGTTTGTTTTTAAAATTTATTTATTTATTTCGGCTGCGCTGTGTGGCTTGTGGGATCTTAGTTTCCCGATCAGGGATTGAATCCAGGCCCTTGGCAGTGAAAGCCTGGAGTCCTAACCATGGGACCCCCAGGGAATTCCCTGTTTCTTTAAATTTTAGTAAAAAAACACAAAACGTGAAATCTACCTTCTTAACAATTTTAGTGTATAGTACAGTATTATTAGCCACATCTATATCTTGTACAGCAAATCTATACAACTTTTTCATCTTGCATGCCTGAAACTCTGTGCCCACTGAACAGCAACTCCTCTCATTTCCCCTTCCCACCAGCCCTGGCAACCACCATTCTCCTTTCTGCTTCTATGAGTTTGACTACTGTAGATACCTCATGAAAGAGGAATCATGCAGTATTTGTCCTTCTGTGACTGACTTATTTCTCTTAGCATAATGTCCTCAATTTTCGTTTCTACTGTAGCATGTGACAGGGTTTCCTCCTCTTTTAAGGCTGAAACATATTCCATTGCATGTAGTATACAACACCTTCTCTTTATCCATTTATTTGTCTACGGACATTTAGGTTACTTCTGTTGCTACTTCTTGGCTAGTGTGAATAACATTCCTTTTTAATAGCAGGCTCTTTTTGGTTTGGGGATACATTCTCTCCAAGGCTATTAAGACTTTTTGTTTTTAGTTTTCCTTTCTCTTTCTGCTGAGTTTGGTTTTTTTGCTGTTTATTTATTTTGATTTCTATTTTTCACGTTAAAAACATTCCTCTAACATCTGAGTATACTTTTTGTTTTTTGTTTTTGGCCGCAAGGCTTGCAGGATCTTAGTTCCCTGACCAGGGATTGAACCTGTACCCAGGGATTGAACCCATACCCTCAGCAGTGAAAGCACAGAGTCCTAACCACTGGAGCCTCAGGGAATTCCCTGAGTATACTGTTCACTAAACATTGAAAGGTTGACTGAAGCTCTGTGTGGCCATGGGGGGAGGGGCTTGTCCATGTATGTGTAGACTTTAGGCTGGAGATCTGTAGGATTATGAGATGATTCAGGAAGGACCTGGATTTCTTTTTCCATTCCCCAGACCCCAGAAGCGCCACCTGTCATTATAGGCATATCTTTTCGTTGTGGCCATTCATCTTTTCCAGAATCCACTAGTCTCCTGCCTGAGGACTGTACACCTGGTGTCAGCCTCCTGGAAGTGGGGACAGAGGAAGAGGGCAGAGAGTCACATGGTTCAGATGTCAATGTTCACTCTCAGAACAGCACTTTGCCCCACTCTCTGCTATGACTGCAGCCCCTCTAGGTCCTGCTCTCCAACCATAAGTCTCCTACCTACTTGGGTAGAGAGGGATAGCCTCTTAGCTACTCCAGTTGGCGAGTGACCTGGGATCTAACCTCTCCTTAAACAGAATTTCAACCAAACCTCTTGTGTTTCACGTCGTGCCCACCGTCACATCCCATAGTTCAGGTGTCTACAATTCTCCATCCTCTGTAGGCACTTGGTAGTAAGATTTCTTCCTCTCCTGCCTCTGTTTTCCATCCTACCAAATTAGATGATATTTCACATTTGTTGTGGTTTCCTGCCCAGTTCTCTGTGTCCTTTGGGGTTTATGCGTATTTATTTGTATTCCTTTACTCTTGTTTCAGTGCAGTTTCAGGAGGAAGCAGAGGTAAACATCCATGTTCAATTCACCGTGTTTAGTTAGAAGGTCACTCCCTGCCATGTCTCTAACTCATAGATGCTGCTGCACTACCCTTGTGCTCTAATCCTTTGTGGCTTGTCCACCTTCCCTGTGGACTGTGGTTTTCCTGAGGGCAGCAGTTTCTTTGCATCCCCAGCCCCTAACATAGATGGCATGCAGTAATTATTCATCTGGTTGAATGGAACTTAATTTACATAGTTGGTGCTGCCCAAAAAGCTGGGAAATAAATGACCACCTAAGGCCTCCCTCACCATCCTCCCATTCTCTGTTAAAGATAATCCTGATGAAAGAATTTTTTCAAGATTGAAGCAGAAATAGCGAACTCCTGCTCATATAGTGCCTTGTTTATAATATGTACAGCCTTTTCTGACTCTTTCAGAGAAAGTGCTTATTTTACTTAGAAGTAATTGCTTTTCAAAGGCTGGCAATTCTCATTAGTTACCAGGTGAGTGACTCTTAATAAGAAAAGTCTCCTGACTGAGCTAGGAAAAGCAATGGCACAAAAATGTATAGGGCGGGGTTTTCCCACCTTGCAAACCAAATAGCTCCTGTGCTACGCATAATTGAAAGAAAATTGACATGTATTATCTAAGATGCATTTTTTCCATGCACACAAAGAGAACTGGGCATGCAGAGGTGAGACCTTTGAGGTCCAGAAAAGAGCTGTGCTGATGAGAGCACTTCCCTCTTACAGAGATGTAATGGGGCATCATTTCTCTGCTTCTGGGGAAGAAATTTAAAACAGCTCTGTCAGCAGGGTTGGCTCCTTCCGGAGGCTCTGAGACTCCGTGTTCTGCCTCTCTCCTAGCTCCTTGTGGTGGCTGGCTCTCCTTGGCATTCACTGGCTTATAGCTGTATCACTCCCATTTCTGTCTCCACCCTCACATTGCCCTCTTCCCATTGTATATGTCTCTGTATCTCCAAATCTCCCTCTCCTTATAAGGACACCAGTCATTGGCTTTAGGGCTCACCCTAATGCCAGTATGACCACATCTTAACTTGATTACTTTTCCAAAGACCCTATTTCCAAATAGAGTCACATTAAAGGTTTCAGGTTAACATGAATATTTTGGGGACATTAATCAATCCAGCATATAGCCTAAAATCTTTACCTTCCTGCCTCCTACTTTTAGTTATAATTTTGGGGACTATGTTTGTAATCAAATACTTTCAGACAATTGACATAGGAAAAGACACAGGAAACTCCCAGAGAAGGTGCCTGGACAATGGGGCAAACAGGCTTGCAGGTGAGGCTCCCACCCCTGGACAGGGATTCTGAACCTGGGCTGCACATTGGAATCACTCCGGGTTTTTACTTCTTTTGCCCCCATATCAGTTGTTTTTAAAGCATCCCAGGTGGTTCCAGTGTGCATCCGGATGCAGACCTCTGTTCCAGGCACTCCTCCTCCAACACTTGCTGATGAGGCTGCTGTATTTGAGCTCCACTGGCCTCTGTTGAAGCGGGTCCTGCATGTGTGTGCTCTTGCTGACTGCTGAGAATTTAGCATCAGCACTTGTGGCTTTTATTTCAGCTCCTTCATTAGCTTGGACGGAGAACAGCTTCATTGGTACTGAAAACTCCAAAGTTAATAAGGAAAAAGAACATTTGGAGGGGGATGTGGAGAGGAGGGAGGTTAACATTTAATTTTATTTTTCAGAAATAATTTTTTTTAACTTATCAAAATAAGTAACGTGCTCGTAGAAATGTAAAAAGCCTCAAAATGACAGTGAAGAGAATCACTTATAATTATGTCCTTCTGGGCAAACAATGACGTAGTGAATGTTCTTCTAATGATTTTTTTCTGTGCATCTATAGATATAAAATATGTATTTTACAAACATGGGATTATGTGGTTTTGGAGCTTAAGTTTTCCGTGTAGCAAAAATCATTAAATGTATATCAATAAATGCATTCAATAAATGTTTCCCATTAAGTAGTCTTCAGATTTCAAATGGCTTCTAAGAGGATTCTGTACCCAATCCCCAATTCCAATGTGTAGATGCAGGGGGGAGCAGGGGAGGTTCCCTGCTACCAGCAAGCAATCTTTGACACCAGCTGGGTGTCCTACAATTCAACTCAATTCTGACACTATCTACCTGGAGGTAGCAACAGATTCCCCACAAGGGCTCAGCCCATAAGACCACCCTCCACTTCAGATGCCAATCACAAGTCCAGATTTTCACCTGTACTTCTGACCTACTGCTTATAAATCAGAGGTTCCCATGATGCTCTCCTTGGGTTCAATTAATTTATTAGAGCAGCTCACAGAACTCAGCAAACCTGTTTACTCAATAGATTACAGGTTTATTACAAAAGATATTAAAGAATACAAATCAACAGCCAAATGAAGAGAAACAGGATGAGGTCCCAAGCCAAGGAATTTCTGTCCTTGTGATATTTGAAGACTGACATAATGGCATGTATTCTCCAACCAGGAAACGCTCTGAACACTGTCCTTCTTTTTGGGTTTTTATGGAGGCTTCATTACATAGGTATAATTGATTAAATCATTGGCCATTGGTGACTGATCAACCTCCAGCTCTTCTCCCCTCCCTGGAAATCAGGGTGTGGGACTGAAAGTTCCAACCCTGTATTCCTGATTGGTTGCCCGGGCAACCAGCCCCCATCCTTAGATGCTTTCCAAAAGTTACCTCATTAACATAAACTCAGTTGCAGTGGAAAGGGGCTTGTTATGAATAACAAGACACCCATTTCACATTTATGGCTCTGAAGCACTTCAAGAACTGAAGTCAAGAGACCAAATATTATAACAAAAGATGTTCTCCTTGCTCTTATCACTCAGGAAATTTCAAGGGTTTGGGGAGCTGTGAGCCAGGAACTGTGGACAAAGACCAAATATATATGAGAAATATGTTTTAGTCCTCTGAATTACCAAATACATGTGTCTTTAAATCACAAAATCACAGCCATATTTTATTCCTTCATAGAGATTTTATCATGATTACTTAACCAATCACTATAAGAGAATTTCCAGTGGAACTTTTCCTATCGTCTGATTTCTGGGGCTAAAATCCAGGTGCAGAGACCCTACCTATCTCTCCATCCTACAGAGGGTTCCCAGACCCGTCCCCACGGCCTCTGTTAACCCCATGCCTACTATCCCCCCCACCCCCCCACCCCTGCCTCCTCACAAATCTCTATAAGCCCAAGATGTGGAAATTAGATGTGGCATAGGGAGTTCCTGACCCAAGGGAGAGCGCTTCCTTGTCCCCACATCCCAGTTGAACGGATTGCAGAGTCTGGGAGTGTCTTTGAGGAGAGAAAGGCCTCTCAACCCCTGGGTATTTGCTTAAAGTGCAGCTACTGGTCTGTGTTCTGTACTGAGCAGGAAAAGAGGAACTGGCTAGGGATGGCTCCACAAAGAGAAGCAGCAGCCTGCTCCCGCCCCACCACTGTCATCTGGTGTGATAAGGAGGCATGAGTTGCCTGGGGCCAAGTGGGTGCCATGGAAGGAAGCCAGGCTGTGCTGCTTTTCTGGCTCCCTGTCCAGGGGACAACCAGCAGCAAGAGCCTGTGGGGTGCTGTAATGTGGGCTGGAACTGGGGGCGGAGCGGGGGGCAAGGTCCAATGGAAGCACATCTCCATGTGGCATAACTGTTGAGGGGAGGCATCCCCCAGAGTCTTGAAGAACTTAACCACATGTTCCACAAGACAGTAAGCATCTGGATACCCGATACCCAGAGGACATGCATCCCCAGACAAGACCACACCAGGTGCTAAGGCTTTTGCCCCTTCTCTCTCTCTCCCACCCCTTGCTACCTGGAAGCAGCAGAGTGACAGGGAGGAGGAAGCATCAAAGAGTAGCTCAGGCCCTCTCCGCAGGTGGGTTCCCAAGCCTTGGAGGAGGGAGGGCACTGAGTTAGACAGTCAATACAGTAGCTTGGTCATGCAAATCAATAATAGCTTTTTAAATATGCATGTTCCGGGCTTCCCTGGTGACGCAGTGGTTGAGAGTCTGCCTGCCGATGCAGGGGACGCGGGTTCGTGCCCCGGTCCGGGAGGATCCCACACGCCGCGGAGCGGCTGGGCCTGTGAGCCATGGCCACTGGGCCTGCGCATCCGGAGCCTGTGCTCCGCAACGGGAGAGGCCACAGCGGTGAGGGGCCCGCATACCAAAAAAAAAAAAAAAAAATGCATGTTCCTTGACCCAGCAGATCCACCTCCAGGAATTTATCTAAGAGAATAATCAGAGATGTGTAGAAAGATTTACGTAGTGAGAGAATTGCCATATATGAAAAATATTTCCCCACATCCTTTAACATAAGTTTTTATGTTAAAAAGTTATCTATTCTTTTAATAACAGTTAACAGAATTCTGATGGTTTAATTTTTATATACAGTTGCAATATACCACAGTGCTAATAATAAATAGAATCACTCATATTAAAGAAAAGATGTTTTAGAAAGCTGACCATTACAGAAGCAAGGACACCGTGTTCCAGCACCGTGGGTGCTGGGACTCTAAAGAGGAGGAAGGTGCAGCACCTGCTTTTGAGGAGATCTGAACCTAGTGGAGAGGACAGGAACAAAACACATTTCTGCAAGGACTGTGAAATGTGCACCAACTAGAACTCAAAGGAAGAGTGACTAACTTTGAGGTAGGAAGCAGGTGCTTGTGGAATTGTTTTTCCACTGAAGAAGAAATTATTTACTTTTTAACATTCGCCCAACCGTTCAGAAGACTGCCGTAGGGGTTTTATCGTCGGCCCACTCCTCATAAAGTAAGTGCGTCTCACACAACTGTAGGAGCACAATGCATTTGCAAGTCAAGGGGTGGGAAATCTGATCAGGATGAATAGAAACACTTGACTAATAGAAGTGATCTCTATATACAGGTTCTTCATAATATATAATAAAAATGCAGAAAGGCCCTTGACATGTGAAGACAGTTGGATTGTGTGTTTCGTACATGTAGCACTATGTATACATTACATTATGAACCACCACACAGGAGCACAACGGAAGGCCCATACTCCATAGGTCTAACTCTGTAGAAGCTATAAATCAAGCTCATGAACTGCCCTGAAAAGTATGTTCTATCCTCCGATTTTGAAAAATATATCTTCATAATGGCTTGGAAGGACCGGGTTCAAATTTAGGATCTCAGTGCAATGTTTGAATGCAGTGGGACAGCGAGGCCAGCCTGTGGCACACCTCATCCTGTTGTCCCACCCTTGGCTTCATCTCCACACAAGTGGCACCCCAGCCTACATGTACATATCCTTGCAAACAGCTACCATTGGCCACTCCTCAGGCCCCGGGAGACAAGTGCCAGAAAAGCAGTCAGCTGTGGGACAGTGGCCCGGGGGAGAGGCCCACTCAGGGCCCAGCAGAGGGCTCAGGAACACTGGGGTAGTGTCTTAGTCTGCTTGGGCTGTTCTAACAGACTTCCATGGACTGGACGGCTTGGTCAGCAGACATTTATTTCTCATACTTTTGGAGGCTGTGAAGTCCAAGATTCAGGTGCCAGCTAATTCAATGCCTGGTGAGGGCCCTCTTCCTGGTGTATGGAAGGCCCCATTCTTGCTGTGTCCTCACACGGTGAAGACAGAGATCATCTCCCTTGTGTCTCTTTTAAGAGCCCTAATCCCATCACGAGGTCTCTCTTTCTCTCATGACCCATTAATTGCCTCCCAAAGGCCTTACTTCTGAATACTATCACATGGGGGATTAGAGTTTTATCATATAAATTTGGGGGGATACAAACATTCAGTCCATAGCGGAGGGAGGGTATACTGAGTCCTGGATACTTGGTGCCTGGCCCAGGAGGAGAGGGTCTACAACTCTGAGCACGCACCTCCCCTTGACCCACTGGATTCCTGGTCCATGGGGAGGAGCATGGTGGGGCTCGGGCCAGAGCTGGGCCCCCTAAAGCTCAGAGCCAAGGATAGGACACTCTTTCCTGGTCTGGGCTGAGGGGTGGGTACAATTTAGCGCACCATGTCTCCAGCCTCTCACTGGCTGATCTTCAGAGCAAATCGAGAGGCTGGAGGTGAGGCTGTTTGACAATGATATGGAGCAATTTCTTGGAAAGCCACCTTGTAAGTAAGAAAGACTGAGGTCAGGGCCGCTAACTTCTATTCTACTTTTTGTACTTAAGTATCCTTTATCACTGCTAATGTCTTAAAACATAACTGGTGTTTTTGTTGTGGTGGTGGTGGTGGTTATTTTTAATTTCACATGAAGGTTGTCTCCAAAGCGATGGTTTAATTCTAACTTTTTTTTTAAGCATCTGGCTGAGAGCCTGTTAATAGCTGTATAGATCAAGGCTTTTTTTTTTTCTTTTCCCCACTGAATTTCCTGGGCTCAAACCATCATCATTCACTGAGTCAGAGACTTTCCAGGTAGCAGCTTATCCAAACTTCTGTACAACCTTTGTGAGAAGTTTTGATGCTACAGCCAACAAGAGTATGCCTCATTCAGTCCTGGCTTTAACCTAGCTCCCCAGTTCCTGCCCTTAAGGATCCCCTGGGAAACTCAGAAATGCTGGTACCCAGGCCCAGCCCCTGACCAATTAATTTAGAGTCCTGGGGTGGAGCCAGGGCTGCGGTATTTTATCAGAGCTCCCAGGTGGTTCTCATATGCCCAATCAGCTAGCAGTGTCAGGAGAGCAGATACTCTCTCGTTTTGCCAAGGTGGACAGTGGCCTGGCCAGGTGGATGTCGCACAGGACCAGCTCAGGTGTGAAAGCGCCCTGTTAGCAGTGCGATGGGGGGTGCCACCATATCTGTCCTCAGCCAGGGGATTTGCATGAATCTGGCATGGTGCAACCGGGCCGGTATCAGGGATTCTTCACCAGCTCCTCCTCCCAGCACTGACTGCTCTCGGGTAAATAAAATATTTTAAAAACCAAAAATCACAAAACTATTCTTAATGGCAGCAAACAAACTGCTAAACAGGGAGGGGAGGAAAAACACCTCTAACAAAAATAAAATCTAGCTCCCACAGAGAGAGCACAGCTGAGATCAGTAGCTAAGACAGGTGATTTTTGTTTTTTTTTTTTAGGTTACAGAGACATGCATTAAAGCAACAGGACAGCAGAAATCAAACTACTGAACTGACAGGCTATTTTTGGAAAAGAAGATCTTGAAAGGAGTGCTGAAATTGAAGAATAAACTCTAAACCATAAATGAATAGCAAATCCAACTAATCTCAGAGGTTGAAGCCATCTTCTTTGGTGAAAAGTTTCCTAAAAAGTGAAGGGTGAGTTGCTAAATCAGACTCTCCTGAGAGGTGAGATCTTTTCAGTGGCTAGAAGACCAGCCAGAGAAAACCTGTGGATCAGCCACTGCTCCCATGCCTGCCAGCCACACACACATGCTGGGAACCGGCGGGAGTTTGGGCCCTCAGCCCACATCCACCTGCCTCTCCAGCTGCACATCTAGAACAACCACTGGTCCTTCACTGGTTCAGACATGTTCCTTGAGGGCCTGTTATGTAGCAGGCATGTGTTAGGTACTGAGGTCGATGCAAAGAAATGAAGCCAAGTCCCCCTAAAACCAAGTTCCTCTGCTGAGTTTATGATTCTTATACCTGTTTCCCACAAGACTGAGGAGTATCTAAGAAAAGGGGGATTGAAATCGTGGGGCTCTCCTGGGTACCAAAGCCTTTCCGTGTCCCCCGTTTCTTGTTTGTAGGTAAAAGGCTTCAGCCTCCTAGACCCTCCCTGAGTTCCAAAGGGCAGGTTCAAACAGTTACTAATTACAGAAGGGAGGGGATGCAGAGACAAGGGAAGAGCAAACAATAGTGCAGACTTTGGGCAGGGTCCTGGTTCCTCCTCAAGGAATATACATAACAGTGTGTCTTTGAGTTCTTCTACAGGAACTAAGGCCCCCATCCAGGTGAAAAATTCAGGCTGAGCCCGAGCCCGTGGACCCCAGACTGGTTGGAACCAGAAGGCTGATGACTGAGATTCCTGGAACCTGTTACCTCACCACCAACCAATCAGAGGAAGGTCACACACCCTTGCAGCCCTTCCCCACCCCAATTTTGCCTATAAAAACCCTTCCCCAAAAACCGTGGGGGAGTTCGGGCTTTTTGAGCACAAGCCTGCTGTTCTCCTTGCTCAGTCCTTGCAATAAATTTTTCTCGGCTCCAAACTCTGACATTTCAGTCTGTTTGGTCTCACTGTGCATCAGGTACAAGAACTTGGGTTCGACAACACAAAGGTAAGGAGTACTCCCACCCTCATGTTTATAGTCTGGTGGTATATAACAGCAGGCAGAAGAGCACAGGGCAATACATAAGGGGTCCTGATCATGTGATGTGAGTCACCCAGTGTCTCCAGGTCTCAGTTTCCTCATTTATACATCGAGGGCTAAGGGTGGAGGGGAAGCAAGGTGGCAAATTCAGCTTCCCTACACAACCAACCAGAAAAGCAACTGTGGTGCCACCACCAGAAAGGCTCCAAGGCCTCCAGGGCTTCCTGGGAGAGGAGAGGAGGGGACAACAGGACAAGCAGAACTGTGCATACAGTAAACCCCCCGGGAATGCTCCTGAACGTAACGCCAGCTTGGATACGACAGGAATTTGGCTCTACTGTGACTGCTTCCCGTCCCCTGTGCAGCGCTGTTCTCAAAGGTGGAATCAAGCCCTTTTTCTGGAGGACGGGAAGGTTAGAAAGGGCCTGGGGTGGGGGGCATGAGGGTCTTGGGAAGAGATGCCTTCAGCCATTTGGGACTTCAAGTTCCTATATAGTCAGTTGTGTGTGTTTCGCTCTCTTTATTTCTGTGCTTTATGTGACAATACAGATAGAAAAAGGTTTTCTATTCACCCTGCTTTTGTGTTACTGAACCAAACTTGGGTCCGCTCGCCCATGCGCAGTAAAGCCAATCTACTGACACCAGCTTGTGGTGAAGGAAAGTGCGGCATTCATTGCAAGGCACCAAGCAAGGATCCAGGGCAGCAAGTGCTCAAAATACCGAACTCCTGATGGATTTCAGGGAGGCAATTTTAAAGGCCAGGTGAGGGAGGGGAGTCTCAGGGTGTGTGATTAGCTCGTGCACAATTCTCTGATTGGTTGATGGTGAGGTAAGAGGGTGGGGTCACAGGGGTTAACATTATCAATCCTCAGGCTCCAGTAGGTCTGGGGGTTATGCGCTTATGTTCATCAAGTAGTTAACGTCTTCCATTTGATCCGGGGTTTCGGCATCTGTAAAACAACTCAGGAAATGTGCATTAGATACTATAATCTGTGCACTTCAGAGAGGAGCTAAAGCAGGGAATATGGGGGAGGGGTCTGTCCCAGAAAGGCCCCATAGGGCCCTGCTTGGTTGCATTTGGACAACTGAAGTTTTCATACCCCACTTGCATGTACGGCAGAATTTCACTGCACATATAGTTCCTATTCCCACCCAGGAATGTGCCCACTATCATGTCTAGAGCTAAGTGCTCTGGGTGACAGGCAGTCACTCCTGGGAATATCAGCTCCAGGCCACTCTCCACAAGACCCTGCCCCTCTCCTTTTTCTCTCCCCCTCTTGTCTTTTCCACCACACCTGCCAGCTATAATTTTATACCTTGTGTTTCCCCACCCCCAGGGCTGGGAGGTCAGGTGCTGTATCACCCATCTTGGAAATACTTCCCTGAATCTAGAAAATGTGGTGTGCTCTGTGCAAGGGAGCTCTGTCCATCAGTACCCGTGTGGGCACAGTGAATGTGTGTTAGTGTCATCCTTCTCCATATTTATTGGTTCACACACTGCATCATTCGTGGAAAAACATTAAAACTCATCATCTTTGGCTCTGAGGAATGAGGCTGCAGACTTTCATTACAAGAATCAGGGAAAGCAGTGACATTTTACCTATAATCCCTAAAGGAGTCTTACCTCATTTGATCCAACGCTTTAAAGCAACATAATGAAAATTTTTTTCCCAAGTGAAGCCAGAGTTGGAAAGTTATTGTATAAAGTTTTGACCGCCCAGGGAGCGGTCCAAGGTCAGAATCAAACACCAACTTTTGTGTTACCTTCGACTCTGGTTGTTTTGCTTTGTTTTCTCTTGTTAATGACTTGAACCAAATAAAACATTCCCCTCGGCTTTGTCCCAATCAGAACTAGAGAAGCTCACCAAGTTCATCTCAAAACAGATTCACCCACAATTCCTCTGACTAGAGACAGCCACAATATGATTTAATAGTTATCTTTTTTTAATATTTATTTGGCTGCATCGGGTCTTAGTTGCAGCACGTGGGGATCTTTCATTGTGCCGGGTGGGCTCTTCGTTGCGGCACGCAGGCTTCTCTCTAGTTGTGATGCACAGGCTCCAGAGCGTGCGGGCTCAGTAGTTACAGCACACGGGCTCTGTAGTTGTGGTGCACAGGCTCTAGAGCACACAGGCTCAGTAGTTGCAGCACGCAAACTTAGTTGCCCTGCAGCATGTGGGATCTTAGTTCCCCAACCAGGAATCAAACCCGTGTCCCCTGCATTAAAAGGTGGATTCTTAACAACTGGACTGCCAGGGAAGTCCCCACAATATGATTTTCAAATGAAAAATTTAGAGAATTAAGCTTGAAGACTATAGGGGAGCAAAATTGGCCACCCCCAAATGCCACAGAGTTTACCTTGAGCAGAAAACGATCAAGACCCAAAAGACTCAGGAAGAACCTTTAACCTTCCTTCTAACTGCCTAAAAAATTTAAATAGAAGGCCTGTTCTTGGAATAGAGCTATCACCAGAGACATCTGCAAAGAATATGGGCTAGGTGTGGTGGCAGAACTCTGCAGGGCCCAGCGATCAGACAGGACCTAGAGATCCGGACAGTCTCTAGTCTGTCCACACTCAAAGGGAGGGGACATAGACCCCACCTCTCTTTGGGAAAACTGTCACAGTCACATCATAAGGACAGCATGTGGGATGGGGGACATTGTTATGGGGGACATCTTTGGAAATTCTAACCTACCGCAGCCCCTCTCTCCAGGACCTCCAAAGTCTATTCTTGTTTCCCCATCATTTTTCCCATGTGTGTGTGTGTGGGGGTGGGGGGGTGAGGCCAGTGGGGGGAGGGGGAGCAAAAGAGAATTTCCCCTTTTTTAAAAATCTTCAAACATTTTAGTCCTCCCCTTTCTTCCCTGTCACTGGCTCTTGAAAACCAGTATAAAAAGACTCCTCTCATTTCCTTTGTCATGGCTGTCATCCCTAAATGGCCTGGCTGTGAGGGAAGAGGGGGAGCAAAGGAGTGAATGATTACGCAAAGCCCTGTCAATCAAACTTGCACTTGAACTTGTCTGCCTGTGCTCTGCAGGGACAACCCCGAGCACAGCAGGGCCCAGCCTCTGAGTTGCCATCTGTCGCTGGGCAGGGTTGACTTGAGGAGAGTGAATTAAGATAAACCTGGACTTGATGGTGGAGATATTTAAGTAGTCCTTTAAGAGCATCTGGAGAGGGAACAGCAATTTCCTAAGGCCCTTTATGGCTCTAAACTGCCTCTCCAGCTCTCAGAGGCCATTCCACTCACAGCTTCCCAGCGCCCCAGAGTCACTCTGGCAGCTCCTCATTTCAGACTACACCATCTGTGTGACCTGAGGGGAAGCTCGCTTTGGGGGCATTTGCCGGGCCTGGTGCAGAGTGAGTGGCCCTTTTTCAAATTCAGTGTCTGGATCCCCAAAGAGTGGAATCTTCAAAGTACTCCAGCCTGTGAGGTCACTGCTAAATACCACCCCAGAGGACCAGAAGTGTAGGAACATAAGAACCCCCCTGGCAAGGAGCTGCCTCTCCGTCCTCAGGCAGCTAATCTGTGAGGAGGCTGTGGTCCTGGGTTGTGTTTGCACTGCTTCCCTGGTGGCGCTGTGGTTAGGAACCTGCCTGCCAATGCAGGGAACATGGGTTTGAGCCCCGGCCCGGGAGGATCCCACATGTCACGGAGCGGCTAAGCCTGTGCGCCGCAACTACTGAGCCTATGCTCTAGAGCCTGCGAGCCACAACTACTGAGCCTGTGTGCCACAACTACTGAGGCCCGCATGCCTAGAGCCCACGCCCCGTAGCAGGAGAAACCACCACAATGCGCAGCCTGCGCACTGCAACGAAGAGTTGCACCGCCTTGAAAGTTTTTGTGGATAATTTGTCACCTGCAGTGCCAAAGACTCTGTTAATATCTCCTTTGCCCTTTCTTCAGGAAGTGGGAGTAAAGTCAAACTCTCATAATGAAAACAATTTTTCAAAAAATGTGTAGAGAAATCACTTTGTCATTTACGCAAAAGGCAAAGTTTGATTAAACCCTTTCATTGGTGAGCTTTACCCTCTCAGAGCAAGACAGTGGCGTGCGATGGGCTCAGACTGGATTGTTTGTTGTTACCGAGGTTGGAAGCAGAAAATGTGACCCCTTTGCTTCTCTGAGGTTTAGACTATAATGCAGCAATTTTCAACTTGTTTTTTTTCTGTGTGTGTGATCATAACATTCTAATACCAAAACCTTTGGTGATATATGTGCCGGTGTTGAAAGATGAAAACAATGAAGAAACAGTCAACAATCTTTGCAAAGCAAACCTTATCACGACATAGCACAGTGATTGATTCCCATCATGACCTCCAGTGTGGCCCGGCTGTTTGAGCAGAGCTGTTGCTGCCTGAGCTACCTGTCAAGTGCTCTGGGGCCAGCTTCTCCTATGACCCAGTGTATAGGAGTTCTCCTTTTCGAGAGAACTTGACTGAGCTCTGCTTCTCACCTCTTACCTGCAGCAATGGTACTTGGTCCACGTCACGCTGCCCAACCAGCCCGGGTCCCCTTCAGTCTGACAACACAGCCCTGCTATATGAATACTCAGGCGTTGTTAAATGACTTGTATACACCGATCAAAAATCAATAGCACAAGGCCTTCCCTGGTGGTCTAGTGGTAAAGAATCCACCTTCCAGTGCAGGGGACATGGGTTTGATCCCTGGTCAGGGAACTAAGATCCCACATGCCCTGGGGCAACTAAGCCCTCACGCCACAACTAGAGAGAAGCCCACACGTCGCAATGAAGAGCACGCACACTGCAACAAAAAGATCCTGCATGCCGCAACTAAGACCTGACACAGCCCAAAAAAGTAGATTAATTAATTAATTTAAAAAATCAATAGCACCGTGATGAAGGGATTCCTGCACACCAATGGAGGATCAATGGATAATGTGTCCACGTGAATCCTTATTTTAAATCTTGTCTCTACCTACCCAGCGAAATCCTGCTGGCCTGGGTGCCCTCCTGTGTGCTCTCCCCTGATGTCCTGTACTTACCACCTATCACCACGCTTACATTACAGATTCAAAGTGCCCCTTTCTTGTCTGTCTTCTCTACAGAATGTAAATCCCTTGAGGAAAGGCACTGTTTTACTTGCCAGTGTATTTTCAATTTCTAGCAAAGAGCCTAGACAGAGCAGGTGGGCAGGTCTAATCCTATAATGGTCCTACTTTGCCATATGGCAAGCCACCTTTTCCTTTTGACAACTGGCAGACACACTTGGGGAGACCTGGTCCCTAATTCTATAGTCTCTCTAAGCTTCCATCCAGTCTAGCACATAGCCCAGGCAGCAAAAAAAAAAAAAAAAAAAAATTGTTGAATGAATTAGCTGGAGACGTGCTTAAGCCAAGGAATAAGTGAATGCATTCATTTTAGTTAGGCAGCCATCTTCTCATAGCCTTTGGGGGCCTCAGATGGAGGAGGGTGGGGACCTCTTAAGACAGGAAGAGCCTTGTGGAAGTTTGGTTGTGCGGTTGGGGGATGGTAAGGGTCAACAGCCAGAAGTCTTTGGCTCAGAAAGCGCCTGGGAGTGCTCATCTCCGGAAGTGTTGAGATTTGTGGCTCACTCCTAAGGCTGAGGATTCATTCAGGGCCCCAGCGTGTCTAACTGGGCTCCCTCCCATGTACAGGGGCCCTCATCAGCCAGATGTGGGTGCCAGGGCTCCACCTTCTGCAGGGCTCCTTCCTTCCTGCTCTTTGCCCCGAAATCCCCACCCCAATAAAGAGAAGCCCTTTTTTTCTTCATATGTATGCACCATCCCCAGGAGTTGGAATCCTTGTTTGCTGGGCTGAGGTTAGGGTCTCTTCCCTCTCAATCACCTCTTCCTAACTTCTCAGCAGTGCAACTCTTGATGGAAAGGGCCCAAGGGGCAGACTGCATCCTAGAGACTGGACAACATCTTATTCCATCCTATTGACATGCATTCAGTTGAGGGAAAATCTCAAGGTCACTTTGCTCTGGACTACCCAGTCCAGCCACCAGAATGTGACTATCCTCTGTGGTTCTGGAAGGTGCTGCCTGTCTGACCAGAGAAGCAGCCTCAGCTGCGCTTCGCAGCACTGTGGGCCAGGAGGGAGGGGACACTGCTGCCCCACTGGCACTGTGCAAACAGTAAGAGCCCTCAGGCTCCTGACCTTAGGCGTTCGTCCACAGTCCTAGGTTATCTGATTCCAGGGTGAACTCCCTACTCCTTGGCTGCACTGACACAGTCAGCTCAGCCTTCGGGCGCACATGCGGGTAACCCAGATACAACTGAGCCACTTCTGAGACCAGTCTCAGTCTGGTGTCACATTGAAAAAACCAGTACACTAGATATATTTATGTAAAATATGTTTATGCAAAAAATATACGCATACGCACACTTAAAACCTTGTCAAGTCCCTCCTCAAACCCAGTTCTTGAAAATCCTTTTAAGACTTTCCTCTCACTCTCAACCTCACACTCTTCTCTCCTTCTGTACTACCTCCTACAGTGTAGACTTCTCTTGCCACTGTGCTCCCCCGCCTTCTTACCCACCAGGCCTCATTGCTCACACACTCCAAGCCCTCAACATGTGTTCTTCCCCACCATGTGATGTCTTTCTCTGATACCTTTGCCAGAGAGAATTTGCCACTCTGGAATTATAACGAATAAAAATGCTCCACTTTGCTATATGCAGATGGATAAGGCTGCCCAATTATGTCCTCCCCACAGAGGCAGGTTGCCCTCCCACCCAGTGCAGCCTGCCCTTCTGAGCCCATGACATTTCCTCCAAATACCAGTCTTAACCACTCTGTACCCTTCTTTTAGCAAATATTTTATAGTCCAGAAAGGAGCCTCTTGCATGGCTGAAAGGACCTTTCTAGCCCCTGCTTTTCTTGGGTTTATGTCCCAGGAGTGGGGTGCATTGCTACAAGGGCACTGGCAATCGGCAAAAGTTTAGTGACACCCCAGGGCTATGTGTCTGAGACAGGACCCCCTCCTCTTTGAAAACTGCCTCTCAGCCACCTCGCTTGTTAGTGCTGTGGTCAGAACTTTTCTTGAGAATGGTAGCTCTCCTTGGCCTCTCACCACCTCCCACTGTGCTTCTTCTAATCTTTTACTCCAAACCAGAGCGGAACTACGTGCTGAGATTTAGAGGATCGCTTAATCTTTGTAGACTTCTCAACCTTTCAGCAAGTTTTTCCCAGCTGGGGAATCTCAGATGAGTTTTTAGTAAGAATTCTAGCATAAGGAAGTGTTTGCTATGGGCCAGGAATTCTCCTAAACATTACAGAATGTCTCATGTAATCCTATGGTATTACATGAGGTTAAATTAAGTGAGGTTCTAAAAGTTATATCCTACCCATTTAACAGAAACAGGAAATGAGGCCCATAGAGGTTGAACGTTGCTCAAAGTCCCTGTTCACTGAGCGCTGGATCAGGGACTTGAACCCAAGTTCTCTGTCTCTAAATCCTGCACCTTAACCTCTGTGCTACACTGTCTCAATCAGAATGGTGACCATATCATTTGAAAGTCATCAGCAACCTAACAGCTGAGCCTAGACCAACAACATACCCTGAAATTATAGTACACCAGCACTGCTACCACTCCACGTTGCTTTAGAATTATTTCTTATGATTTTCTTCCTTGTTCAACTAAACCATAAGGTCCTGAGGGCAGGGATGTTACTAGGTGTTACTCATTGTTGTAGTCACTGCAGCAGCACAGTCAAGGGTACTTGATAAATGGTGCAGAACTCTGTCTAGTGGTGACTGGTAGCCATGGAGGTGCACCTTTCAGACCTACCTTGAAGAAAGAGGGTGCCTGGACTTCCCTGGTGGCGCAGTGGTTAAGAATCCGCCTGCCAATGCAGGGGACATGGGTTTGAGCCCTGGTCCGGGAAGATCCCACATGCCGCGGAGCAACTAAGCCTGTGCGCCACAACTACTGAGCCTGCACTCCAGAGCCCATGAGCCACAACTACTGAGCCTGTGCACCTAGAGCCCGTGCTCCGCAACAAGTGAAGCCACTGCAATGAGAAGCCAGCGCACCACGACAAAGAGTAGCCCCTGCTCGCCGCAACTAGAGAAAGCCCGTGCAGCAATGAATACCCAACACAGCCAAAAAGAAAAAAGAAAGAGGGTGACATTCATTTGTGAGGAGTGCAGCTGGCTGACACCCAAGCTGCATCGGTGCAGTGTTGGAGCTGAGGCCATGATACTGGTGGACAGCCCCCAGCCAAAGACAGGGCATGGCAAGGGTGCTAAGGACTAGTCATTTCCACTCAGTGAGGCAATGGGCATTCTTTCTTTGGAGCTCCACATCAGGTTGGGGTCAGCATGGCAACCCTAAGACTTTCACTGCCCAGTCTTGCTTTGTCTCCTTTTACCTTTCACAGACTTGTCCTCCAATAGACCTCTCACATTCCTAACTCGAATCTGCTTCCTAAAGAACTTGAACTGACAGAGGAACCAATCTGATGCTGTGATCCCCGAGGAAATGCGCCATTTAGATCTCCTGCTACAGGGAGCATAATAGATTGATACCTCAGCTGCTGCCCCTCTGGGTCCACCACTGCCTTTGTCCTGAGGCCACTTTCCTGCAGGCTGCTCCCAGACGATACTGAGGGGCAGGGGCAGTGGAGAGTGATGCAGGAGTCTTCTGAGGGGTGACCTTGGCTTGAGGACTCCCCAGCAGCCTGGTCAAACCTTCCTCAGACTGTACAGTCTGAGACTCTTCCTACCCTGTCCTCCTCCCATGTGCCCTCTCCTTCACAGGTGCCAGAGACTTCTCTGGGCTCCTCTCCTTTATCTTTTACAGACATGTCCCCAATACATCTCTGCTGCTTCTTGGAGAACCTGAACCAACACAAGTGGTATCAGGAGTAGGTTGCCAGATTAGCAAATAAAAATACAGGCTACCTAGCTATATTTGAATTTTAGATTAACAATGATTTTTTTTTTAGCCTAAGTATGTCCCAAATATTGCATAGAAACTTACGCTGAAAACAAAAAACAAAACATCATTGTTAATCTGAAATTCAAATTTAACTGGATATTCGGCATTTTATCCAGCAACACTAGTCAGGAGCAACCCAAGAAAATAGGTATTAAGATGAATTCATGCACGTCATGGGGGGCAAAGAGAACACTGTCCCCACATTCCTTGGCAGTGCACAATTGCTAAAGATTTCATTGGTGGTGACCTGGGAAACGTTCCGGTAGAGGTGAGTGCCCTGGCAGATGCGATGATGGAGGAACTTGTAAGGTATGGATGGGACAGTGCCTACGTGGACAGTGAGGTTAGCTGGTTAATGCTGTTGTGTTGATGGTCTGTAGAGGGATAATGAGAAATGGAAGGCCATGAACAAGCAGTTAAAGGCTAGTGTGAGCACCAGAGGGCCTCTTGGGGAGGAGCTAAAAAGAGGCGCTTCTCTTCTGCTGTGAAGAGTAGACACAGCTGAGCAGCCTTCTGAGGCCTGGAGAGCTGAGGTGAGTCCCAGAGCTCCAGAAATGCCTAAATGCTCAGTCAGGGCAGGTTTGTTATGCTAAGGTCAGAATCCCCATTGAGAAAATCTGGGACTCTGGACCGTGGGATAGGGACATATGGATGGATGCCCCTGAAGATATTGGCTCTGCAAGACCCCCTGAATTCACAGGCCTTGCAGAACTTACTCTCCGTGGTAAGAGCTAGCACTTCCCCATGCTAGAAGATGCTGCAAGGCAACAAGGAACCCTTCATGGGCTGCCCCTACAGTTTCTGGCCTGGTCACCAGGCCTACAACTAGGGTCAAATCCCAGCATAACCTGGCTGGGGATGTGCTAGGCAGGTAAGGGAGGAATGGGACTGTACACCAAAGGAGCTGTAATAATTAGCATGCATGCATGGCAGGAGCCAGGAGAATGCCCTAGGTTTGGATTTTGATGCCTAAATCATCACATCTACAAGGGTTTCACCTCTATTGAGGGACTTGGTCAAGAGGCCAGAATGTAGACTTGGTACATTGACTTGGGGACACTTGCTTGGAATATAGGATTTAATACCCTGGCAAGAACCCTAGAGGATGAGACAAAGTTACTGCTGGGGTGGCTCTTAGAAGCCCAGGGGAGTGGTGGTCCGTGCTGAGCAAAGTGGAAATGCTTGAATTGCTCTGGCAGCTGTTAGAGGAAGCAGTACAGAGGCTGAGGGAAGTGGGAACGCTGGCCCGGATTTATGATGTGAGGCCCGAAGACATACCCTTCAGCAAGGGCGTCAGGAACGCACTGCTGAGGGGGGCACCGGCAACGTTAGGAAGTTCTGTGGAGGTCTCCTCTGCTGGCCAGGACTTAGTGTACACAGGAGAGGTTGCTGCAGAGCTGAGCTTGTTGATAACGGCGGGGAGGGAGGGGACCTAAACTGCAGAGGTCAGGCCGCAGCACTTACCTGCCAGAGCCCGGAGGTTACAAGTGCTGTAATGAGCACTAGATCGGGACGAGCAGCCAAGGAATTTGACCCACAAGGTGAAGATGATTTGTAGAGTGTGGTGTCCCTGGGGGAAAATGAGCAACCAGTAAGAGTGCTGCCTAACAACCAGAGAAAGAAGGAAGGCGCAGGAGGCCGAGGACACCCCAATAAAAAGTCACACTCCCTCGCTCAGTCCCCAGACATGAGCAATTTTCAGATCTAGCGCCTACCAATTGAAGAAGTGCTGCAATGCACAGCTATGTATCCTGTGGTAATTCCCCCTGGCTTTCCCCAAAGTGACCTATGGCCATTTACATCAGTGACTGGACACTGGGGAAAGGGAACTACTCAGACATTTCAACGACTCTTATACACAGATCTGGGCTGACAGCGATCCCTGGAGATGCAAAGTGCTGTCATGTTCTCCCTGTTAGAGTGAGGACTCACAGGGGCCAGGTAATAAATGGAGGCCAGTCTATCATCCAGCTCACTGTGGACCCAATGGGCCCATGGTGGATGTTTCTCCAGACCTTGAGTGTATAATTGGAACAGATATACTTGGTAGTTGGAGTAACCTCCACATTAGATCCTTGGACAGTGAGTTAGAAGTTCTCAGAGTGGGGATGGCCAAGTGGAAACCTGTTCCCAAGGGCCACAACTGCGAATCAAAAAATATCACAACCCAGAACATAGGGTGGAGATTAGTGCCACTATTAAAAAATAGTTTCGTATAGCCCTGGGTTGCTCCTGGCCCCCTAGGGTGCATGAAATCACCGGGGTAAATGCGGGTATGAGATGTTTCCTCTTGCAGCCAGTTCTGACCCAGATCTCTGTCCCAAAAATTTCATGAGGAAAAGATAAAACAGAATTTTTTACACAACCTTAATTGACCTGAAATGATGATTAGAAAGGTCATATACTTCCATTTACTAAATGTTTTCTGTGAACAAGCTGACCTGTGAATTTCTGTCTCAGAAGATACAGACAAAATTAAATGTTTTATTGAACTGAGTGAAAGATGACTTCATAATCAGGGAGGAGAGATTCATAAAGCTTTTAGCACACATGATTTGCCAACACGCAGTGTCTTTTCTCAGATTGATTTTTCAGAGGCTTTAGATTTTATTGAGGCAAAACCAAACTTAACAAAATGGTCATCCATATTCTGGAAAAAAACAGACCCCTGAAGCTAGTTCATCTGGTAGTGGAAAGTTACACTATGATTCTCCACAGTTAAGTGAATAGTTAAAAAAAAAAAAAAGGGCACATTAATATAATTTCTAGTCTACCTTGCCCTGCTAAAAAGCCATCAAAAGTCAGTAACAAGGGTTGAAAAAGTACATAGTTAAGAATTTTTAACATTGTCAATACAATTTTTAGTATGTTACAATGACCAAATCCAACAAAACTAAAGTTCTGCACTAGCTGATCCTTTTGGATGTGATAAATAAAAGCAAATTCTATATTCACATAAATCTCCTCCAGAAAAACAAGGCATATAGTCTGTAATTAGAACACCCCTGGCTGGCAGGAGATAGTCTTGAAACAGGTTGGAAAGTGAGGGGTTAAAAGAAGGTACAGTCAAAGCTTCCTTGGACAGATTTTAAAACAGAAATGGGAGCTTCCCTGGTGCCTCAGTGGTTAAGAATCCGCCTGCCAATGCAGGGGACATGGGTTCGAGCCCTGGTCCGGGAAGATCCCACATGCCACGGAGCAACTAAGCCTGTGCACCACAACTACTGAGCCTGCTCTCTAGAGCCCGTGAGCCACAGCTACTGAGCCCACATGCCACAACTACTGAAGCCCATGTGCCTAGAGCTCATGCTCCGCAACAAGAGAAGCCACCGCAATGAAGAGTAGCCCCCCATCGCCACAACTAGAGAAAGCCTGTGTGCAGCAACGAAGACCCAACACAGCCAAAAATAAATAAATTTATTAAAAAACAAACAAAAAACAGGAATGGGCTCACATTTTTCTAAATGGGCTAAACCCTCTTAGGCAAGAGGATGATTCAAGTCACCTGCAGGTCCTGAGCCTCCACAGTGTCACAGTGCAGCCAGAGTCACCCTCAAAGCATTCATGCAACGGTGGTTATTGAGTCCCAGCAAGGGGCCTCTGGGCTTGGGAGTGAGTGTGACGTGGCTCTCTCTCAGGGTGCGATCTTCTTGGGGAGACAGATACATAACACTCTACAGAACAGCGTGGTAAGTGCTGTAAGAAGCCCGAGTGCTGTGAGTGACCAGAGGGGAGCATGTCCAACCAAAGCACTCTCTTCAAGACCCTCAGTGGGTCCGAACTGTCCACTACTTACCACTTGAAGCCCCTAATCTCTCAGCGTAGTAGTTCTCAAAATGCAGCTTGTGGATCCGTTGGAGTTCCCAGGACCCGTTCAAGGAGTCGGCCAAGTCAAACTCTTCTCATAATGATATGATATTATCTGCCTTTCTCGCTGTGTTAACATTGACACTGATGGTGCAAATGCAATGGGGGTAAAACTGCTGGAATCTTGGCACCAATCAAAGCAGGGACACTATATCTGCAGGATAGTGGGCTTCACCACCGCACGCTGTCAGTAAACCACCAGCTCCGCGTACGAATGTCCCCAATAAAGCAGCAAAAATTATTAATTTTATTAAATCGCCACCCTTGAATACGTCTTCTGAAATATTCCATGTGATGATATGGAAAGTATATCTAAAGTACTGTGGCTGCCTTGAGGAATATGGCAATTGTTTGAGTTGTGAGCTGAACTAGCCACTATTTTCATGGAAAACCATTTTCACTTGAAAGAGGGACTATCAAAAAAACTATGAGGCTTGAGTATTTGGCACCCCCCGCTTTTTTTTGGAAAATGAACAAAGTGAGCCTGCCTGTCATTACTTGGAAAACTGGCAGTATTTGCTGCCACTGATAAAATTTGAGCTTTCAAGCAAACATTAGAATTTTGGGAAACTTGTATCTACACTATGAGCTTGGCAGTTTCCCAATGCTTAAAAGCTTTTCTAGAGGATTGGTTGGCTGTAAACGAACGTATCAATATTTGGAAGATCTGCCTAACTCAGTGAGCCAGTACTTTCCAAATAACCAATGCACGGTGTTACAAAATCAAGCATGGGTAAGAGATCCATCCTAAGTGCAAGATACACCAACGGATTTTAATGTCACAGGCTGAAAATTTCAATTATACAGTTTCAGAGTCCACAGTGCAACTAGTCCTTTAAGAAACTACCAGTTATTGAGCTTTGGTGCAGTAAGAAAGAATATCCACAATTATCTGCAAAGACTGTTAAAATACTCCTCCTTTTTCCAACTTCATATCTGTATGAAGATCAGTTTTATTCATAAGCTTTAACCAAAACAACATATCAAAACAGATTGAATTCAGAAGAAACCAGGGGAATCCAGCTGTCTCCCATTAAGCCAGACATTAAAAGATTTGAAAATGTAAAACAATGCCAATCCTCATTAAACATTTTTTTGTTTGTTTTGGAAAAATTACTTTTCATAAACAATGCTATTTCTGTTAACATGTGATGGTTTTATTATTGTGGGTTTTTGTTTCAGAAAAGTTTCTTTTTTCATAAAAATATGCTGTTTATGTTATCATGGGATGGGTTTATTATTTTTTTTCATGAATTAATACTTATTTAAAAGTTAAAACTTTCGATTTCTAAATGTGGTTAATACTGATAGATAGGAGTCATGTAAACAAAAGCTCTTGGGGTCTTCAGTAATTTTTAAGATTGTAATGGGGCTCTGAGAACAAAAATTTGAGAACCACTGCATTAGCCTATCAGGCCCTTCCCCATCTCACCTGACCTATCTTTCCAACTTTGTTTCCTGCCTTCTCCCTTCCCATTATATCCCCCTCCTTCCACCACCATCCCCATGTCCCGCAATGCCTCATGACTTTCCAGCCCCGCAAATAGGCTGTACTCCTTATTTCCATGGTTCTTTTGAATGCCCTCTCTGCTACCCTTACTCATTCTCTTAAAACCAACTTCAGGGAAAATTTCCTCATTACCCTAGAAGTTAGTTACACCCTCCTCTGGGCCCCAGCAGCTTGGTGCAGAGCCATGATTTTGAGAAATCATTTTGTACGAGGTTGTTTACACATCTGTCTTTCCTTTTATGCTGCAGGCTCCTCAGGACAAGGAACGGCCTTCCTCACCCTTAACTCATTAAACTCCAGCAGCTCGCATTGCTCCAAGCACACTGCTGGTGCTCAATAAATTCAAGAAAAGGAAGAAAGGAGGAGTGGAATTTCATCTCACTCCCCTGCCCTGCCCTGTCGACTCTGGGGCAGAAGGAGGGATAGAGGTGCTTGGTGTGAAGGGTGGGCACCCCTCAGAAGAAGGGACACACTAGACAAAACAGCAGGCACATACTAGCTGCCCAGCACACACACAAACCTTCCTTCCTCCATCCACTTCCAGAAACATCTTCTGACATAAGCCAGAGATCTCCCAAACAAATTTAAGCATGTACTCCCTCCCCACAGGAGATCACCCAGAGCCCCATCCAGCTACTGTAGCCAGAGGTGATAGCACTACGCCATTGTTGCCTGAACGCAGGATCTTTGGGATGTACCTGTCTTAGATATTCTGCTACCCTGGGACCAGACAGTTAATTTTATCGTCATCCCAGACACTTCTAAAATACAATGATTGGGGAATGGGGAGAAGGACAAGGGAGAGAAGAAAACTTGGTTTTCAAATTATAATTCCCATTTTAAAAGAAAAAATGCTTGTGTTAAGGGAGTGCCAGAATGACTTGCTCTTTAGCAGTAAAGAAAATGCAGACTGAAGCACTTTCCTTGTTTCTGCAACTAATCTTGAGGCAACAGTATCTTTGATCCTCTCCCCATTATCCATGTCATGTCTCTCTTGCTTTTGACCAACATCTTGGCTGCTGCCTAGTTTAGCAAATCCTATTTTCCAGTCCTTTTCTCTCTTTATAAACTAATACAAGTGGTTTCATTTTGTAATTTTCTTTGTGATGCAAGTCTTCTTCAACTACCGAGGATCAATTCAGACTACAGTTTTATTTACCAATTGGATGGCAGTTACACGGGAGTCCACTCAGATGAATATACTGAAGAAATGAATCCATAAAAATACTTTGTGTAGGGGTAGCAAGAGTTAAATGATAGCTTGCTGTTCTTTATTAGTTAATGGCCCTCCAGCTTCTGGAAATGATGAGGGGAATCAAGAGTCTATTGAAGAAAGCTGCTCATGTGCAGACAGAGACACCTGACCTACCTGGGAGCACACGGCAATGTGTGCAGCTTCCAAAACAGTCCATCACCTCTTCCAAAGGGACGGAGTTAAGTCTCAATAAGGAGGTAAAACAGATCATTCTTCTTTCAATGAAGGATTTATTTAACCATAACAATCATCAGTTAGCTTTATTGTTTGTCAGGCAGGAGAGATTCTGACAAGCATACTTATCTCAACATAACAAATAAAAAATGCCACGGGGGTAAACCGGTAAAAGGGAATGTATTTTAAACTGATTTTAAAAGAGCAAAACGTGATTTCAAGAACAACATGTTTGGGACATGAGGCCAGCTTCGCCTTCTCTGGCCACTCCAGCAATTTCATTCTGAGCAGCCAACCCCAAAGACACGTGTGAGGACAACTGTGACGCACGTTGTTTTCCAAAAGGAGAAAACACTTCTGACTCAGCATCTGGTAAACTCTAGGAAGGAGAAAACTGAGTTGGGAAGAAAGGATTTACGGTGAGACATGGTAAGACACAGGATGATTTTCGAACTCTCCACCTGCAGAACTAAAGTCGGAATCTCATCTTCAAGTGGCAGTTAATTTATGCACATGTAAGAAAGAACAAAGTCTGTTTGAATCCTGAGAGGAGTCACTTTTCTATGGAGAAATGGATTTCATGTAAATTAATTTCAATTTGGACCTACAAAGTCTAAAATAAAGCTCTTCTGAGGACAGATTACAGTCATATGAATTTTGCCACAAAAAAAAGAAGGATTTTTTATGCCAGACCATTCATGCCAGATGCTTCCAGCCTTCCCAACAGCATGGCAGCAGCATACAGGATGGAAAAGTCCAACGAAGACCAAAGCATGTCTAGGTTTGACAAAATGAAACATGGTTTCCTCTAACGCATCTAGATTTATACAAAGGGTCTTTAAGAAAGCATGTCCTAATGAGAAAAAAAAAAAAGCATGTCCTCTCACCATCGCATGCACACCCCTAGGAGAGTCACACTCATATTAATGTGAACATTTTCACTTTGCTCTTACGTGTGATAGCATGGTCAACAAAATTTTATTTCACAGGATCTCATTTTTTGCTGATACTTATGATCTATTACGTCTCACATTTCATTCAGATTGCTTGTTTTCAAGAATTAAAATCTACAATGCCCAGCTGTAGTAGGGAGGCTTCTCCTTTCTCAGTGACTAGAGCATGATGGGTGCATACATGGCCCTGGTTTGAGATGATGTTCAGGTACCAGGTTAGCAAGTGCTGGTGATTATACATTATCAGTGATCTTAAGCCAACATTTAGTGAATATTTATTGTGTGGTAGACCATGCCCAATGCGTTACAGGTATTATATTATTTCTTTCAACAACTCTCTAGACCAGATGAGAGAATTGAGGCTTAGAGACAGTGAGTGATTGTTCAAAGCCCCACGGTGACTTGTAAGTGATGAGGGCCTCAGTTCATGCTCTTAACTGTTACATATTTCTTCTCTTTGAGTCTGAAAATTAGAGCAGCCTCTATACTTTCTATCACATATTAGCTTTTCAGTGCTTTCATGTAATATATATTCTCCTCATTTACATGCTCCTTGAGGTCATTGACCTCTTTCTGGAGGTTAAATGTTATATTTGCTTTGCTATCAATTTGTAAGGTTTTCCTTGCACAGCTAAGCTTGTTTATGTGCCAGGAACCACAGCTACCTGTTTTACACACATTACCTCGAAACTTCACAATACACCAACAATTAAGATTATTATCCTTACTTTACAGCTAAAAAAAAGGTTATGAAAGAAGACCTAGGTTCCAGAGCTTCATGAAGATTCTGTTCTTATCATAAGGAGATGGACCTCGGAGAAGCCATATCAAAAATAAATTTTAAAAATGAAGGTCCACGTTTGATCTATAACCTGACATCTCCCCTGCAACTTGGGAGTATCCTTGGATTTGGGAAGACTGCGGTGAGATCTCACACCATAGCAGCAAGCTATCGCTGTAGATATCTGTATGATCAGGCCACCCATCAATTAGGGCCTGCTTCACCTACTCCCTTCTCACATTACTGCCCTTCCTACATACTTGTCCCCGACCCAGCTGGTGATTGTTCTAACCTATTAGAATGTCTCCACCTGATAACTTTTCAAAGGGGTGGTGAGGGTCATGCCCCTTTGTTAGTTTCCCTGGTAACCCATGAGCCAACCTGACATCAATTCCCTCTATAAGTGATAACCTCCCCCTACCCCCGGGAGGAAAAGCTGCTGCCAAGTCGAGCCCTGTTCTGCTCTGTCCTGCCGCACAGGGTGGAGTGTCACTCCAGGACCTTGCTTCAGACATGTAAGTTCCCCCAGGCCATGGAACCATTGATGTCTCTGTCGCTGACTCTGGCCTCTTTATTCGGTCTCGAAGCTGGGCCAGTACAGGCCTTGCAGGCCTGTGGAGTCCAGCCCAACAACTGGTGGAGTAGCCAGGGGACCGAGGAAACTCCTGTGAGTGCCGAGATGTTGGGAAATAAGGACGGGGACTGGAAACCTGTGGGAGCGTCCACTAACGGAGGGGGCCCAAAAGTTCCAGGGGGCATTCTGGGGTGGCCGTCCACTAGTTTGTGGGGCCCCGTGGTGGCTGTTCTTGATGAGTGGGGGGCACCAAGTGAGTACATAGGGCTCATAGACACCCCAACGCTCTTGGGGAGATGTTGGCCGCCATTATGCTACCGAATTAAGTAATAGGGACCCTGCTCGGGCCTTAGCCTAGCCAAGGCTCTCTGCCTCGGCAAGGCAGTGTTTTTTTTCCATTCGAGTTCGAGTAGGTAAATAACAAAACCGAAGGTGAGAAGGACACAGCACAAGCTTTATTCAGTGCCCAAAGAATGGAGAAGCTGGAACTAAGTTCACAGATCAACTTCTCACCCACCTGGAGAGAGGGATTTAATTTTAAAGAGTAAAGACAAAGGGAGGAGGATTGAGGCTAATGACAGGGAGGCATATGTGTTAATCTACCAGGGAAGGGACAGGGTTTATTCCGAGGGAGTGGGGTGCCACCCCCTTTTTATCCTTTTTTGGTCCTTAACGTCCAATCATGGCCTCTGGTAGATGTGTCATTTAATATGCTCATGTGTCATTTAATACGCTAATGTTGTAAAATCGATGTATAATGAGACTCAAGGTCTGTTGGAGGTCAGATTTGTCGCCATCTTGGTCCCAGCTGGTTCTATCTGGGGTTTTTTGTTTGTAGCTTCCTCATCTCTGGACCCTTTAACTTAAGGATTTATGTTAACTCCTGCTAAAGGTGGGGAGGGGGGTTGGCAGGTTTTGGGAAGGATATTCCTGCTAAAGGTGAGGGTTGATGGGTTTTGAGCAAAGACCTGGAGCAGCTCTGGCAACAAATACACCCTTTCCTTGTTGTTGCTCATTCTTGAGGGGCACTGCCCTTCCTACATACTTGCCCCTGATCCAGCTGGTGATTGTTCTAATCTATTAGAATATCTCCACCTGATAGCTTTTCAAAGGGGTGGTGAGGGTCATGCCTCTTTGTTAGTTTCCCTGGTAACCCATGAGCCAACCTGACATCAATTCCCTCTATAAGTGGTAACCTCCCCCTACTCCCGGGAGGAAAAGCTGCTGCCAAGTCGAGCCCTGTTCTGCTCTGTCCTGCCGCACAGGGTGGAGTGTCACTCCAGGACCTTGCTTCAGACATGTAAGTTCCCCCAGTCCATGCAGCCATTGATGTCTCTGTCGCTGACTCTGGCCTCTTTATTCGGTCTCGAAGCTGGGCCAGTACAGGCCTTGCAGGCCTGTGGAGTCCAGCCCAACAACTGGTGGAGCAACCAGGGGACTGAGGAGACTCCTGTGAGTGCCGAGATATTGGGAAATAAGGACGGAGACTGGAAACCTGTGGGAGCGTCCACTAATGGGGGGAGGCCCAAAAGTTCCAGGGGGCATTCTGGGGTGGCTGTCCACTAGTTTGTGGGGCCCCGTGGTGACTGTCCTTGATGAGTGGGGTGCGCCGAGTACGGAGAGCTCATAGACACCCCAACGCTCTTGGGGAGATATTGGCTGCTATTATGCTACCAAATTAGGTAATAGGGACCCTGCTCGGGCCTTAGCCTGGCCAAGGCTCTTCTGCCTTGGCAAGGCAGTGTTTTTTTTCCATTCGAGTTCGAGTAGGTAAATAACAAAACCGAAGGTGAGAAGGACACAGCACAAGCTTTATTCAGTGCCCAAAGAATGGAGAAGCTGGAACTAAGTTCACAGATCAACTTCTCACCCACCTGGAGAGAGGGATTTAATTTTAAAGAGTAAAGACAAAGGGAGGAGGATTGAGGCTAATGACAGGGAGGCATATGTGTTAATCTACCAGGGAAGGGACAGGTTTTATTCCGAGGGAGTGGGGTGCCACCCCCTTTTTATCCTTTTTGGTCCTTAAAGTCCAATCATGGCCTCTGGTAGATGTGTCATTTAATACGCTAATGTTGTAAAATCAATGTATAATGAGACTGAGGGTCTGTTGGAGGTCAGATTTGTCGCCATCTTGGTCCCAGCTGGTTCCATCTGGGGTTTTTTGTTTGTAGCTTCCTTATCTCTGGACCCTTTAACTTAAGGATTTATGTTAACTTCTGCTAAAGGTGGGGAGGGGGAGGGGGGTTGGCAGGTTTTGAGCAAGGATATTCCTGCTAAATGTGAGGGTTGATGGGTTTATGAGCCTGGAGCAGCTCTGGCAACAAATATTTCCTTGTTGCTCCTCATTCTTGAGGGGCACTGCCCTTCCTAAATACTTGCCCCCTGACCCAGCTGGTGATGGTTCTAATCTATTAGAATATCTCCACCTGATAGCTTTTCAAAGGGGTGGTGAGGGTTATGCCCCTTTGTTAGTTTCCCTGGTAACTCATGAGCCAACCTGACATCAATTCCCTCTATAAGTGGTAACCTCCCCCTACCCCTGGGAGGAAAAGCTGCTGCCAAGTCGCGCCCTGTTCTGCTCTGTCCTGCCGCTGTTTGCCTCACAGGGTGGAGTGTCACTCCAGGACCTTGCTTGGGCGAAAGTCTGTCTTCTGAAGCTGCTTCCTGTTGAACATGGGTGCAGTTTTCCCCTGGATTAGAGGAGCAGAACTATTACCTCACTAGCCTAAAATATGTCTGATTGTCACCCAGCTGCAGTCCCAGTTGCTGGTACCGTTGTGTTAGTATCATCTTAAGTTTGATGGCTTCAAACTGTTTGCTAATGAAGTTGATAAGGCAGTTAAGGAGGCAAGGCCCAAAAGTAAGTAGGAGGATAATAGCAATTAGTGGGCCTAGAAATGGAAGAAACCAAGTTAAACTGCAGAGGCTCTGTTTGACCATATTCTAGACAGAGCTTGGATCTGGACCTTGTGTGCTATATCTGTGTAATCACTGAGCTTGCTCATATATCTTTTATGTTTACCTCAATGTGACCAGAGTTATTAACATGTGCAGCATATTAACACACACCCCCCTCCCGTTTGTCAGCCAGGAGATAGTCAAGGGCTAGCCTACTATCAAGACAACGTTTGCTAGTGAGTCCAAAGAAGTTCAGAGTCCTTGTAAGGCATCCCCTCTATTTTTAGACAAGTCCTCAAAGGCCCCGTGTGAGATTTTGTAAAGTGATTTCATGGTAAGTGAAACCTCCCTAGGGGGCCACCAGTACAAGAGCAATCCCTACTCCTGCCAGAATGAGTCCTATTGCCCTTTTATATCGGGGCTGAGTGATATTAGGTTCCGATACTAGGTTCCGAGAACTTAGCTGGCCTAGCATCCATTGTCCCCCAAATTGGGCATTATCTAAACAAGGATAGGCTAGACCCCATCCTGGAGAAGGGAAGGAGGAGTTGGGGTTGTTCTCACGGGGCAATTGGTTTATTCTCGGGCCACAAAGGAACAGGTACCCAGGGGGAGCACGTGCCTGGTGCACTTCTGAGGAGTTGAACCACCTCCCTAAGTGGCTAGCCCAAGGGGGGGTTTCCTTGCAGTGTGGGGAGAAAGGCCCACCTGCATAGCAGGGGTCACTGGGGGATTCTTAACTAGTGGCTTTTCCCCTGGCCTCAGGAGGGCCACATACTAAATGCCAGACAATGGGCATTTTCCCTCCCCAATAAGTGCGTCTCCCATCTGGTTCTTGTGTGTATCCGTGGAATTAGTCCAGAGGGCACCAATGGGCGAGTTTTCCGTAGGTGTCGATCCCAGGGCACTTAAATTGTGGGGTAATGGAAGCAGCATTGCTCAGAGTCCAGTGTAGCCCCAGTGTGTTATTGCCATTTCCTCCCTTAGGTAGGGGCATTTGATAGGGGCAGTGGCAGCAAGACTGGTTAGAGCGATGGCACTTCAGAGTGCTTTGTGCCAGGTCCTTTGGGATTGGGCCTCCCATACATGATCTAGTATGGGCTTAACCTGAGCTTTCCTTTAGGGGCTGTTTGCATTCTCAAAAGTGCTATGGGGAGAAGGGAGACCCAGGGCTGCTGAATCTCTTGACATAGTTGGACTAAATTTCTTTTGAGAGTTTGATTTGTTCTTTCTGCTTTTCCTGAGGATTGTGGTCTCTAAGCGGAGTGTAAACTCCATTTTATTCCTAGGGTTCTAGAGACTCCCTTAGTAATCTGAGAAGTAAAGGCGGGCCCATTATCACTTTGAATGGATTTAGGGAGCCCAAATCCAGGGATTATTTTCTTGGGCCTTAGAGACCTCCAAGGCAGTCTCAGTTCGGATGGGGAGTGCCTCCAACCAGCCGGAGCTGTCAGTCAAAACCAGCAAATATCAAAAATTTCCTCATGGCTGGGGCATGACTGTAAACAATTTGCCCGTCTTGACCTGGTTATGTGCCTCTGTACTGGGTGGGGGTCACTCCCTTGGCCTTGCAGGCGGGAGTGAGTGTTGGAGTTATTCTGGAGGCAGATAGGGAAAGCTTCAACCACCTGTTTAAGGAGACTTCAGAAACTGGGTGTAGTCATGGATTTGATGAGCCATTGATATAGGGCCTCCTGCCCGTAGTGTGTGCTCTGGTGAGCTTCCTGGAGGGCTTGGAGTGCAAAAGCTGACGGAAAGAACGGCTGCCCGTGATCCTTAACCATCCATCCCAGGTATCCTGGGCCTTTAAAATAGCCCCATCTCAAAGACTTTTTTCTTTCTTTTGGGGTGTATATGGGACTGTAGGAGTTTAGGGCCTGGGGGGAGCCGGTAGGAGTGAAGTCTGTCCCCACCCTCTGCTGTTAGTTTTAGCTGCTGTGTCTGCTCTGTTATTGCCTTTTATTATTTCTGCTGCTCCCTTTTGATGGCCTCTACAGTAAATACCTGCCGCGTACTTTGGCGTGTTGTGTAATCTCCAGCCCCCCCCCCCCCCCCCCCAGTGAACCGTTCCAATTCTGCATTCTCTCTAGGGGAGCTCTTTAAGTCAAGCCTGCTGGAGTAAACCTGTTCTGTAACTTCCTCACAATCGTGAGTTAATTTTGGACCTGTCTGAGGTAGCAAGGGGGTGGGGTTAAGGATGTTACAGGTCCTCAGAGTCACAGGGGGTTGTCTAGAAGCATGGCTTGGACTTGGAGCCTTTGACCAGGGGATAACCAATCTGCTCCCCTTTCCTTCATGGGGGGTTGGAGGTAGTGTGGGCTCCAGATGGTCAGAGGCTGTCCGAAGATTAATGTGTTAGCCTCTCTGAGAAGCTGAGCAGTAGCAGGTACAGCTTGTAAGCATGGGGGCCCTCCTTTAGCAGTTTGGTCCAATTGTTTAAAAAAATAGGCTACAACCTGAGTCAGAGGTCCCAGTTTTTGTGTAAGCGCCCCAAGGGCCGTTCCTGCCCTCCCACGTATGTATAAATGGAAGGAGCGGCTCAGGACGGGTAAAGCTAATGCTGGGGCTCCCGTGAGATGGTTTTTCAATTCCGGGAATGCCTGGTCACAATCGGGGGTCCACTCAAAAGGGTCAAGGTCCTTCCCTTTTAATCATACAAGGGCTTAGCAATTAATCCAAAGTTGGGGATCCATATGCAGCAGAACCCAGCCATCCCCAGGGAATCTCGGAGCTGTTTTCTCATACAAGGGGGTGACATCTGGCAAATCAATTCTTTTCTTGGATAATGTCCTGTGCCCCTTTTCTAGTATGAATCCTAAGTATTCTACCCGCTGGAGGGAGATCTGGGCCTTTTCCTTTGAAACTTTACATCATCTCTCAGCTAGATGACTTAAGGGTCGTTAACTGTGTTATGGTGGGAAAGCTCTTTGGTGGGGCTGGGGATTAGAATGTCATCCACTATTGAAGACCCCTGTTCTAACTCAGGGTCATCAAGATCCTCAGATAAAACCTCTCTGAAAAGGGTGGCGGAATTTTTAATCCCTGGGGCAGAACTGTCCAGCACAATTGCTTTGTCATGTTTCCAGGATCCTGCCATTCAAGTGCAAAAGTGTGTTGAGATTTCAGGGCTAAAGGCACACAAAAGAAGGTGTCTTTTAAGTCTAATACTGAATACCAGATCCTCTCAGGGTTTAAGGTAGAGTGTAATGTGCACAGGTTGGGCACCATGGGGTGAATTTCCTCCATAGCTTCATTTACAGCTCAGAGGTCCTAAACTAGCCTGTTTTCCATTTGGTTTTTTTTTATCAGCAGTATAGGAGCGTTGCAAGGGGACTGGTGGGGTCTAAGGAGCGCTTGTTTGAGTAGCTTTCTATTATAGGCTTAATGCCCCTAGGGCTTCTTTGCTTAAGGGGTATTGTCTTTTATTTGGGTGATTGTAGCCAGGTCCCAGCTTGACAACAATTACTGGTGCTCTCCGATCTCTGCCCACAGTGTGGTGTCATGGGCCCAAATGGAGGTTTTAATCTCCCCAAGGTTAATTGAGCCACTATTCTTGGCAGAGGGCAGTAGCGCTAGAGCTACAGAATGGCAGGGAGTTCTAGGTATTTCAACGGTAAGGTTTTTGTCTCTGAGATAAATTGTAGCTCCTAATTTATATAGTAAGTCTCTTGCTATTACAGGCATTGGGCATTCCGAGACACATAAGAAAGAGTAAGATAACATTTTCCCTTCCAAATCACACTCAAGGGGCGCTATAAAATTGTGCTCCTGTGGCTTCCCTTCCACTCCCATTATCTTTATCTTTGGTCATTTTGCCTTGTCAGGTATTCAAGACTGAGTAGGTGGCCCCTGTGTCAACTATAAAGTCAAACTTTTTACCCCCTAAGTCAGGGTCAGCCAGGGCTCCTCGGGGGTAATTTCCAGGGCACTCTGAGGAGATCCTGGGCCCTTCAGTCCTCCTCTTCTTTTATGTGTGCTACCAGTGAGGATGGACCAGGACATGGTGGTCCACTTAGTATCCTTCTGAGACATTTGGGGCCTTCCCCTTCCAGTGGCCCTCCTCCATGCAGTGTGCCCACTGATTGGCTTGAAGCCGTTCTCTCCCTTGTGCATATGGTCTTCAAAACCTGGGGCAACTCGTAGACATCACAGGGTCCTTTGGGGAGGGGGACGTCATCCTTGGGTGGTCCACTGACCCTGAATCACTGAGGCCAGAGAACTGACAGCTCGTTGCTCTCGTGTATCTCCCTTTGCCTCAGCCTCCGGATCCCGGTTGTTGAACACCCAAGATGCTGATTCTGCCAGCCGGGAAGTGGACGTGGTGGGCTCTATCTCCAACTTTTGTAATTTTCTCTTAATGTCTGGGGTGCTCTGGGAAATGAAACGGGACTTAAAATGGCCTGCCCTTCCCCTGACTCCAGCTTTACATTGTGTAGCTCAGAGGCACTCTCTTAGGCACTCAAGAAAGGCCGAGGGATTTTCCTTCCATCCCCGGATGACTCCCTGAACCCTACTCCAGTTTATGGGTTTCTTTCCAGCTGAATGAATGCCCTTAAGAATCAAATCCCTGAAATGTGTGAGGTGCTGCTGACCGCTTTGCTCTTGATGGTCCCACCCAGGGTCCGTGTCAGGAATGGCCTGGACTCCAGGCTGGTATACAGCATGCCCCACATTATTTTGATTGGTCTTATCAGCTTCCTCCCTTGCATCAGTTATGATCAGTGCCTTTTCTTCCCCAGAGTATAAGATGCTTAGGAGGGTTTGGACATCGCTCAAGTGGGGAAATGAGTGGGATATTCCCTGGACTAAATTAAGGACTCCCACAGGGTCTTCCTGTAAACCCTTGGATCGATCGAGCCTTCCAGTTGTATAGATCTGAAGAAGATAAGGGTACATAAATGGTGGTGAGTCTGCCCTCTCCATTGGGGGCCTCCTGAAGGGGGATAGCTTATTTATTCCAGAGGGCTGGTACTGAACGCTGCTGTGGGTGTGCATTGGACTAGTCCCTGAGGGAGGCCCACTGAGAAATGAAGGTGGGAGAGTCAGGGAGGGGGGCTCACCTGTTGGGAGGAGGAGGGGGCACCAGGTAGGGAAGTGGTGAATTTGAGGGAGTAGAGGACGTTGGGGATTCAGGAGAGGTAGGGGTAGATGTAGATGACTCAGGAGTCTTGGGTGAACTGTTGGAATGTGAGGCAGCTATCCTTGGCAGAGGGAGGAAGTCAAGCGGATCCTCAGGCTAAGATTCCAATGATGGGAGAGTGATATTTGAGCTAGCCTCACAATTTTTATGGAGGCCCTTGTTTTGGCTAAGTGCCATGAAAAATTGGACATAGGGGATCTCATCCTATTTTATTAAAAAATTTTTAAATTTTTATTGGAGTATAATTGCTTTACAATGTTGTGTTAGTTTCTGCTGTACAGCAAAGTGGATTAGTTATACATATATCCCCTTTTTTAGATTTCCTTCCCATTTAGGTCACCACAGAGCACTGAGTAGAGTTCCCTGTGCTATACAGTAGGTTCTCATTAGTTATCTATTTTATATAAAGTAGTGTATATATGTCAATCCCAATTTCCCAATTCATCCCACCCCCCTTGCCCCTCTTGGTAATCATAAGTTTGTTTTCTACATCTGTGACTATTTCTGCTTTGCAAATGAGTTAATCTGTACCATTTTCCTAGATTCCACATGTAAGTGATATTATATGATATTTGTCTTTCTCTGACTTACTTCACTCTGTATGAAAGTCTCTAGGTCCATCCGTGTTGCTGCAAATGGCATTATTTTGTTTCTTTCTATGGCTGAGTAATATTCCATTGTATATATGTACCACATCTTCTTTATCCATTCCTCTGTCTATGGACATTTAGTTTACTTCCATGTCCTGGCTATTGTAAATAGTGCTGCAATGAACATCGGGGTGCATGCATCCTTTTGAATTATATGGTTTTCTCTGGATATATGCCCAGAAGTGGGATTGCTGGGTCATATTGTAGCTCTATTTTTAGTTTTTTAAGGAACCTCCATACTGTTCTCCGTAGTGGCTGCACCAATCTACATTCCCACCAACAGTGTAGGAGGGTTCCCTTTTCTCCACACCCTCTCCAGTATTTATTGTTTGTAGATATTTTGATGATTGCCATTTTGACTGGTGTGAGGTGATACCTCATTGTAGTTTTGATTTGCATTTCTCTAATTAGTGATGTTGAGCATCTTTTTTTTTTTTTAGCCATCTGTATGTCGTCTTTGGAGAAATGTCTATTTAGGCCTTCTGCCCATTTTTTGATTGGGTTGTTTTTTGATATTGAGCTATATGTGCTATTTGTATATTTTGGAGATTAACCCCTTGTCAGTTGCTTCGTTTGCAAATATTTTCTCCCATTCTGAGGGTTGTCTTTTTGTTTATGGTTTCCTTTGCTGTACAAAAGCTTTGAAGTTCAATTAGGTCCCATTTGTTTATTTTTGTTTTTATTTTCATTACTCTAGGCAGTGGATTGAAAAAGATCTTGCTGTGATTTATGTCAGAGAGTGTTCTGCCTATGTTTTCCTCTAAGAGTTTTACAGTATCCAGCCTTACATTTAGGTCTTTAAAACATTTTGAGTTTATTTTTGTATATGGTGTTAGGGAGTGTTCTAATTTCATTCTTTTACATGTAGTTGTCCAGTTTTCCTAGCACCACTTATTGAAGAGACTGTCTTTTCTCCATTGTATATCCTTGCCTCCTTTGTCATAGATTAGCTGACCATAGATGCATGGGTTTATCTCTGGGCTTTCTATCTTGTTCCATTGATCTATGTTTCTGTTTTTGTGCCAGTACCATACTGTCTTGATTACTGTAGCTTTGTAGTATAGTCTGAAGTCAGGGAGCCTGATTCCTCCAGCTCTGTTCTTCTTTCTCAAATTGCTTTGGCTATCTGGGGTCTTTTGTGTTTCCATACAAATTGTAAAGTTTTTTGTTCTGATTCTGTGAAAAATGCCCTTGGTAATTGTTAGGGATTGCATTGAATCTGTAGATTGCTTTGGGTAGTATAGTCATTTTCACAATATTGATTCTTCCAATCCAAGAACATGGTATATCTCTTCATCTGTTTGTGTCATCTTTGATTTCTTTATCAGTATCTTATTTTCTGAGTACAGGTTTTTTTCCTCCTTATGTAGGTTTATTCCTAGGCATTTTATTATTTTTGAAGTGATGGTAAATGGGATTGTTTCCTTAATCTGATCTTTCGTTGTTAGTGTATAGGAATGCAAGAGGTTTCTGTGTATTAACTTTGTATACTGCAACTTTACCAAATTCACTGATGAGATCTAGTAGTTTTCCGGTAGCATCTTTAGGATTTTCTATGTATAGTGTCATGTCATCTGCAAGCAGTGACAGTTTTCTTTTCCAACTTGGATTTCTTTTATTTCTGATAGCTGTAGCTAGGACTTCCAACACTATGTTCAAAAAAAGTGGTAAGAGTGGACATCCTTGTCTTGTTCCTGATCTAAGATGAAATGTTTTCAGCTTTTCACATTGGATATGATGTTAGCTGTAGTTTTGCCATACATGGCCTTTATTATGTTGAGGTAGGTTCCCTCTAAGCCCACTTTCTGGAGACTTTTTATCATAAATAGGTGTTGATCATCCCATTTTTCTTTAAACACTGGCAATAGAGGTCCATTTTAGAGTTTAGAGAGCCATTGGTTGGCCAACTTTCTCTATCCTCCAATTTACGTCGGGGCCATATGGTGCTGCAAAAGAAAATAAGCTGTCTCTTTGTTAGTGGGTGGTACTAGAATAATTTCCAGTTACAGAGAATGCACCCTAGTGGCTCTTTTGCCAGGATAGAGGCTTGGTTACCCATATTGGGGAGTTGTTATTTTTAGTCTGTTTCCAACTTCTCAGTGGTCTCTTCCTAGGGTTGGTGGCAATGCGGATCCCACAAGATCTGGCCCACACCAAGCTGTCTAGGCGCTCTAACTGAAATCTGAACCAAATCTTTGCAGGGGCTGAAACGGGTGATGCTGTCTAAGAGGGCCTTAGTTATAAAGTCCCCTCTTAAGTCAGCAACTAGATGTTCCCAGACCCACCGTGGGGCTGGAGGAGATACCTGATGTGAGTGAGTGCTTTCAGGGAGCAGCCCCCAGAGATAGGGTGAAGGGCGAGTGGGAAATAAGGGATCTCTAATCAGATAAATTGCCCAGAGAGCCTCTCCGACAGTCAAGGAAGCTTGTTCAAAAAGGGCTTGTCCCTGCTCAGTTACGGGTAATCAGGTAGGGAGACTGAATGAACATTTGGCATGTGTCCAGTTCTCTACACTCTCAGCTGCAAGGATCCACGGACTTTCGACAGTGCGGGGGTCCTCGTCTTCCTTCCCCAGCCAGGCAAAGTGATTTTCCTGAAATTAGCAAAAACAAGGATTTTTAAAGGATCTGTCTCAGAGGAGGGATCCCTAGGCATCTGTGATGAAGGATAGTGTGGAAAGACCTATCTGACAGAGACATATACCCTGCCTTGGGATGGCAAGTTAGGGCAAGATGAACCAACACAGAAGACATGCTCTTGCAGTTTTTACTATACCCTAGAGGTTGGAACACCTCAGGGGCTGGGGCTGTGAGTGTTTTACAGTGTGCCTGCTTACACGGACATTTGCTTCTGGCCAGCAGACTGCCTAATGATAATCTACCCTGGTCCGTGACCAATTTTACTTTCACGGGAGTCTTTTTGGTGGTGAGTCTCCTAGTGGCCTTTAAGTGCCCAGCCTGTGCCCACAGATGCAGCAAGTATTGCCAAGAGCATTAGGACAAACAAAACCACATAGAACAGAGATTGAAGATTCATTTGCATCAGAAACAGAGACTAGGGCTTAGGTCACACACACAAAACAACGAGATATTCTTACTGCATGATGCCCTCTGGAGGGCTTCATGTCCAGTGCAATCCCCTTACAGGGAACTGGTACAACCAGATGACCAATTGTATGTCACCTCGCCCCTCACCAGAGGACTGGCTCAATTTAGACAACCAACCACCCAGTCCAGTTCTCTGGACAGAGGTCTGGTTCCAACTAGATGGCCAAGATGCTTTCCCTTAGTCAGCTAATCCCTACAACCAATCTTGGCTTTATCAGCTGAAGTGTGGTCGGGGCCCCCTGTGTTGGGTGGCCCTTGGACACTACCTCAATTGGCAGCAAGCATCCTTGCTATAGATGTGCCAGGGGAGGGGGTGTCTACCTGCGGAGCACTCCACTTGATCCATGGCTGCTTTTCGATCTCAGGCTAAATTTAGGAGCCCTCACTGGCCCAGAGGTCGCGAATTGGGGCCAACTGCCCAGTTATTTAGCCAGCTTTGTTGGCCCTGAGTCAGCGAGTAAGCCCTGAGTTACCTGATGGAATGGGCCCCACGTTGGGCACCAACATTTGTTACCAAATTAAGTTGTATGGACCCTGCTTGAGCTCTAGCCCGGCTGAGGCTGTCTTGGCAAGGGAGGGTTCTTTTTCTGTTTGGGTTCGAATAGGCGAATAACAAATCTGAAGCTGAGATCCACACATTATAAGCTTTATTCAGTGGCCAAAGAATGGAGAAGCAGAACTTAGTTCACAGATCAACTTCTCACCCACCTGGTGAAAATTATTTAATTTTAAAGAGTAAATACAAAGGGAGGAGGAGTGAGGCTAATGAAAGGGAGGCATATGCATTAGTCTTCCAGGGAGGGGGCATGGCTCTTTCTGAAGGAGTGGGGTACCACCTCCTTTTTATCCTTTTTTGGTCCTTAATGTCCAATCATGGCCTCTGGTAGATGTCATTTAATACGCTAATGTAGTAAAATCAACATATAATGAGACTCAGCACCTGTTGGAGGTCAGATTCATTGCTATCTTGGTCTCAGCTGGTTCCATCTGGGTTTTTTTGTTTGTAGCTTCCTTATCTCTGGACCCTTTAACTTAAAGATTTATGTTAACTTCTGCTGAAGGTGAGGGGGGCTGGCAGGTTTTGAGTAAGGACAGTTTTGCTAAAGCAAGGGTTGGAGGGTTGTGAACAAGGACACTCCTGCTAAAGGTGGGGAGGGGGGTTGATGGGTTTTGAGCAAAGCCCTGGAGCAGCTCTGGCAACAACTACAGTGGGGAAAACGGTTAGACAATAAGATGGTGGCAGCAAGCTGTGGGTTGGCTATTGCTTTTTATATTAAGAAAAGCCACAGAGGCTGAGCTAACAGCTGAGGTGAAGGTTAACTTGAATGCTGATTCATGTTCCTCTGAAAATGAGGCATGTAAATGTGAGTGAATGATACGTATTATTGTCTATTACTGTCATTTGTTTAAACTGAATTGGCTATTTAGGGGAAAAAAATCCCTGAAAATGTCCAAGATGGGACTCTTTTGACATTCTAAATTTTCATATGCCCTTAGAGTAAGTTAGCGTTCTAGAAGGAATTGATATTTCTTGTGCCTTTGAGATGTAAATGATCTATCTGGGCTCTCAGGAAATTTAATCATCTGATCCCTGAGAGTGAAGAGAAAAAAAAACCATTTTAAATGCTAGAAGGAAAACTGTGAGATGTCTATATAGATATACATATGTCCATGTATACCTTATAAATATGATGTGTCTCTGCCTCCAAATGACATTACCAAGACTGGTGTGTGGATGAGCTCTATTTATTTGGCTTAAAAGAAAATAAGCACTTACATAAATTCTCAGAGATATAAAGGAAACTAGCCATAATGAATTTCAGGTGCACGTGATCTGGGAAATATTCAGTACTGAATGGATACCTGGTATTAAAACTAGTTTAAGCTTGTTGGTTTCATTAATATAGGCTTATCTTTAGAGTTATGAATGTTAAGTATAATGTTGTTGTAACTAGGTTTACTAGAGGTCAAGTAAGACCTTATATCTGTTGCGAATTTGTCAGCAAGTAAAATAACTTGATATGATGACATTTAAAGCAAATGTAAATGAGGTAAGAGCCTCTAGGTAAACTCTATAGGAATAATCATGTTTTTGGAATGTCTGTCTAAAATAGTCTGTCCAGATTTGGGTATCTTAAAACTAAACTAAGTTAAATGAAGAGAATTCATTGACTATCTGGGTCACTTCCAATAGGATAAAGTACTGGAACATTAATTGCTGGGTGTGTCTAAGTGACCTACTTTTGCCTTCTTAGAATAGGAAGACTAAGGCATAAGTCTTGCAATCAGGAAATGTGGGGATGACAAAACAGTCCACAATTACCTGCTTCTTGGTTTTTGCCAGAGATTAAGGCTTTTCAGGGTTAAGATTACAATCAGTTATAATTCTAGTTACTGTAATAAAGTTTCTTTATCAATTACATTGTAATCGGGTGTTTAACCATGCCTTTTTAAGTCTTTTGTCGTTTATAGACAGTTATTGTTGTACTCTGATGTTCTTGCAAAAAGTGCTTCATCTTCAAGAAGGTTCATAAGAAGAACTTTTTGACAAGTAGAGGTCTCTGATAAATTTCAGATCATACTGCTGAACTGGCTAAAAAAATGAGAGAATCCTAATGGAAAACCTGATGGCTTCATAAAAAGTTAATGGAAGGATTGGTTACTGAGTGAACTGGTGGATATCGTTAAAATTTTTATGGGTTTTGTCTGGAATATTACTGGATTGATCTGTTTTCTAGATATAGGGAAACCCTTCCCCTCAAGTTAGTTATGACTTACGGCAATTTGGTAAACTACACCTGTGGGTAGAATTGAAACGTATTGCTTTTCTCTCTGCCTGATCCCTCCAGAAACTGGAGACTCGTAGTTCTGAGCAGCCTAATCAGGTGAATGGGAAAGACTGTCTCCTGGCATGTGCAGGAATCTCAGTATTTGGGGACCTCTAGAAGAGAGAAATCCACTGAGGTGGAGTCTGATGGCAGGCCTTTGGCATGGCTTTCCTGGCTTTGAGAAGCCTTTTGGGAATTCAGTCCTCCTTCTGAGGAGTTCTACCACAGCCAGTTTGGAGGAGCCTATGTGGTCAACTGACCAGACTTATTTTGCAAGCAAATTAGTCTTGATTTGATTGTGTCTGGTGGAAATAAGGGTAGTTTTAGAGAGAAAAATATTGTGTTTCAGTGGATGTTAAATTCTAGTTCTGCTAATTGAGGTCTAGATTTATGAAAGTTATTGCATTAGCCACACTTTTGTCCTGATGTTCAGGAGGAAAAGAAAATTATCTAGTTATTAGAGTATAACTACTCATGCGTAACACTGCTTGCTGTAAGTCTGCTTGTGTAACAATTCAATAATTGGTAAAATGTATAGCCTCGAATTCTGCATCAACTACCTCTGAGCTTGTTCATATCTCATCAGTTTTTCCCCAACGTGGATAACTAGGCAAATATAAAGGAGGTCTAACACAAAGGGACATGATCTGGACCTAGGGCAGGCAGGCAGCAATTCACCCTGGCTTTGTGGGATAGGTACTTTGGGCTATCGAAAGTTCTGCAATCAAAAGGGGAAATTATGGAAAAATCTTCACATGTGGAGGTATGGGGAAATCATTCAGGTTTACACATGGTTTAACTTGAACTTTACTGAACACAGTGGCCTGTTTCGTGGCCTACTGAACATGCGTTGAACATCTACTTTGGCCACTAAGGAGGGGAAGGCATTTGAAAGTCAAAATGGAGTAGCTGTGGTTGTTACAAGGGTAAAACTACGTGGTTATTGTGAACGTGATTTTAGACTCATTCCTGTATTACTGAAAACCTGAGTTTTCTGAACTGTGTTGCAGACCAGGACAGAAACCACAGGCGCTCAGAATGCAGTTACTGTTTGTATATTGCTTAATTGTCATGATCTCCCCTGGGTGTTAGATGGCTTACATTTCGCCCTGAGCAGAGGAAGTCTACTCAAGGGCTGAGCATCAACAATGGCCTCACTGTGAAATGAGTCTAATTGCTGCGTCTACAGTGAGATACTGTTGTCGTCTTCCTCTCCCTCTGGACTTCCATGAAAAATTGACCCAGCTAATGCAACCGTGTGGGGATGACTGACAATGGGGGGGGGGGAAAGACTGAACATCTTCCTGTCTGCACGCCAGTATGTCAGAAAGACCCCTGTCAGTAAATGTTACCATACCACGAATCAGACGTTTTACCAGGGTGACTGCCCGTGAGCCTCCCTGGACTGTGCAATGTGGAGTGGAATAGGCTGGCTTCTGGACACATAAGTCCGACTAGTGGGATTATTTTTTGTTTGGAAAGACCTAATGGGTCCACCCCTAGTGGCACTGAACATAACATGGGGTGGCACACTTGTAACTGTGCTGACTCCCGGCTAGGCCACCAGAATGTTTTAGAGCTGGGCCTTCCCCTCCCCATGAGGGTGCGTCTGGGTCTGTGAAAACCAGGGGTGGCCTTACCTTTCTGGTAACTGGATAGGGCGCAGCTACAATGACTCCCTCTCCATTGACCTGGTAAGTGCTTGGCTCCAAAATTGCCCACATCCTGGCGAATGACTGTTCTTAGCATACTAGGTACTATCTTGCTTTCGATTCTCTTTGGCGGCAGCTGCCTGTACTGTATCGTGGTATCTGGTTGCAGGTCCCCCCACCGGCCACCGCCCCCATCCCTGCCACATACCTGACCCCAGGAATGTCACAGAAGAGGGCTGGACCAAGATTGTTAGCGTTGTGCAGGGTATGCAGAGGGGGAGCGTACGAGCAGGCCACCCAAGGTGGCTGATCTCCTGCTCTCTGTACGTCCCCCGCTCCACCAGAGCCTGTCTCACCTACCCCCTACTCACATGACCGCCCTTCCTACATACTTGCCCCAAACCTCGCAGCCGGCGACTGTTCTAGTCTTTAGATTAGGACAGCTCCACCTGATAGCTTATCAAAGGGGTGGTGAGGGGCCTGCCCCTCTGGTCATTTCTCTGGTAACCGATGAGCCACGTGACATCAATTCCCCCTATAACTGGTAACAGCTCCCCTCCCTGGGAGCAAAGACTGCCACCACGTCCTGCCTGCCATCAGGCCCACGTGGTGGGGTGTCACTCCGGAACCTTGCTTCAGATGTGTAAGCTCCCCCTATCTGTGAAATCATTGACGTCTCTGTCGCTGACTCCAGGCTTTCTTCAGTCTTGAAGCTGGACCTATACAGGCCTTGCAGGCCTGTGGGGTGCAGCCCAACAATATCCAAACTGTGCCAACCAAAACTCCTCTTGCCAATTGTTTCATCATCCTTTAATCCTGACTTTACGATGGCATCGGTCAAAACCATCTGAATTTTATCTGCAACACAGGACACTACATAGAATCCCAGAATCCCGGGGTTGGTGATACCTTAAAGGTCACGCAAGCAGACTTACAGCAAGCAGTGTTACACATCATGAGTAGTTATACTCTGTAATAACTAGATAACTTTCTTTTCCTCCTGAACATCAGGACAAAAGGCTGATCCCTTTAGATGGCTTGGTTTTCTTTATTTGTGAGAAGGAAAAACTGAGAACTTGTTTTATTTAAAAAAAAAAAAAAAGCATAGACATAATAAGGTCAAATCATTTGTGTAAAACTGTCAGAAAATGCAGAAAGTTGTCCACATTATATTTGGCTGTGGAGAGCAAACCATACGTATACATGGCATGTCAACCCTGACTAGACATCAAATTATGTAATGCAACTGCTCACCATAAAAGCTATGCAGAGTAATAAATTTTTTTTTTTTTTTTTTTTGCGGTACACGGGCCTCTTACTGTTGTGGCCTCTCCCGTTGCAGAGCACAGGCTCTGGACGCACAGGCTCAGCGGCCATGGCTCACGGGCCCAGCCGCTCCACGGCATGTGGGATCTTCCCGGACCGGGGCATGAACCCGTGTCCCCTGCATCGGCAGGCAGACTCTCAACCACTGCGCCACCAGGGAAGCCCAGTAATACATTTTTAATGTTTTATTTTGATATAATTTTATATTCACAGAAGTTCAAAGAACTTCTGTTTACTGTTTTCCAGATTTACCATTTATTAACATTTTGCTGCATTTGCTTTATCATGTATTTTTTTCCTGAACCACTGGAGAGCATTTTGTTGACATCTTGTCTCTTTATCTATAAATATTTCAGTGTTTATTTCCTAAGAACGAGGACTTTCAAAAGAACACATTTTTTAAATCAAGACATTAAGTTAACATAACCATCAGAATAAATTTTTTAAAATATTAACTACAAAGAAAAACACGGGAGGAAAATTTTGGCCTATTTTGCTTACTATGATATTCCCAGACTCTACCATAGGGCCTGGCACACAGCCGGTCCGCAATAAATACCTGTTAACATTTTAGTGTGACGGTGTGATACTAGATTAACCACATTTCTAAGCAAAGTATCTCTAAAATAAAGCAAAGGCAACGACAGCAAAATATTCAGTCATTTCTTTACTACCAATGATTTGTAATTCCCCAGTTACAAAAAGAGTAAAAGCCTTCTGATGTAAAGGACTGAAGGGAAATTACCTTTTTAAGATGAGACAAACAAGTTAGAGCATAAGTAAATGGGACTTTGTTGGTCCCCCTCTGGGCCACTCTGGGGACCTGCTGTCCCTTCACAGGTAGCGGTTTCTGATGTATTCTCGGTACATGGAGGTGTCTTCTTTCCCCAGGGGCTGCATGATACCTTGACTGGCCTGGATGTGGGCTTGGAAGATCTCTGTAGATTTTCTGTCTACTTGTGGAGGCTGAACTTCATAGATGTTGTCTTGGGAGAAAGCTGAGATAGGTGTTCTACAGAAGAGAAGCGAGGACAGAGCTACATTAAAGAAAATAAAAGACCATAGGGACCTTGACCTCAAAAGCTCTTGAGAGCCACTGACCTTGAATGAGTGAACTTAGTAGTAACAAGTGGTGCTAGTGACCTCCCTGTTCCCTCTCGGTTGGCTTCCTCCTCTGCCTGAAAGAGCAGGACCAGCACTTGCCCAGGGAGCCTTTCCTGGCATGCAGGCTGGAGGGGCACCCCTCCTCTGTTCCCGCAGCCCTGGGCACACCCATGTCTGTGTGCCCATCTGCCTCCCTCACATGACTTAAGTAGCCTGAGGTGGGGGCTGTACAGACTTTTCGCTCTCTCTCCTTGGTACCTGGTACGTACTCAATAGTTTCCTCAGTAGGACTTAGTAGTAGGAATCGGTGAAGCAGGGGATACTAATAATTCCTACCTCACAGGTTGATGGCAGGAGTAAATGAGTTTATATCTGTAAAGTGTTCCTTTAGCATAGTGCCTGGCACACTATTGGTGCTCAATAAAAGTGTACTATTGTTAGTAATTACCAGTGCACAATTCCTTAGCTGCAATTCTGAAATCCTAAAAGCTGTAATAACCAAACGTTATTTACTTTGCCAGCAAAACCCGACCCAATTGAAACTCATCTGGTGGTACAACATACAATACTCGGCCCACTTCACGTGAATATTAATGTGTTTATTTATCAGCCTCAGATCACACTGGGGATGTTCTTATAAGGTATATGCTAACACCCCCAAAATTCTGAATTCTGAAACACATCTGGCTTCAGATTTTTTGGATGAGAGTGTAAATCTGTAATAGGCAGCTTCCTTCCTTTCTGGGATGATTTGAAAAGCACCCAAGAACCTCTCTATTCAAAAATATCCCTCCATTCCCACCCCACCTAGACTGCCATAGTGCTTGAAATTTCCATCCACCCTCGGGGAAGGCGCTGTCTCCAAAAAAGGCCTTGTTAAAATGCAGCTGGGTGCCTGACACACGCGTAACTCATCGCAGCGTGAGCACCTGCTAGTTGTTACCTCCTTGGCTGGGGGCAGGCCCTGTAGGGATGAATCAACCACCAAGTCAGGTGTGCTGCAGAGTGAGCGTGTGTGGGAAGGTCAAGAAGAGGCAGGCCATGGGTAGGCGAGGATGGTACGCTACACCTTGTGAGGGACTTGGGGGTACAATGACAGCACACTCTACTGCTTAGCCCAGGGCTGGCCCTGCGGAGGAGTGGGGGGGTTGGTTCTCCACATCAGGGTACCAAGACCACAAAGAGAAAAGATCTGGAGAATCTATTCTGCTGGGCTGGGACCTCAGTCTTGCTCATGTACATCTTATCAGAGGACCAGAAAGGCATCCTGGACGCCTGGCTGTTTGGTGAGCTGGGACCCCTGGAGCTGGGGGGGATTCCCTGCAGTCAGAAGCAGAACTGAACCTCAGACCCAGCTAGGACTGTACTTGCAACGTCAACATTTTGTGGGACACTAGGAAGGTGCAGTGAGCGACACACAAAGGGAGACAAGAGTTGTCCAGTAAAACCCTCCATCCTCATAGGATGCGTTACAATTACACTTAGGTCTTTCTTACTCTCCTAGAAAACAGTCAAGGTAGCTCCCTGTACTTTGCCTTTAGAAAACTAACACATCCTGCCTTGGCTGGAGACTCTGCTTAAAATCGCTGTGAAATAAAATACAATTAAAGGTGGAATATTCTTTCTGGAAGTCAACCTCAATTGTTTTGACCTTGGGGTAATATATTTAAACTCAGATTTGGTAAATGGCTTATGAAATACTCATTTTTCCAAAGCACTCTAATAATTTCACATGATATTAGACTACACCCTTATTTAAATAAATAAATAACCTAAAGGATAGTGATTTACTCGAAGTTTTAAAAAAAAAAAAGACCCAGGTGAAAGAATCGTGAGCTGAGTCAATTTGAATTCCAGCTTGGCAGCAGTGCTTTTCTTCAAAATACAAAAGTAACGTTATAATGACAAATGGTTGGGATGATTAATGTATGAACTCTTCTTCTCAATTTTCCCTCACAAAATCATAGCAACTCTTCAGTCATGTACATAATTCAAAGCAAGATGCTAGAATTCTTTAACGGTTGTTAATATTCAGGGTCAAACCATTTTAACCTGAACACTTAAAAAGGAGGCTTCATTAGCGGTTTTAGAGATTGTCATCAAAGTGCTGGCCACAGCAACTCCTGGACCACACCATCCACACCTGTCTAGTGTCTACACCCTCCATTTCATAGATGAGACATTTAAAGTCAATTTAAAAATGGGACTAATGGTTTCTGTGCTTTGAAGCTAGACCTTTGCCTGCAACCCTGTGTGCATTAACCAAGAGCTTTCCAGCAGGCATCACACCAGAGAGATACCATCTGGGAACTAAACCTTAATGCAACTGAGAAAAGGAGAATCCAAGTCATCACGTCATTGTTTTGTCCTCTGGCAGCTCAGCTGAATACACGGGTGGGCAGGCTGTAGGGGGAACAGCAGCAGGGCTGGGACAACCATGAACAGGGCCACAGACCAGCCACTTCCACCCACTGCCTGGGGTTTCTTATCAGTAAATCAATCAGGAGTCCTCACCCTACTTCTCAGTAAACTGCTTCAATGCCCCGTGGAGTAATGAAAAACCATTACAAACACTCTAAATGTGAAATGTCAACATCAGCCTTAAATGGTATCAGACTGAGTGGCAGGTGGGTTTAGGGCTTCAACACCACCTCACTGTGGTGTTGATTTTGCTACTTGCTAAAGTTTGAGAATCTTTGGTCTAAGGAGACCAAACTAATCTAAAATGCTAAATAAAATCTTATTTGTGGTCAGTCAACAGCATTGAACATTTTTAAGTAGAAACTTTCTTCTTAAATGATATACTACCACTAATCCTACATTGAGCAAGCATCATTTAACACTTAACTGTAAAGACCTGAGTAGCAATATTACATTTCCTAATGTCCTCACACTTGATTTCCCCGTTGGCTTATGCAAGGCAAGGAAGAAATACAAAAACATCCAAGACCCTCACAAGGGGCTGCTGGTGGGCACCTTGTCTCTGAGGGGCACTGGAAAGAGATGGAGGTAACCCCAATAACACTTCCAACACTACATGTAATAGTCTTTTTATTAGCTTAGATGGCATTTGTTTCTGGGTGAAAAGACCAGTGTTTAAACACTAAATGATGTGGAAATTGTAAGGCTACTTTCTTTTATTCATTCCAGTAGAGAGAGATGGCTTATTATTGCACTTTCATGGTGGAAGAAACGTCCGACATTTCTCTGCTGTCCATAAACAGAATTTTTGTTTTCAGCTTCTCCCCACAGTCCTCAAAGGGATAAGACTTATTGCCCTTAATTCAAATGCTAGTAGTCTTTTTGGAGATGGATTATTATAATTACAAATTTGCAGGCTCATTTTATCTACAAAACCTAGTCCCATCTTCAAGGAAGCCTCTGTATTTCCTCTCAAGGAATGTTGCGGTCGTCTTTAGTTCATTTATGGGCTCAGTGTACTCAACACTAAGGATTGATGACACTTAGCCTTAACTGCGGTTCCCATTCACAGAAGAGAAACACTTTAGGCAGAAATTCATTAGACACACTACATATTTTTAAAGAAGATCCTTATTGGTGCCCTTTTATGCTCTTTCTTAAATGTGTTATTACTCGTTTGGTTATAATAAGGCCATGTCCTATAGTAATGGTATCTTACACTTGGAGGCATAACGAAAGTTTGAGTCCCTTTAAAAGTTCAATTCCCATTGAGGGTATTTCTGACTTATACATATTGAGTACCCAATAAGCATATGTTGGTTTGACAAGAAAATGGTCAGACTGAAATGTCTTCCAGATTTAGTAATGATATGACGATTTGTGGTTGGTGATAGAAGAACTAGATAATACGTGTATAATTTCAATAATTTTATACATGTGATACTTTTCCAATATGTTAAAATCTTATACTTTTTCTATGATGTGCATTTTGGCACACACCAAACCCATTTGGCTTTTCCAGAAAATTTAGTAATGGTTCTTTTTTTTTCTTTTTTTGCGGTACGCGGGCCTCTCACTGTTGTGGCCTCTCCCGTTGCGGAGCACAGGCTCCGGACGCGCAGGCTCAGCGGCCATGGCTCACAGACCCAGCCGCTCCGCGGCATGTGGGATCTTCCCAGACCGGGGCATGAACCCGTGTCCACTGCATCAGCAGGCGGATTCAACCACTGCGCCAGCAGGGTAGCCCTAGTAATGGTTCTAATCACAGGATATATTTCCTTTCCTGGTGATCCCTTCTGTTGCTACCACAAACTCCAAGTTTTCCCAAGTTGCTGTTTTCACATCACCAAATGGTTCTGTTGGTTCATGACTGTGTGATAGAATCAAAAGAATATTACAGGGCTTCCCTGGTGGCGCAGTGGTTGAGAGTCTGCCTGCCGATGCAGGGGACACGGGTTCGTGCCCTGGTCTGGGAAGATCCCACATGCTGCAGAGCGGCTGGGCCCGTGAGCCATGGCCGCTGAGCCTGCGTGTCTAGAGCCTGTGCTCCGCAACGGAAGAGGCCACAACAGAGAGAGGCCTGCGTACCGCAAAATAAAAAAAAAAAAAAAAATATTACAGGTGAAGAGGCCCTTATGGAAGACCCTGACCAACAGCCTTATTTGCAGATAATGGTCAGCATTAGGTCATTCTTCTCATTACTTTCCTCTACCTTCTGGGAGAAAACAATCATTAGGGCAGGATCAAAGTTGATCAGATGCTCCAGTCTCAGTGGGGTAAAACCTCAGCTAAATGTCTTAATAGCACAAGTCCTTTATTATTCTATTTGTCTTTCTGCCGGCTTTGTAATTTCTATTAAGCAACAAGGGCTATTATTTCCTAACTGGCAGAGGGGCCTATGGCACACATTGCCATGCAATCATTTAAAAAAAATTATTTTATTTTTATGGCTGCGTCTGGTCTTAGTTGTGGCACGTGGGATCTTTTGTTGTGGCATGCGGGCTCCTCGTTGCTGTGCGCAGGCTTCTCTCGCTGTGGCATACGGGTTTTCTCTCTCTAGTTGCGGCACACAGGCTCCAGAGCATGTGGGCTCTGTGGCTTGCAGCGCACAGGCTCAGTAGTTGTGGCATGCGGGATTAGTTGCCCTGTGGCATGTGGGATCTTAGTTCCCCAACCAGGGATCGAACCCGTGTCCCCTGCATTGGAAGGTGGATTCTTTACCACTGGACCACCACGGAAGTCCCTGCAATGATTTTCTCTTTCTAGCTTTTAATATTGCTTACAGCCTTTAGCCCTCAGTTTGTGGGTGCCATTCTAACATCTTTTTGTGACCATCCATTGCTTCTCGTTACTTCCCTTATTAGGTTGCTTGTATCTTTCCAACAAAGTACTCATACACTGAAGTCTAGTCACGAATCTATTCTACCAAGATGATATGGTGAGAATGTGTTTGCTTCTTCATGTTAAAAAATCAAGATAATGCTGCATATTCCTCCCATTCAGTGTACAAGTATAGACACCTAAGTCCAAAATGTAGCTCTCAAATCGTGCTTGTCCAATATGGCAGCCATTAGCCACATGTGCCTATTTAAATTTATATTTATTTAAATTAATTAAAATTAACTAAAATTTAAAATTAGCTCCTCAGTAGCACTAACCACATTTCAAGTTCCTGATAACCACATGTGGCTAGTGGCTACTGCACTGAACAGTGCGGTACAGAACATTTCCTTCATCACAGAAAGTGCCATTGGACAGACTGTTCTAGAACCTCTTTCCTGCTATTTTTTTCTCAGAAATTCTGAGTATCTCTTTCTAAACTCATTGCCTTAATGTAATATGTCCCTGCATAGCACTTATCACTATCTGATCTTTTATTTATCTGTTTATATATTTTCCACGATGTGAATTCTATCTTGCTTACCTCTTTAACCCCAATGCCCGGAAGAATCTTTGGCATATAGTAAGTGTTCAATAATTACTCCCTGAATGAATGAATGGCGTCTGTTTAAGGAAGATGATTTTACCTTGGCTTTCTAAATTCAGAACCTGAAAGCAGTGTGATTTGGATTGCTCTAGAATCTAGAGTCTAGATGATAAGGAGGTAGGATTTCCAGCAGAAGTCTGGCCTCAGATAACCATAAGGTGGGCGGTGGGGCACTGAGGGGAAGCCGAGGTGCTTTCTAGCAGGGCAAAACTATCCAAGTAGCTCAGAAAACAAGGCTGAGGCAGGAGGGGTGCGTTCTAATCCCCCTTTAGAGGTGAGAAAACAATGACTCAGATGAACAAACTCACTAAATGGCCTGAAATCAAGAGGAATGTGTCAATCTTCAAACCACCTCTAATAAAACGAAACAAAAGGCAAAACAGTCCCTATATCCCGGGATTCTAGAAAGCAGGCTCTGCCTATGTAATTTGCTTTCATACACCCTGTCAAGCCAGTTTCAGTGTTGGAGATACGGGCAAGCACATTTGCTACCTTCCACACATACGCACTGCCCCGACCCCCCAACCAAGGGCACTTGTATGTGTCTTTGGGTAGACATACATGACATCACAGTAAAGGCAACAGGCTTGAGGGGCAAACACTTATCCATGTATTAGGACATGAAGCTATGCTATTAGCTGCTGATGACATTCTAAACATCATCAAGGTAAAAAAAATTTACTTTTTATTCCTACTAAAACAGCAAGTCTATATAATACACACAAAATGCTACGAACCTAATGCATGATTTCCCCAAAGTCCAATTAAATTTTCAGTCTTGTTATGCCAGTGAGAGCTAATGAGCGAGATACAGAATAGTGTATAAATCTGATTCCTTCAAATCCAAACAAATTCCAAATCCTTTGAACAGCTGCTATTACAATAGGATGACTGAACCGTCCTCCAGCAGAGATACTGGAAGAGAGGTTAGAAATTTCACAAGCAGGTTAAAATGCATTAAAGCAAATATGACAATAATGCCAGTCCCTAAACAACCCACCATTAGAAGGAGCAAAAGGGGTGATGAGAAGGAACTAAAGAATATAATCGGTGATGATGGAACATAAAATGTACAGTCTTGTAGACCAGGGGTGCAGGCAGCCCTGTCTGTATATAAGGCCCTTCAAAGGCTCAGCAGTAAGGAATCTCAACTGCTTACTGTAGACTAGGTCTTTATAGATTTTGATAGGAGAGGAGTATGTCATTTGGTTATGGAGTGTGAGGACAGCAAAACTCTTATTGTGTGTGTTTCTCCAACACTTATCTGCCTTCAACGTGTCAGGGAGCCATGTCAGTGACAGGCCAGCCAGAAAGGCACTGCAGTCTCACAAAAGTTAGGATTTAATGCCTAAGCCTAAGCCACACTAACAAGAGAGAAAAGTTATTTATAGATCAAAGTACACAATGACCTTAATATATCAAAGAAATCCATGCATGTGAATGTCTAAGGCTGCTAAACATTTTTTTTCTTTTTAAGCTTTACTCTGAGGTACGATTGACAAAAAACTATCTTGTGAAGACTTATTTTTCATCAGATCAACTAGATGAAAAAAGTGTATGTATGTATATACACATGCACATGTATGTTATGTACATAGATATATTTATATGTAACAGTTATGCTTATATATACTAATATATACATATATTTTCTTTAAACGTAACGCTGAGGGAAGGGCTGTGTGTGTGTGTGTGTGTATCAACACTCCCCACAGTGATATACTTCAAATGAGTCCATGTGACCTCATTTTTACAATGTCCATTCCACTGTGCAGACACTGAAACAAAAGTACAATTGCTTTTAACATGTGACTTTCTATTTTACACTGTTATACATAAGAGCCTTAGAGACTATTACGAGCTTGTGAGAGTAAAGGTTTTGGTTAAAATGTCATAACATCACTGCCATACATATACATTGAAAAAAAAAAAAACTAACAATGCTTACCTAATATTTATCATGGAAAACTACTGTGCTTCAAGTCTATCAATGCTTTTCACCTTTTAATTATAAAATAAGACAGATAACAGAAAACCACACAAAACACACACACAATTATTAGAAGGTAAACACAAGCTGGGTCAAGAAACCGAAATTTTGGCAGCCAACCCAGAAGCCCCTTCTATGTGCTCCATCCCCATCACAACCCCTCCCTCCCCTCATAAGTAGCCATCAACCTGACTTCTACAGTAAGCACTTCTTTGCACTTTAAAAAAAAAAAAAAGATTTTTTTTTAATTCAAATGTGCATCCTGAGACTATAGTTTAAAAGTGTGATAGGCCTTTTAATCTACAGATTCTCCCTCCTATCTTTTCCTTACAATTTGTCGAAGAAACCAGGTGGTAGAGTTTCTCTCGTCTGGGTTTTGCTGATGGCATATTCATGATGCAGTTCAAAAATCTTCCTCTGTCCTTTATATTTCCTGCAAGCCAGCAACTGGATCCAGAGGCTTGGTGAGAATTTGCTTCAATTGCTGTGGCGAGACCACAGGTGGTAGAGTGCTGTGTCATCAGGAGGGCCACAGTGTCTAGATGTTTATCTTTTTTGATGCCCAGTCACTGATATGCAATGCCTAGATCCAGTCACTGATATGCAATGCTTAGATCCATTAATTCACTGGGGATTGCCAGATGATAATTACCTTATTTTTTTTCATTTATCAGTTGTCACACTTAAAAAATATTTATTTTATTTATTTATTTTTGGCTGCATTGGGTCTTTGTTGCTGTGCGTGGGCTTTCTCTAGTTGCGGCCAGCAGGGGCTACTCTTCGTTGCAGTGTGCAGGCTTCTCATTGCGGTGGCTTCTCTTGTTGCGGAGCATGGGCTCCAGGTGCGTGGGCTTCAGTAGTTGTGGCACGTGGGCTCAGTAGTTGTGGGCTCTAGAACGCAGGCTCAATAGTTGTGGCGCACGGGCTTAGTTGCTCTGTGGCATGTGGTATCTTCCCGGACCAGGACTCGAAGCCGTGTCCCCTGCATTGGCAGGTGGATTCTTAACCACTGCACCACCAGGGAAGCCCTGTCGCACTTTATTAAAAAGATTTTTTTCCTCATCTCGTTTGGTTACCCAACGGTACAATTCATATGATTCAGAGTCATATGCTTGATTCTTTGTTTTCCAGATAATGAAATAGCTCCTTATCATTCTTTTAAGGTGACCAGATTTTTAAAAAATCATCATAAACTCATGGATTTAAAAATATTTGATGAGTTCCATCCTACTGTAGTTAATATCCTTATTGAAGTGCAAATTTTCCCATCTTTGTCCAGTGGGAGCCAGCATCACAAGAGAGTATCATACTGTATATCACTGCTCAGGAAAAGATCAAAATTCAAAATCTGAAGTATGGTTTCCATTGAACGCATATTGCTTTTGCACCATCGTAAAGCCCAAAACTTTTAAGTTGAACCATTGTAAGCTGGGGACCATCTGTGCTCCATTTTTTTTTTCTGACATAAAGTTTTTTTTCTCTGACATAAAGCCTGAGAATAATCTAATTTTCCTTCCCTTAAAAGTCACTTTCTCTTTTTAGATGTCTAAAGGATCTTTTCCCTTTAAAGTCCAGTTAACATACTATACTGTATCATTTTTGGTCACTATTCTCAGGTATGTGTTGTGCTATTCAAACACGTAGTTTTATATTTCAGAAAAAAAATTGGCATTACTGTTTTTAGTGTTTTTTTTGTTCCCTTTGTTTTTCTTCATCAAGACTACTCCTATCCATGCTAAATCTTCCTTGCCTATTGCCAATATTTGACAGTTTCTCTTAAATCTTTTTTCTTCATTTCTTTTTGAATTTTAACGTTTTGTATTTTAAGCTCATTTTGAAATAGTATGCTTCAGTTTTGAGCTCTTTTATCAAGTTGTCTTTCTGGCATGCTTTCATTGGAGGGATGTTATTCTGCTCTGTGTTCTTTCATTCTCCTAATAACTTTATATGGGTTTGGACCTCGATACTTTTCTGTTGCTCATTATGCAAAATTAAATTTTCCTGAACCTTTAGAATGGAGTGTAGTTCAGGAAAATCTAACTTGTTTAAAAACATGGCAGCTTGCTTTCTGAGATTTCCTTTACCTCTTCTCTTTCCCCTCTTCTATCTGGACTTTCTCTTTCCCTCCTGCCTCCTGCCACTGTCCTGCCCAGCTTTGACTCCACTGTCAGCACTTTCTCCTCAGACGGGTGCCCTGGCCTGGAAGGGAGCTTTGGCTGTCGGGTTCAGGAGTTAATCTGGCCCAGACTGCCTCAGCTCTTTTCAGAACCCACCAAGAGCCTCTGCACTCAGCTGGCACTGAATTGGGTAAAACCCCTCCCAGTTTCAGCTGCTGTGCTCAGATTAGCCCGCAGTCATTTCCAGTGCACTCCTGTTAGCTACTCTGGGGCTCTCCTGGTCTCAGGTCTGTCAGATGCCCTGCTGTCCCATCCTGACTCCTTCCTCTCGTACAGCACGAATATCATGCAGGTCTGGTGGCTGTTTGCGGTTTACCTCCACCACCTGCTTATATTTTGTGATTTGTGGATAACTTAAGTGGTTTGAGGTAAATGCTGCCCGTGTGTATTTGGCTGTGCTCCCTAGTTGTTCTGTTTTATGTGATGATTCAGAGATTTAAAAAACTATGTTGCTGCCGTCTTCTTCCCAGAACCAACTAGGCATGTCTGTTTTTAAAGTATATTTTTCACCCATCCCCAAAGCTGGACGGTCCCTAAATGTGACATATTGTGGCCTGCATGGCTATACTGTCCTTGCTGCGGAGGGAGGCGTTGCCACACCACTTCTCCTTACCCAGGGCTTTGTTCAGAGAAACTCTTTTCCAGCTCAACTCCCATTTCTACTCCATCAGGACTTGGTCTCCTCAGAGACAGGTGAATACCACAGGGTCCAGACGTGGCTGCTATCCTAGTGATGCAGAGACTTGGGGGAAGTGCGGAGAACGTGGAAGAGCTCTTAATCTCACGGTTCACTTACATCTGGCTAATCAAGCATTATTACAACTATGGCAGCAGAAAGAAATACAGGTAAAGTTAGGAAAATTAAAAAATGACTGCCTATCAGCTTTACTTTTATTGCAGCTAATGGGAGATGGCTAGGATATCAGTTAGATTTGGGTCATGGTTTTAATGAACAAGGGAGTCCTTCCCATGGCTACTCAAGGACCTCACTCCATCATGCGAGCAGGGTGCTTTCACCATTCTTGCCTAGTGGCATTTGATGACTGCTAATACAAATGGCAATTGTATATTTCTGTTCTCTCCCTTTCTGGAGAGTTCTAATCCTCCTTTGCCACCAGTGTATACTGAGAGCAGACAGGCAGTCTTTTAATTTATAGGTCACGAGATCACAAAAAGCCTCATCGGGACTTAGAGCTGCACAAAACCCAGAGATCCTGGACTTACGGATGTGGTGATGTATGGGGGAGGGAGTGGGTTCTACTTATAGCAAGAGGACTATGCATAGATAACTGGGTAGCTAGCAGGGCAGACTCCGACAGATAACATAAATTAGATTCCTCAGTATCCATCTGAACTCCCCTTCCTGCATGCAGAGGCTGAAAAACAAAAAATAACATCCCAGACTCCCTTGTAATTTGGGTTCAAAATGTGATTTAGGTTCTACCCACCACTTGTACTCACAGGAGTCTGATTTGGAACTGACTCATATGCGAAGAAGCAACATGTAGGGTGTCCTTTTGGCAGACTGTGGCGAAGGCAATGTGCTCTCGAGTTGGCCACCCCAGTGGCAGCTTCCTGATTATAGCTGAGGTGGCTGGTTTTGCAGCCAGCAGCTGCTGGGATACCTTCCGGATCTAGGCAGATGCAGCAGCCACTCTGATGATTTGCCATGTGCTTTGCGGAGTCATTCCTGGCAGCTTGGTCTACAATGTCTCTTTAACCCTCTGGTGATTCTGAAAGCCGCTGAAAATCCCATAATAAATCACTTCCTGTTTAATCTACCTAGAGTGGATTATGTTTTCTGCAACTGAACTCTGACCACGTAGCCAATGTGCAAAAGCACAGGAAGCTCCAGCTCTTTCTTGCTTTAGCCGGGAGCAAGCACAGAGGCGCCTAGGTAACCCTGTTCCTGGATGGTTCTAGCAACAAGGGGATACTTCCAGCAGTTGGGCACATTTGTGTTCACTGCCCTAGGAGACAGAAGGGACAGTCTACTACAAGCACATATATGAGTGGCAATGGTGGTACTTTTGATGTTTGGGCCATAGCTGTTAGTATTTTTATTGGTCCATGTATGGCAGAATGATACTCTTCTACATTCTCTCTGACAACTGTAAAATTAAAATGTCGTTTGTTTTTAAAAGGACTTTTGGTTTTAGACAAAGTAAGATGATTTTTGGACCGGAAACAGGTAAAATGCCTCCAATTTAGGATGCAATTTATAAATTGAAGGATTTCCCTCCCATTTTGTAGGATATATTGCCTTAGTATAAAAAGAAATGCAGTTTTTCCTCTATTTCAGCTGTGTCTAGTATTACAAACACCAAGAGAGCACCCAATGATATTTGGCTGCACTGTTTTGTAGGCCATAACGTGAACATTTCAGCTGCTGTTGGCTTTTTTTTACATCTTTATTGGAGTATAATTGCTTTACAATGGTGTGTTAGTTTCTGCTTTATAACAAAGTGAATCAGTTATACATATACATATGTTCCCATATCTCTTCCCTCTTGCGTCTCCCTCCCTCCCACCCTCCCTATCCCACCCCTCTAGGTGGTCACAAAGCACCGAGCTTGGCTTTGAGCCACAGGCAACAGGAACTGGTTACCCTGCACAGCACTGGGTCTGTTCTGCCAGTAAAGGACAGGTTGCACATCAAGCCTGTAACAGCTGTTCTCAAAGGGCAAAGAATACAACTGCCCCTCCCAGAGTCATCCTTTCTCCCCGCCTGTACGCAGGCCCAGACTCTCCCTCAGGGCAACTGGTCATCTATCAGACATTTCCACGGTGACCTTTGGTAGCAATCTGTCCCTGCTGTCCTCAAATTTCCTGGAACAGCAGCAGCAGTGGCCTGTTACTCCTGGAGACGCAGGGCTGCAGTAATGGCCCTGTGTCTTATCTCCCACGTGAAAGTGATGACACCTACTTCATGCCCATTTGAATATTTTCACCTTTTCCTGATGATTTACAGGGTGCTATCACTGAGTCTGCCATGTCACTTCACTACATCTCCTGTTACCTCCATCTTTTTTCTAAGACTTTTTATTGTAGAACCTCTTCAGATTTATAGAACTATTATACAGAGAGTTCCAACATACCCCATACATACCCCAGTCTCCCCTATTAGTGACGTCTTCCATTAGGATGGTACATTTCTTGCAATTAATGAACTGATATTGACACATTATTATTAAGTAAAATCCATACTTAGTTTTTACCTAACGTCCTTTTTCTTTTCCAAGAACTTATCAAGGATACGTTATATTTAGTTGTCATCTCCACTTAGGGTCCTCTTGGAGGTGACAGTAGACTGACCTTGTCACTGATGACCTTGATAGTTTTGAAGAGTACTTAACCTGCATCTTTTCAGAGTTATCCTTCACTTTAATTACAGTAAGGATCAGACAAAACTGACTTTTGGAAGGAGCTATCAGGATCATGAGCCTTCAAACCAAAACCTACCTGTCCTGAGTTTTCAGAAAGTTCATATGGCTTCATCTCTGTCAATGTTCATCTGTGATGGGGTGTTGGGCACGCTGCCCAGTGGATACTCAGACACAGCTGCCGAGGGAACTCCTGTGGAGGATTTGATGGAGCGGGGGTTCCACAACCTGGCTGATCACTACATTCAAAGGAGAATTTTACAAAGCACAGATGCCCAGGTCTTAGCCCAGGTGTACTGAATCAATCTCCAGCTATAGGGTCCGGAAGTCTGTATTTTGTATTACTTAAAAAAACAAGTCTTGCTAATTATGTTTTTAATATAGAAAATTATAAAACATGGCCCATAATCCATTAGTATTAATAATATAAAGGTATAAATGTAGAAAATGTAAAGAGAAACCAAAAGTCTAAAATGAAAACTGAATGCCTCCCTATAATCTATTTAACCATTTTCTAAGGAGGCTTTTTTTTTTTTACATCTTTATTGGAGTATAATTGCTTTACAATGGTGTGTTAGTTTCTGCTTTATAACAAAGTGAATCAGTCATACATATACATACGTTCCCATATCTCTTCCCTCTTGCATCTCCCTCCCACCCTCCCTATCCCACCCCTCTAGGTGGTCACAAAGCACCGAGCTGATCTCCCTGTGCTATGCGGCTGCTTCCCACTAGCTATCTACCTTACGTTTGGTAGTGTATATATGTCCATGCCTCTCTCTCTGTCACAGCTTATCTAAGGATGCTTTGATTGCTCCCTGTTTTTTAGTGTTGTCTTCTGTTTGCTTGAGATTTGTATTTCAGCAAGCTTCCCAAGATATTCTGGTATAACCAGAAATTTGGAACCCACTACTACAGACGAAATTCACAACTGAGCTGAGGGGGGCGCAGAATGTCCCTTTACATGCTGGCATCCTTCTGAAATCACAAAGCCCTGCTCTTCCCTTTCCTCCCCTGAACAAGTCAGCCCTAAAGCCATTAGATGGGGGCAGAGCAAGGAGATGCAGCCTGTGGGGTGTTGGAGCCCAAGTGGGGTGAGAAGGGCAGATCCAGTGTGGGGAGTTTAGGCCTGAGTGAGGAGGGCGTCCACGTATAGGGGCAGCCTGAGGTGGTATGTCAGAGACTGAGCAGGGAGAAGTGGGTGTGAACATCCATGTGGAGCGGTGGCCTGGGGCCCAAGGGGATAAGGAGGGCATTCATGAGGGTGGTGTCTCTGAAAAGGTGTCAGTGCCTGAATAGAGGGCATCCATGTGGGGGAAGGGGTGGATGCAGTGGTGACGGAAGACTGGTTATATACGAGGGAATGAATCAGATAAATATAATGAGGGTAATGGAGCCATGTTTCTCACTGTTGGAGAGGGAGGTCACTAATATGGAAAGGGAGACGGACGGAATAACCCCAGAGTACCCTCGAATTAGAGGCATCAGTATGAATTTAAAGATATATATCTATATTTTATTTGTATTATACTTACAAATATATAATTTATATTATATGATATATATATGTAGTATATATTTGTATATACATATATGTATATATTTGCATATGTCTATATATTTACATCTGTGAGTATATGTAAGTATATATATATGTCCTTTGAGTGGGCCTGGGAGCAATGACACCCCAATGACAATGGTGCCCACACCTTGGCTTTAATACCATTTTCCACTAAAAAGAACCTGAGGTCCTTGGAGAAATGACTGATTTCAGGGCTGGGGCAGGCAAAGAACATGACGAGCTTAGAACATCTTGTGCCAGAAATCAAGCATATATTTAAAGAATGATGAGGACGTGTCCAGAGAACACAAGAGCCAGGATGAAGGAACGCGGGTGAAATTTGGAACAATTTGAGTATCAAAATAAATAATGACAGTAACAGACTATATCCCATCAAATAAAACAGAAAACCAAGATCTCACACTGAGAAAAATAGATAAATGAAATAATTGAAAGTTTGATGAAGAAAGGGATGTTTACATCATTTCAAAGTATCTCTCACAAAATATTCATTAATTAAAAGGGGAAAAAAAGAGCAAAAAGTGGAAAAGCCGAGAAGATTCCATTTTAATCAAGGGACTGAAATAAAGATGATTAGTAATGGCATGAATTGAAATTGTGTGCCACCTGATAGGATGCAATAAAAAGAACTCACCATCACTTCTGTGACATTCCTGCCTGTATTCATTATGTACTTTAAGCCAATGAACGTTTATGATGTCAGAGTTTCTGGGGGTCGGGAATCTGAGAGTGGCTTAATTGGGTGATTCTGGTTTTAGGTCTGTTATAAGGTTGAAGTCCAGCTGCTGGCTGGGGCAACAGTCATCTTGAGGTTTAACTGGGGCTGGAGAATCCACTTCCATGCTCCCTCACACGGTTGGCAGGTCTCAGTTTCTCACTGGCTGTTGGCTACATGCTTCTGTTCCTTGCCATCTGGGCCTATCCATAGGACGTTTGCTTGCCCCAGAACAAGTGATCCAAGAGATCGCTTCTATAACCTAACCACTTCTGGTCTAATGCTCTTGGTCACAAAGATCAACTCTGCTACTGTGTGGGAGGAGACTGCATGAGGGTTTGAATAACAGGAGGTGTGGCCAATTTGAAGGCTGGCTACCAAACTGCCAAAGATAACCATGACAAACTCAGACTGGGCGCTGTTCTACAAAGTCATTAGACTGTATTCTTCAAAGTGTCAAAGTTATGAAAAATCAAGGAAGACTGGGGAACTGTTCTAGAATGAAGGAGACTAAAGAGACATGACAACTAACTGCAATGTGAGATGCCAGACTAGTTCCTTTTGAGATTAAGGACATTATTGGGACAACTAGCAAAAGCTTGAATGGGGTTGAAGGATTAGTTGGCAGCAATGTATTGCTGTTAATTTCCTGATTTTACTAGATTGTACTGGGATTTTATAGGAGAATCTTCTTATTTATACAAAATACCTACTCAAATGTTAGGGAGAGAGAATATCAGGTCTGCAACTTACTCTCAAATGGTTCCGGTTGGGGAGGGAAACATTCTTTGTTCTTGTAATTGCAACTGTGAGATAAGTTTGAGACTGTTTCCAAATTAAGAATGTATAGAAACTATAAAGACCTATGGGAGAAACTGTCTAAATTAAGGTCGAAAATCCTAATTCTATTAGGTATAATTATAAGCCACTGCTGTTTTCATAGGCCAAAAATGCATGAGTATTGGTAACTTCATATGGTTCAACTTAATACAAGAACATTCCGACAAACTAATCAACATCAAAGATAACAAAATTTTGGATTCCAATAAAGAGGCAAAACAATTCACAGGGCCCTTTCAAGGATCTCTCTCCTGCAATTAACTACTCTGTCCAGAACCCCCAGTATCTGACTCTCTGCAGACCCCCACCTGTCAGCACAGAGAACTGCTGTAGTAGCTCCATCCTAGAAATGATCCCTATACCCTCCTCCCAATGTCCTATTTCTCTGCATCCCTCCACAGCATTTTTGAAATGGGTTCTGCTCCCCATGTTTTCTTACCCCCTTCCCATTTTTTCCTAAATTCACTGCAGTGGGCTTGCAAAGCTACCACCCATAAACATTTGCTCCTCAAGGCCATCAATACCTCCCTGTTAATTTCTCCGTTTTCAAGACTGCTGCCCACTCCTTCCTTCTCGAAACATTTTCTTCTCTTGGCTTCTGTGAAACCACACTTCTCAAGAGTTTCCTCCTATTCCCCTCTTTGCTTATATCCTTGGCCCCTACAATTCACCCTCCAGAAAGCACCCATAGTCATCTTTTAGAGAGTGCATTAGAGCATGCCACTCCTCACTGAAAACGACTCCCTGCCAACCCCCCATGCTTCTCGCTGGATAAATAACGGCGAAGTTCCTATGAGATTTGGCCCCTACCTATGCCTCACTCCATCCCAAAGCACATTCCTCTGTGCCTCTCTCACTTGGCTTTGTTTGCTTTTTTTTTTTTAGTGAAATGTTTTTGCTGTATTTTAATCTATATGCTTTCAAAAAATTGAAGTATAGTTGATTTACAATGTTTCTGGTGTACGGCAAATGTGTGTTTTACGCTTACACACATTCTTTTTCAGATTCTTTTCCATTATAGGTTATTACAAGATATTGAATATAGTTCCCTGTGCTATACAGTAGGACCTTATTGTTTATTTTATATATAATAGTGTGTATCTGTTAATCCCAAACCCCTAATTTTTCTCTCCCCCAACTACTTTCCCCTTTGGTAACCATAAGTTTGTTTTCTATGAGTCTTTTTCTGTTTTGTAAGTAAGTTCATTTGTATCATTTTTTTTAGATTCCACATATAAGTGATATATGATATTTGCCTTTCCCTATCTTACTTAGTACAATAATCTCTAGGTCCATCCACGTTGCTGCAAATGGCATTATTTCGTTCTTTTTTTCTGGCTGAGTAATGTTCCATTGTATATATGTACATCTTCTTTATCCATTCCTCTGTGGATGGACAGTTAGGTTGCTTCCATGTCTTGGCTATTGTAAATACTGCTGCAATGAACTTGAGGTGCATGTATCTTTTCGAATTATATATGGTTTTCTCCAGATATGTGCCCAGAAGTGGGACTGCTGGATCATATGGCAACTCTTAGTTTTTTTGAGGAACCTCCATACTGTTCTCCATAGTGACTGTACCAACTTACATTCCCACCAACAGTGTAGGATGGTTCCCTTTTCTCCACATCCTCTCCAGCATTTATTGTTTGTAGACTTTTTTTTTTTTTTTTCTTTTTTTTGTGGTACGCGGGCCTCTCACTGTTGTGGTCTCTCCTGTTATGGAGCACAGGCTCCGGACACGCAGGCCCAGCGGCCATGGCTCATGGGCCCAGCCGCTCTGCGGCATGTGGGATCTTCCCGGACCGGGGCACAAACCCATGTCCCCTGCATCGGTAGGCGGACTCTCAACCACTGCGTCACCAGGGAAGCCCTGTTTGTAGACTTTTTGATGGTGGCCATTCTGACTGGTGTGAGGTGATACCTCAATGTATTTTTGATTTTCACTTCTCTAATAATTAGCGGTTGAGCATCTTTTCATGTGTCTGTTGGCCATCTCTATGTCTTCTGTTTGCTTCTTAAATATGCCAAGCTTATTTCTGCCCTGGTCTTCTGTACATGTTCTCTCTGCTTTGAACACTCTTCCCCAGTCATCTCAGGACAGACGCCTCCTCTGCATTCAGGTCTCAGTTCAAACCTCAACTCCTCAAGGAGACTTTCCTCAAAACCTAATTTAAAGCAGCTCCTGACTCTTACCTGCCCCAACCACTCTCTCCCATCATCCTGGTTTGTGCTCTTCAAGGCATTTATCCTAATATGAAATTGTCTTGTTTATTAGTTCAGTGCTTGTCTGCCTATCTTAGGACAAAAGTGCCTTGAGAGACCTTGTCAGTCTTGTTCTTTACTGTATCTCCAGTGTCTAGAACAGTGTCTGACACATAGTAGGTGCTTAATAAATATGTGGTGAATAAATCACGTACTTTCTGATGATCCCACCCAGCAGATGTCTCATGGCTGTGATAATGATAATTACAGAATCCTAGAGATGACCTTCCTTCCAAATCATCTTATCCAACCTCAGATTACAAGAAGAAACTCTACAACACTGCTGGTAGAAGGTTATCCAGCCTCTACTGGAGGACTGTCAGTGATAGAAGAACTCATGACTTTTCATAATGGAATGTTTACATGTCATTGTTTTTTGGAATTTTAATTTTTTTATACAGCAGGTTCTTATTATCTGTTTTATACATATTAGTGTATATGTGTCAATCCCAATCTCCCCATTCATCCCACCACCCCCATCCTGCTTTCCCCCCTTGGTGTCCATACGTTTGTTCTCTACATCTGTGTCTCTATTTCTGCCTTGCAAACCGGTTCATCTGTACCATTTTTCTAGATTCCACATACATATGTTAATATACAATATCTGTTTTTCTCTTTCTGACTTTCTTCATTCTGTATGACAGTCTCTAGGTCCATCCATACATGTCACTGTTGATAGCTCTAATTGTTGAAAAGGTTTTCTCTTCAGTGACCCTAAATCTTCCTCCCTATATGTCCCACGTACTGATCCCAAAACAACTTGAAAAAGCCCTGCTTCACTGGACAGTAATTCAAGTATTACTTGAGGGAATGATCACATGATTCTAAGCTCTGAGATAAATACTCCCAGCTATCTCAACACTTCATGTGACATGAAAAATTAACCAAGTCTGCACATGAGAGAGGTCTGCAAAATTTCAGCAGCTTGATTTAATAAAACCTTTCTAAGCATCTTATCTGAAAAGTAAAATGTAAGCATGCCCTTGGGTATTCAGAGAACATGATCTCATTTCTCATGGCTGTCTTTCTGTTCTTAACAGACTGCTTCTCTGAATCACGCTCTTTCTGATACTGAGAGAACTGCAACAATCACAGAGAGCCAAGCCCACAAGCATCTTCCCTGAGACACAGACTTATCTTTTGCAGAACATATTTGTGAGTGTATGTTCTCACTTCTGAATCAATTTTATATTTTAATGAGATGAGAGAGAACTTTCATGATGTAACTGTTCACTAATGAGCTTTGTGGCAAGGGCTCTTTGCAGAAGGCATTAAACAATTTATGAGTGAAAAAACAGTTTGGCTCTTACACCCCTTGGGGCTTTCAGTGTGTGTAGTGCAGGAGGAAGACCATCTGTTGTGATTAAACAGGCAACATTCTAGTGCCTATTTGTATCCTTCCCTGTGACTTCTGCAATACAGTAAGCACTCTGTAATTTTTTAATTTTATTGGAGTATAGTTGATTTACAGTGTTGTGTTAGTTTCAGGTGGACAGCAAAGTGATTCAGTTATACATATACATATATTCATTTTTTTTCAGATTCTTCTCTCATATAGGTTATCACAGAATACTGAATAGAGTTCCCTATGCTCTACAGTAAGTCTTTGCTGGTTATCTATCTTATCAATAGCAGTGTGTGTGTATGTTCACCCTAAGCTCCTGATCTTTCCCTCCCCCCAACATCTCCCCTTTGGTAACCATAAGTTTGTTTTCTATAAGTCTGTTTTGTAAAAAAAAAAAAATTGATATCATTTTTAAAAAAATTAGATTCCACACGAGTGATATCATATGGTATTTGTCTCTATCTGACTTCACTTAGTATGATGATCTCTAGGTCCAACATGTTGCTGCAAGTGGCATTATTTCATTCTCTTTTATGGTTGAGTAATAAAACAAACTTATGGTATATATATACATCTTCTTTATCCATTCATCTGTCAGTGGACATTTAGGTTGTTTCCATGTTAGTGCTGCTATGAACATAGGGGCGCATGTATCTTTTCGAATTATGGTTTTCTCAGGGTATATGCCCAGGAGTGAGATTGCTGGATCATATGGTAGTTCTATTTGTAGTTTTTTAAGGAACCTCCATACTATTCTCCACAGTGGTTGTACCAATTTACATTCCCACCAATGGTATAGGAGGGTTCCCTTTTCTCCACACCCCTTTCAGCATTATTTGTTGATTTTTAAAATAATGTCCATTCTGACCGGTGCGAGGTGATACCTCATTGTAGTTTTGATTCGCATTTCTCTGATAGTTATTGATGTTGAGCATCTTTTCATGTGCTTTTTGCCCATCTGTATGTCTTCTTTGGAGAAATGTCTATTTAGATCTTCTGCCCATTTTTTGATCAGGTTGTTTGTTTTTTTGATATGGAGCCACAGGTTGTTTGTTTTTTTTGATATGGAGCCACAGGTTGTTTTTTTTTTTGATATTGAGCTGTTTGTATATTTTGGAGATTAATCCCTTATCGGTCACTTTGTTTGCAAATATTTTCTCCCATTCTGTGGGTTGTCTTTTCATTTTGTTTATGGTTTCCTTTGCTGTGCAGAAGCTTTTAAGTTTAATTAGGTCCCATTTGTTTATTGTTTACTCAACGAGATGGATCAAAGAAGATATTACTGCAATTTATGTTAATGAGCATTCTGCCTATGTTTTCCTCTAGGAGTTTTATAGCATCCAGTCTTACATTTAGGTCTTTGATCCATTTTGAGTTTATTTTTGTGTATGGTGTTTGAAATTAGAACATTCCCTTTCTTAGAATATGCAGCTGTCCAGTTTTCCCAGCACCACTTATTAAAGAGACTGTCTTTTCTCCATTGTATATTCTTGCCTCCTTTGTCATAGATTAATTGGCCATAGATGTGTAGGTTTATTTCTGGGCTTTCTATCCTGTTCCATCGACCTATGTCTTTGTTTTGATAACTGTAGCTTTGCAAGTATAGTATGAAGTCAGGGGCCTGATTCCTCCAGCTCTGTTTTTCTTTCTCAGGGTTGCTTTGGCTATTTGGGGTCTTTTGTGTTCCCATACAAATTTAAAAACTTTTTGTTCTAGTTCTGTGAAAAAAGCCATTGAATGAAGGAGTGAGCAAGTGAATAAAGGAACCAGTGAATCAGAGGGTCTCAGAACTATTTGCTTCCTTAATTCCTTAAACAAACAAACTACAGAAAAGAAACATTTCTTCAGCTGGTCAGGAATATCACTCCTCTGGTAAGGACTGAACAAAGCTATAATGTAGTAATGCCCTGGTTGCCTTAGTGCTGCATACTGACATAAATGGTCAAATACTGTACACCTTTTTAGTCTCAGGACCCCTTTATACTCTTAAAGGCATTATTTAGGATCCCAAAAAGCTTTGGTTTATTGGGTTATATCTACTGATCGGCAGGCAGACTCTCAACCACTGCGCCACCAGGGAAGCCCAGGAAGAAGTATTTTAATAGTCTTCCCAGATAATTGAGGATGCTTTTCTTTGATGCTACATCAAAACTTGACAAATTTCTTAAAGGTTAGTTGCAGTGTAGAATCTGAAATCATGTCAAGGAACTTTTCATATGCTTTTATCTTAAAATCCATTGGTCTGTCTTACACTTGGAATGGGTTTTCTTATTCATGGATGATTTTTTTAATACATGCATTGGTCATTTGGGCAATATTGACTCACTGAGTTATGAAGATCCTCCAAATGTAATGTAAGGCATTTCATTACACAATATCAAAAAAAAATCACATTTGTTAAGATCGTTACCAATCTCACCAGAAAAACCTAATGATGGTGGATACAAGTTTTCCAAAATTCTGACTTTGGCTTGAAATATCTAACTCAATCACTTGTAACAAATACTTTCAATTGTTTTTCTTGAAGTGACAGGCTTATACTCTGTTCATTTTTGAAAAAGTGTCTGCCAAATACTCGTCTGAAGAACCATAGTTTGTCAGTCATTATTTTAATTGGTGTTCTATGAAAAAAGTGATGAGTTCAGCTCTCACACGTGCTTTTCCTTGACAACCATCATGTTTTGATATACAACAGAAGTCTTTTATGTGTATCTCCCATTTTGCCCCAAAGAATACTAGAAAGACATACATTCAAGGGTTGATACTTAATGAAGCAATAAAAATTATTAAGTGTAACTGGCCTGCCTCTCCACCCCTCCCCACCCACCCACCCACCGCCTTCCCAGGCCCTTGCCCCTTCCCTCATGGCCTTTCCAATGCTGAAGGCCTGCCTGGGATGGAGGTGCATTCATTATAGGAGCCAGGCCAGAGAAGGACTTGACTCAGTGGGGGCTGGAGGACTCCCCAGGAGTTTGCAAACCACATTTTGAGCCTCACTGCTTTATGCTTTTTACTGTTTTCTTTTTCTTCCTTTGGTGATGAGGTGCTAGTTTTCACTATTTATTACTGTCCATGCTGCCTGTGGGAGGCTCCCCCACTTTTAGCTGCACCCAATAGGAGTATGGGTTGGAGGAATTCCAGCTGCCTGGCTCAGGCTATCATGTTACTGGACTTTGGGTTTAAGTCCCAAAGAAATGAAGTTGAGTCCCGGCTTTATCACTTAAGAGTTCTGTAACTCTGAATGAGCCGCAGACCCTCTCCAGGCTTGTTTTCTTAGAAAATCAGAGGACTGAGTCCAGTGACCCCTAAACGTCTTCCAGTTCCCAAATTTCACAGTCCTAATATGCTAAACACACATGTGTACACGAATGGGACATTCTGAGAATGCTGTCTTGCACCTTTCCACACAAATCTGACTGTTATCTATGTATCTCTAGAAGCCATTACAGATGGCTTTTGGGAGGAAAGAAGTATGTGAAGAATTCAGATGACACCAATTGATTTTCTCATGAGACTGTTGGGAAATATCCAAGATTCCATGTAAAAACAGAAATTAAACGCTAAAATGAAAAATAAACTAGTAAACAATTCAATTGTACCATCTACGTGATATATAAATAAACCAATAACTGATTTTGTTACAGCATGAGAAAATCCAAGAATAATACCTACTATGTTAAAACTGTTTGAAACAAAAGCAAAATCTTTGGACAAGTAAGAGTAATAATGAGTAGAAGAGAGTATAAAGGATAAAGTTATTGGTTTGAGAAGTTTCAAATATAATTTTATGGTTTGAGAAGCTTCAAATATAATTTTATTTAGAGTTCCCAAAAAGATATCAGAATTTTTTTCCTAGCTCTACTCTATTACTGAAAGTAAATGTATTCGAACATATTAACTATTCAATTTACTTTTCTATTTTCTAACCACATGATAAAGGAGCTACCAATTTAGCTATTCATCTTTTGAAATAAGCCTGAAAGAGTTATTACTTTGATGTACAATGCTTAAAAAGCACTGACTTAATTTTGACACTAAGCAATGAACTTCTAACACAATTATAAATAGTAAAACAAAATGGTTAAGAAAGTCAAGATAGTCTCAAGTCCTCTTTTTTCCTGCATAAGGACAGGATACATTTTATTCAGATATTCTGGGGCTTAATTAGTGTTTTGGTGACATCACACATACAGAATAGAAACTGTGACCCTTTACTAATGGATGTAAACCATCTTATTAAAGAGTTTTTGCAAGCAAATAGAAAGTGGGTTTGAGAAGGAAGATTTTTTTAAATGTAAAAATTTCCCTTCTTTCCAACTGAGATCAAACTGCCATAACTTTTTTAAATTGTAAGATTCTAAGAGTAAGCTAAATACAAAAAGAAAGCAAAACTTTTAAGGTTTCATGTGTTTAGAAACAGGCAAATGGAAATCAAGAAATCTTGATTCAATTCTAGGCATGTTGATCAAGGGATTCTTTTGAAGAGCTTCAGCGATTTGAACTGAAAATAAGAAAATCATGGATCAAGATGGCAATGTAGGTTGTCCCCAACATCATCCCCCTCACAAGAAAACCAACTATCCTTAGACAAGTCACCATTGTGAAAATCCCAGAATCCAGGGGGTGAAGTAGAAGCACCCCCCTGGACCCACAGAGACCAAGAAGGAAAGCATTAGAAGAATAAGAGGAATGGCTACACTCTGACTGCACTGCTCATCCTCTGGATAGTCACAAGGCCACACAAGAGGGCCCCCAGGTCTGTAGTTTCTACAGTGGGGGGAAAAAGAGCCCAAAGTAAATATCCAGCTCCCCCAGCCCTGCAGGGTACTTCCCAGGGGGCCCATTTGGGTCTCACCTCACAGGGATCACTGGGGAAATCTCTGGAGCTTGATCATGGAAAATCAGAGAGAAATGGAGAAGGGGGGCAGGGCTTACAGTAACCAGCACTCAAATCCTGGCAGAACATATTCCTCCCTGCAGCTACAACTGAACACAGATCCCAGCCAGAGGCTCTTTGCAACTGCAGAGCTGAGCTGGTGGCCCTGTCTGGCCAGGGAGCTCACTGGGCAGTGGAAATCAAAGGATGCTAATTAACACTGTGAAAACATATGAATGTGTAAATCTCACTGGTAATATAAATATATAGTCAAAGTCAGATTCTCTAATGTTGTAATGGTGGTGCATAATCGCATGCAACTCTACTCTAAAAGTTAAAAAAAAGTATTAAAAGTAACCATAACTAGAATAATTTGTTATTGGGTATATAATATTAAAAAGGTGTAAATCATACCATCAGTAACCTACTGCCACATAATGGATGGCGGGGGAGATGTAAAAGTATAAAGTTTCTGCATGCTGTTGGAGTTATTGTCACCTTAAAATAGGATGCTACAAATATATCTTCTGTAAGTATCGTGGTAACCACAGGGAAAAATCTGTAGTAGACACAAAAAAGACTGATAAAGGAGTCAGAGTATATTGCTACAAAAAGTCACCAAATCACAGAGGAAGACAGCAAGAAAAGGAAGCAAGGAACAAAAGATCTACAAAACAACAAAATGGCAATAGTAAGTCCTTACCTATGAATAATTTCTTTAACTGTAAATGGATTGGGCTTCCCTGGTGGTGCAGTGGTTGAGAGTCTGCCTGCTGATGCAGGGGACATGGGTTTGAGCCCCGGTCTGGGAAGATCCCACATGCCGCAGAGTGGCTGGGCCCATGAGCCGTGGCCACTGAGCCTCCACGTCTGGAGCCTGTGCTCCGCAACAGGAGAGGCCACAACAAACAGTGAGAGGCCTGCGTACCGCAAAAAAAAAAAAAAAAAGTAAATGGATTAAAATTTCCCATCAAAAGACAGAGTGGCTGAATAAATTAAAAAAGAAGATCCAACAATATGCTGCCTACAAGAAATGCCATTAAGCTTTAAGGATGCACAAAGACTGAGAGTGAAGGGATGGAAAAAGTTATTTCAAGCAATTTCTTTTGGTGACCAAAAGAAAGCAGAAGTCACTGTACCATATCAAGCAAAATAGAATTTAAGTTAAAAATGGTCAAAAGAGATGATGAAAGTCATTATACAATGATAAAGGGAGTTAAAGAAGACACAAAAATTGTAAATAGTCATGCATCCAACATCAGAGCACTTAAATATATAAAGTAAATACTAAAAGGAGAAATAAACTGCAATACAATAATAGTAGGGGACATTAATACCCTAATCTCAATAATGGATAAATAATCCAGACAGAAAATTAAAAAACAGGATTTGAACACTATAACAAATATACCTAAGAAACATATACAGAACATTCCAACAGCAGCAAAATATACATTCTTAGGAGCACAAGGAACATTTTCATGGCTAGATGATATAAGTCATAAAACAAATCTCAACAAATTCAACAGATAGAAATTACATCAAGTGTCTTTTCTGACCACAATGGAATGAAACTAAAAATAACAGGAGAAAAGCTGAAAAACTCACAAAGACATGTAATTTAAACAACACCCTCCTGAACAGCCAATGGATCAAAGAAGAGAGGGAAGTAAAAAATATCAACTAATATCAAAAAATTCATGGGATGCAGCAAAAGAAGTTCTAAGAGGCAAGTTTACAGAGAACCACATTTATCAAGAAGAAAGAAAGATCTCAATCTAACTTTACACCTCAAGGAACTAGAAAAAGAACTAAACCAGAAGTTAGCAGAAGACAGGAAATAATAAAGATTAAAGCAGAAACAATGAAATAAAGAATAGGAAAATAATGGAAAAGATTAACAAAACCAAAGGCTGGTTCTCTGATTTTCAGCTATAATAACCAAGGAGAAAAGAGGACCAAAATCAATAAAATTATACATGAAAGAGGAGACATTACAACTGATATCACAGAAATACAAAGGCTCATACAAGACAACTATAAACAATTGATATACACCAACAAACTGGACAATCCAGAAGAACCGGATAAATTCCTAGAAACATACAACCTACCAAGGCTGAATCATGAAGAAATAAAAAATTTGAACTAATAAGAAGACTGAATCAGTAATAAAAACCTCCCAACAAAGCAAGCCCAGGACCAGATGGTTTCACTGGTGATTTCTACCAAAAATTTACAGAAGAATTAATACCAATCTCTCAAACACTTCTAAAAATTGAAGAGGGAACACTCCCAAACTCACTTTATGAGGCCAGCATTACCCTGATACCAAGGCCAGGTGAGGACATTACGAGAAAAGAAAACTACAGGCTGATATCTTCAATGAATATAGGTACAAAAATTCTCAACAAAATGCTAGCAAATCAAATTCAACAGTACATTAAAGTTATTATACACCACAATCAAGTGGGATTCATCCTTGGAATGCAAGGATGGTTCAACACATGCAAATCAGTAAATATGATACATCACATTAATAGAATGAAAGACAAAAATCACATGACATCTCAATAGATGCACGTGACAAAATTCAACATCCATTCATGATAAAAACTCTCAACAAGTTGTGTATAGAAGGGACATACCTCCACATAATAAAGACCATATATGACAAGCCCACAGCTAACAGACCCAACAATAAAAGGTTGAAAGATCTTCCTGTAACATCAGGAACAAGACAAGGGTGCCCACTCTCACCACTCCTATTCAACACTGGAAATCCTAGCCAGAACAATAAGGCAAGAAAAAGGAGTAAAAGGGATCCAAATCAGAAAGGATGAAGTAAAATCACTCCTATGTGCAGTTGATATATAGATAGAAAATCCTAAAAACTCCAAGAAAAAACTGATAAATGGATTCAGTAAATTTGCAGGATAATAAAGTTACAAAAAACCAGTTAAGTTTCTATACACTAACAATGAATTATCTGAAAAAGAAATAAAACAATCCCCTTTACAATAGCGTCAAAAACAATAAAGTACTTAGGAATAAATTTAACCAAGGAGGTAAAAGAGCTGTACAATGAAAACTATATGACACTGATGAAAGAAACTGAAGAAAACATAATTCAATGGAAAGTATCCAGTGTTCATGGTCTGGAAGAATAAATAATGTTAAAAAGTAATTATAGGTTCATTACAATCTCTGTTAAGATTCCAATGGCATTTTTTATAGAAATAAAACAAATGATTCAATCTTTTTTATGGAACCACAGAAGATCCCAAAAAGCCAAAGCAATCCTGAGAAAGAAGAATTAAAAAAAAACAAAACTGGAGGCATCGGGACTTCCCTGTGGTCCAGTGGTTAAGACTCCGGGATCCCAATGCAGGGGGCCTGGGTTCGATCCCTGGTCAGGAAACTAGATTCCACATGCCACAACTAAGAGCTCACATGCCACAGCTAAAAGATCCCCCACACAGCAATGACGATCCTACATGCTGCAACTAAGAACCAGCACAGCCAAATAAATATTTAAAAACCCCACAAAACTGGAGGCATCACACTTCCTGATTTCAAACCATATTACTAAGCTATGATAATCAAAACAGTATGGTACTGGCATAAAAACAGACACATAGGCTGATGGAACAGAATTGAGAGCTCAGAAATAAACCTATCCATACATAGTCTAGTAATATTTGGCCAGGGAGCCAAGAATAGTCAATGGAGTAAAGATAATCTCTTCAATAAATAATGCTGGGAAAACTGGATATTCACATCCAAAAAAAATTGAAAATGGACCCCTTTCTTACATCACACACAAAAGCAGAACTGGATTAAAGATTTAAATGTTAGGCCTGAAACCATGAAACTCTTAGAATAAAACATAGGAGAAAAGCTCCTTGATATCCGTCTTGTCAATGATTTTGTGGATATGACACCAAAAGCACAAGCAACAAAAGCAAAAATAAGCAAACGGGGCTACATCCAACTAAAAAGCTTCTGTACAGTAAAAGAAGTAATCAACAAAATGAAAAGGCAACCTATGGAATGAGAAAATATTTGCAAACCACATTATCTCATAAGGGGTTAATAGCCAAAATATAGGGAACTCATACCACTCAATAGCACAAAAACAAATAATCCAACTAAAAAATGGGCAAAGGACTCTAACAGATATTTTTCCAAAGGAGACATACAAACGGCCAACAGGAACATGAAAAGGTGCTCAACATCACTAATCATCAGGGAAATGAAAATCAAAACCATAATGAGATATCATCTCACACCTATTAGAATATTATCAAAAAGGAGAGATAGAGCTTCCCTGCTGGTGCAGTAGTTAAGAATCCACCTGCCAATGCAGGGGACATGGGTTCAAGCCCTGGTCCAGGAAGATCCCACATGCTGCAAAGCAACTAAACCCGTGCGCCACAACTACTGAGCCTGAGCTCTAGAGCCCAAGAGCCACAACTACTGAAGCCCATGTGCCTAGAGCCTGTGCTCCGCCACAAGAGAAGCCACTGCAATGAGAAGCCCGTGCACCACAGCGAAGAGTAGCCCCCACTCACTGCAACCAGAGAAAGCCCACGTGCAGCAACGAAGACCCAATGCAGCCAAAAACAAATAAATTTATTAAAAAAAAAAAAGTGCTAGCAAGAATGGAGAAAAGGGAACCCTTGTACATATTAATGGGAATATAAATTGATGCAGCTACTATGGAAAACAGTATGGAGGTTCCCCTAAAACTTCAAAATAGAACTACCATCTGATTCAGCAATCACAATTCTGGCTATTTATTTGAAGAAAACAAAAACACTAACTCAAAAAGATATATGTACCCCCCTGTTCATTGCAGCATTAATTACAATAGACAAGACATGAAAGCAACCTAAGTGTCCATCAATGGATGAATGGATAAAGATGTGTTATATATACACAAAGAATATTATTCAGCTATTAAAAAAAAAAGAAGGAAATCTTGCCTTTTGTTAAATGGATGGACCTTGAGGACATTATGCCTCAGTGAAGTAGTCAAAGAAAAATACCATATGATCTCACTAATACGTGGAATCTTAACCAACCCCTCCAAAACAAAAAAACTGAACTCATAGAAACAGAACAGATTGGTAGGTAGTTGCCAGAGACGGGGGTGAGGGATAGGGGAAATGACTGAAGGTGGTCGAAAGGTACAAACTCATAAGATAAATAAATTCTGGAGATGTAATGTACAGCATGGTGACTATAAATAATACTGTATTGTGTATTGAAAGTTGCTAAGAGAATAGATTTTAAAAGTTCTCACCACACACACACAGTTTTAACTAGGTGAGGTGATGGATGTGTTAACCTTATTATGGTGACCATTTTGCGGTATATACAGATATCAAATCATTACATTGTACACCTTAAACTGACACATGCTATATGTCAATTATATCTTAATAAAGCTGGACAAAATTAAATTTAAAAAGAAAATCATGATCCTATTTTAGCCTGTCCTACTAACAATGTATAAATGAACTAATAAGGACATCAATGGTTTGTCAATTGAGAAAATCATGGGAGACCTGCCAAGAACTGTGTTGTTACATCTAAAACTGAAAATATACTATAGTGAAATAAAAACTTACAAATATTTATCATTTGTCTTGCCGTTTGCTTCAATTTGTTAACACTGACATTTCTCCCTTTTTCTCCCTCACACTTAACTACTGCATGATATTCCTTAAAGAGGTAAAACTACTGAATATAAAATATTATTCATAATTTATTTAATGCTTACTGCACACAAGGTACTATGCTAGGGACTGGGGACCCAAAGGCAGTTAAGCGTTGCCTCAAGTAACTAACAGTTTTTCTTAGATTAATTTCAGATTAAAAATACCACATAGTGGGTTTTTTTTCTTGTTTTTTAACCAAGGACTTTCTGTTCCCATAAATTGGGAGGGATGGAAGAAAGGTGATTACAAACTATGAACGCACCTTTAATTTTGAAAACATAATGTAATTGATTTGCATGGTAGTATTCTTCAAATTTCTTCATAAAACCATAAGGAAAACGAATAATACTACGAAAATGTTAACCACAGAAAATTATGATACAACATTAAAAGACTATTGATGCCTGTTGGTGGATTTTGAACACAATTAGGACTTGATGGGACATGTACTTTATTTTTAAAATCGTGTGTAAAAGCCCCAAAGGGTTCTGAGTCACACGTAGGATGACAGACCTACATTTAAATATAAAATTAAAATGGTTTTTGTTGTATTTCAACCCAAGTTTTATCTTAACTGGAAAGACTTTTCGCATAAGCTCAGAGAAGACAAGGGCAATGAACACATCATACCTGGGCATATAACATCATCGTGCAAAAGGAAAGGGGGTCAGGAAGGCGCGGTGGCCACTCCAGCTGCCCGAAACCATCCCACTCACCTTCCATACACAGGATTGATGATAATTTGGTAAACTAACAAAATAACAAAAGGTTAAACAGTTACAAAATGTGATTCTTGTATGCAGAGCTAAGAAAACCAATGAGTAATAACCCTCACATGGCCGTATCAGATATGCAAATCTGTTCCCCCAGGATTAACCTGCTTGCTCATGTAAAAAAAGTGTTTTATGGGCTAAAAATACATTTAAAACCCTAATAAATTCTTCATGTCTATCAGTAATTGAAGGATTTTTTTCCTTTTAATCAGACCGTGGATCTCAAGAAAATTTAAAAACCATGTATAATAACCTATTTAACTCAGACCCCCATCAGAGAAATATACAAAATTTAACTTACTTGCTTTTTAAATCAAGAGCAGAAAAAAATCCACAAAATTACTGAATCTCTCTAATCTAAAACCTCTTGAGCCCCAGACAAATCGTCTTGACCTTATTATTGTCACAAATGAACGACCTTAGCTCCCAAATTTACGTTTGTCATGTACTTCCAATCCTGGTAACCAGACTTACTCAACTAAGCTAGAAAACTCCTGCCTCTAACACATTCCTCACATCTAATCCATTACCAAAATTTACCAATCCCTACAGAGTCTACCTTTACAAAATAAATCCCTTTATTTCAACTGCCAATAGCAAGCAGACTCCAATCACTTTCTTGTCCTGATGTTTCCAACAGATATGCTGTTTCTCTCTCTCCAATCCATTCTCCATGCTATTTCCAGAGTGACCTTTATCACTCCGCTGATTAAAACATGCTTCTAGGACAAGGGTCACTCTCTCTCACTTAGCATCTCTTTCTGATCTTGTTCCTGCCGGTCTGTCTCTCTGGCCTCCTTGCTGACAATCCCCTTGCACCAGGCACAGAATTCCATACGGGTCTCCAAAAGCTGTGTGTGGTCTTGACCCTCTGCCCTCTCTGCCTTCTTCAACCGGGCAACCTCCATTTTTCCCTTAGAATTTAGCCTGAGGGTCAGGTTGCCCAGGAATCTGTCTGATTTGGATTCTTCTCTGCACCCCCAGAGCCTCCTCTGCTAACACCACAGCACCTCCTACACCTGGAATCACTGACACACACACCCGCCCCCCCCCCCATCCCCAGGTCAATGTAAACCCTCAGAGGCAGGGACTATATCTCACTCAACTGTGTATTACTGTACGTACACCTAACCTGGAACATAGTGAACAGTCAATAAATACCTGTCATTTAATGCCTATAATGCCTTACCTAGAAGGTAAGATACCTTACCTTATAGAAGTGCTAGCTAGGTTCTTGGAAAAAAAGAAAAACCCGTATTAAGGGGAGGTACTCAAGTCCTCATGTGAACCTACAGAATCCCCATAAATGGTATGCTTTGTAGTCACCAAAAACAAATAGTCAATATACTAAATTTTTAAAATATCAAAGTCATTTTAGATACATTAATTACACAAGTACCTACAATTAAATTTCCACTTATTATTCCTTATATGCTAGAAACCTTTCAGGATAGCCTACTCTGAAAGGTGCAAAAAATTCACCCTGTTCCATTAAATTTTCTTGTTTTACATAGTATACATAGTGCTATTGTAGATAATATTCAAACAAAGAGGCATTCAACTTTTTTCTGTTTTTCCTTTATCCATCTAACAGCTTTTCATTTTGACTTTCAGTGTAGCTTCTTGCCACCTCTTTCCCTTGTTTAGGCATCCCAGCTCTCAATTCACTGGGAGTAACAAGAGTGTATTTTCCAAGGCCTGCATTTATTTTACCCACTTTGGATACACCACAGAAACCTCTCATCTGTTCCTGACCCCTTTTCTTCGTGACCTCTCTCCTCTCTTTGCCTAATTATTCTCAACAGGAATCATTCACACATATTTTCATCCAATCAACAAACATTCATTAAGTGCTTAGATATAAGGAACAGAGTTAAGATTTTTAAGTTATGTGGTTTCAGAAAAGGTGCATTCATGTAAATCCAACCTGTGACTGTTATCCACAGTGAGAAATGCACTTTGCATGGCAAATTGGTACACGATGCTATATTTATGTATAGAAATAAAATTTCATGAAACAAGACTTAACCATACTATGTGCCATGCACTGGAGCCTTCTATTGGATTCAGTTCAGTTTTGTTTCATTTTGTTACGTGGAGGCCTACTAAATTAATTTCATGGCCCACTAATGAGTCCAGGATTACAATCTGAAAAGCACTGTCGGAAAATACAGGAAGGAAATTTGTGTTGTGGAGAGATTACTGTATTTAAAAATAAAAAGAGCTAAAAATACCCTGGCAGGGCTGGAGAGAGAATGGCAAAAGAAAAAGAGGGGAAAAGAGAGGAACTAAAAGTAAAAGAAATAGGGAGTAAGGGGAAAGCAGAAAGAGATAATTAGAAAAGTATTTATAAGAAAAGCTGGAGAGGCTTAAAGAGAGAAAAGTAAAGGCCAGAATCAAAGAGAAAGAAAGACTTCTACGGTAATTTCTGGGGTGAGGGAAGAGGTCACAGCCTAGTTTCCTTGGGCTGAGGAATTGTTGTCACCTACCATCTCCCACCTGTGGAGGGAATTAGCTGATTAATCATTGATCACTGCCTCCCAACTGCTCTAATCCTTAAACCTTTAAAGACTGTACTCCCAGGTGTCTGGGAAAGATAACAAGGCCGTGAAGGCAGAAATACTTCTTTAGGCTGCGGCAGAGGAGACAGCACTATCCGCGGAGGACTAGACGAAACCAGTGAGGCAGGAGCGGGGGTGGGGAACCCCAGAGAGTGGCTTGTATGTAGGGACTCACCACTGAAAACCGTGAAAAGTAACAAAGTTGAGCTAATCATGGCCTAGTGTCATGCTCACCTCATCGGTGTGAAAAGGTGCCCTAATTCTGTGTAACAGCACGCTCTGATTTGTGAAATGCTCCCCCTAGCAGAAGCCCATTCCCAGGCGCATTCCCTCTAAGGTCAGTAAATGCTACTTACTGTGAGATGTACTTAGGGAATAAACTCAACCGTAGGGTCCTAAAACAGTAAACACACTTATTTAGCTCATCCTGCATTGGAAGAATCCTAAATTAGACACATTTTACCCAAGCTCTATGTATTACATTTTGAACCACCTCTTAGAGGTAATTTTAAACAAGTGAGACATGTTCCTAGAATAGGTGAACCATGGAATAGCAGGCACTAATAACAGGCGAGTTCATGTTCTTTTTAACCTACACTGATTGGCACTTGCTGCTTAGTTAAAAACTCCTCAGAACTGGTGGGAGTGTACAATGAGGGCAGGGTGCTCTGGCATGAATACAGCAAATCACCGCTGGGCTACACAGCACCCCACCCGCCCTGGCACAGCGAGTCCTTCCACGCAGGCCCTTCTCATTCTGCATTTGGTCACAGGTGCAAGTGGAAGCAGGGCAGAGAGAAAAAATGCTAAAACCTTGGTGTGCTTACTTTTTTCCTCTATCAGAAGGCAGAAGAGGGCAGAGGGCTTATGAGCAGGAAATAGAATAGGGGAAGAACTAAAAAGTGTTCAAGGATGGGTGAGGTGGGTTTCTAGGGATGCTCATGGGGCCCCATGCAGGCTCTGATGGTAATGGGAGGGGTGGGGGGTGACAGTCAGTACATTTCAACAAACATTTACTGAGCACTCAATTTAGGTACTATTCAGGAGGCAGCTGGGAACACAACTCTAAGAACCTACAACTCACTAGGATGACAGTAACTGAATAGCAGTAGCACTGTTCTCATGACGGCTTAAACAACCTCCACATCATGTTATGAGTCAAGCAAAGTATGCTGGCCCAGGAAGCATGTCTACGTTTGGGACAATATGCTGGGTACCAGGAAAAGAGTAAAGGTATATTCTCTTTAAATATTAAAAAAAATTTTCAAGCTCAATGGGGCTGAAACATTATGTCTGCATACAGAGCTGCCTACAAACTAGATCATGTCAGAAGATCAAAATGAGGGTTGGTCACACTAATAACCCAGTATTTTTACCACTGTGGCTATAAGAGCAGCTGGTAACACTAGGCATTTATAGCTTAGTGATGGAAAGCCAGCTCATCTGGGTTTGAATCCTGTTCCTCCACTTGCTGTTTGACCTTGGGAAAGTTACATAACTTCTCTGTGCTTCAGTTTCCCCATCTGTAAAATGAAGATGATAGTTAAGACCTACTTCCTAGAGTTACTGTGAGAATTGAGTTAATATAGATTAAGGTACATAGCATAGTGCCCATCACACACTGCTCAGGAAATGTTGGCTGATGTCATTTCTCCCTAATCACCACCCATACACCTAGGGAGTGGCATGAGTCGAAGGGAGGGTCACACTCACAGAATACAGCTATGAGTGTTTGGGCTGCCGGTGCAGACATTGACTAGTTTGGGGTTTAACATCCGCTTCTAAGAAATGTCCTGCAAGAGCTTGGGTGACCGTGCCCAGCTCCCCATGCAGGTTTCTGCACCTCTGCTTCAGGAGCCCCTAGTCCACTGGCTCCCTGCCTATTGTTTACTGTCAATATAGTTTACATTGGTTGTTGTATACCTCATATTTAGAAAAGGAGTATTGGTTTGCCTCATAATTTCAAGAAAAACTGGTAAGATTATGAATTGTCCAGAGATGAGTTGATACATATGTATGTATATAAACTTAAAATAAACTTACTATCAATATATTTTAAAAACTACCAGAACCCAAAACATAATAAGATGAGAATTTCCAGGATCTCATATAAATCTAATTTCTCTTGGTTTTGGCATAGCTTTAGAAATTTAAAATTGAAGAGCTGACATTTTAAGAACCTAGTTACAGTTTCAATTTAAAGCACGCGTGCACACACACCAAAACCCAACACTCTCAGGCAGTTGCCATGACAACATAATGCAGAGCCTACCAAGCTCTTTGTTATCCTGCTGAAGATGCTGCACCAAGACACACTCATGTTCCATTCTTTACTAATTAAGTGGAAAACGTTAAAAAAAAATCCTAGATTCACATGGTTTTCATCTGTGCTAAGGCTCAGAAAAGCAAACACTAAATGTTTTGAGAAAAGGAATTTAAAAGTAACTTAACAGCAAGACCAATTACAGATCAAAGTAGACACAGTGTTGAAGGAAATGTGGGAACATGTTTTCCTTTTATTTTGTAATGCTGTATTCACTTCATCACCTGCTCCTCCTAAGTTGTGCCATACTATTTTAATGGAAGAATCATTTGAATAATTTGGTTAACAGAGTCTCTTACTTTACTAACACATTGAAATACTTTCCTTCTTTGGCCACATATTTATCAGTTCATTTGGGAGCTCATACTTCCATATGCTAATTAGACCTACGAAAGAAAAACTGTCTCTAAGTTAATAGGAGTTCGTATGTTTTGTTTTTGGGTTTTTTTTGTGATACGCGGGCCTTTCACTGTTGTGGCCTCTCCCGTTGCGGAGTGCAGGCTCCGGACGCGCAGGCTCAGCAGCCATGGCTCACGGGCCCAGCCGCTCCGCGGCTTGTGGGATCTTCCCAGACCGGGGCACGAACCCGCATCCCCTGCATCGGCAGGCAGACTCTCAACCACTGTGCCACCAGGGAAGCCCGTTCATATGTTTTTTAAAAAAGAGGAAAAAAAATAGTGAAGGGGAGAGAAAGAAGGGATAAATAGCCCTTTTGGAGGCTGTGATAAAACAGTCTTGGTTTTCCTTCCCCTTCTCTGATTAGCCATCTCTGTCTCTCTCTCCTCAGCGTTAAACTCAGATCCCCTCAAGACTCAGCTGTAGACCTCTTCTCACTCTGTTATTCTCTTTTCCTAAGTGCTGTCATCTTTAACCAGAGGCTTTAATTATCACCAACACGCATTCACATTCCCAGAGGCTCTTTTCTGAGTTCCAGATCAGTTGATTCAACTGCCTCCTAAACATGGCCACTTTGATCCCCCTTGAAAGGCAAACAGGTTCCTCCTACGGTGCTCCTTACCTTGATAAATGGCAGCTGTCCATGGTCCTAACACAGGTCCGAATAGGTATTCAATACCTATTTGCTAAATGAATGAATGAATCAAACCTACTGTTTCCAAAAAACCTAACGGCCATCCTCGGTAAGGCCTTTTCCCCATACCCAACTATTTCACTATCCAGTCTATTTCACTTTGTAATATTTCCTAGATTCATCCCATTTCCAAAATCCTCCCAGCCACTATTCTCTAAGGCACCAGTCTTTGCCTGGATCACTATAGTAGCCTCTTAACAATTAGGAACACGCAGATGTAGTACATGGAGAAGTCAGGCAGTCAGTATCTATCAAATAATTTATTAAACAAACTGATAAAGTTGTACCAAGAAAAGGGAAGAGAACATTTACCAAATGTCAACTCTGTGCCAGACACTGATCTAGATGCCTTGCATATCCTACCTCATTTAATCACCACAGTGACCCCTTTTATAGAGGAAACTCAGCTGAGCATATGGCATCAGGAGCCACTCCTGGTCACATCCTTTGCTTTGTTTGGTCCCAACAAGCAGAGAACAATGATAAATAGGAAGAAGAAAGGGACAATGGTGATGATCACAACGTACTGCGGACGTATTCCAGACACTGATCTCAGCACTTTGTACGCATGATTTCATTTCAGCCTCACCATCCTCCTATGAAGCAGGTGCTACCATTAACCCATCTTGCAGATAAAGAAACTGAGCCCCACAGGACTTAAGTTACTTGCTCAAGGTAAAAAAAAAAGTGGCAGAGTGTTAAGTCAGGATATGAACCTAGTTCTATTTATTTAAGAATTTACTAAACTCCAAGTTATTCACTAAACAGCAAGTTAACAGAACTGATGAAGATATAGAGCTAGAAAAGACAAACCACTCCTGCCCTCAAGGGTCTTGCACTGAATTTGAGGAGCTTGTCTCCAGGGTCAGAGCTGTTTTTTCATCCCACTGCTATCCACTGGAGAGCAGAGTTTCTGGAGGAAAATCCCCACCAACTCCAGTCCCACCTCCAAAGGCAAGGCAAGGCTCCCAACCTTTTCCCCATCCCCACAGCTACCCAGTTTTCCTCGGATATGGTATTACACCAGGAGGAGACGCTTTAGTGCTTGTACTAATTTGGGGACAAGACAATGTCTTTCTCATAAAGTCTTAAAAAAAAGTACCCCGAATGGCATGAATACAAAGATTTTTTTTTTTTTTACAAGTCTAATCTAGTACTTACAATTTTATAACTCCATCTGGGCACCTGGAACAGAACTGCTGGCTGCTCTTGTCTTGTTTATGTTGACTCTGCCCCAGCTGCACAAATCTACAAATTATAACAGATACAAAGCTAAAGAACTACCTGCCACAAATTCAGTAGACCGCACAAAATGATATGGGCCTTCAAACGACAGTTATATGCTTACGTCAGAAAAGCACACTAGAGTACCCTATGTGACACAAGACTCGATTTATAAATGACTGCCTGATGTTAGAATGGGTTTATGAGAAGTAAAGGAGGAATGGGTTAAAATGTAAGTCGTAACCATGGACATAGGAATGAAACAAAACGTGTACTTCGTTGCATCCCGTTTACTCAAACGTGATACAGAACTTGAGCCAAAATGTTCCTGAAGCCAGGGAGATGATCTTGTAAGGCCTCGCGTATCTAAGGGTGACAGCAGCAGGAAGCATGGGGAAACGTGAGGCAGTGGCAGGGACGGGGATGTCTGCAGTGAGACAAACAACAAGGAAACGCCAGATCGGGCTAGGGATCCATCTCCTGGAGCAAGGATGCTGCTAAGCACCCAGGGCATGGAGTTGGTTTCCTCAGGACCACAGGAATCCCCAGGTATACATGCGCCAGCCGCTTGCAAGAGTACTTTCATCTGATCTGGAGGGGACTAAGGAGACCACCTGCTGAGCACCACTGCCCCCCCGCCATCCCCCTCAGAGAAGCCTCCAACGACACTAATCCAGACTCGCAGCTAAGGCCAAAGGGACTCGCCCCAGGCCAGCTCGGCAAGGTAAGAGGATGCCTGGCAATGGGCCACTGATATTTCTCAAGTGTCCCCATCTGAAGTGTGGCCTGTGCTACATGCACCCATCTTCCCCTCAGGGATGCAGTTTGTAGTTTTTATGAGCTTTTTTTAAAAGTCAGGAAAAGTGCTGAAGAAACTACCAATTATTCAATCAGTACAGCACTATGAAAAACTTTTAAATTACATTACTCTTATCCAAACTTTTATCTTCAGCAAGTGAACAGCCTTGACATGTACACTTATGCTCTCTGCAGTAAAGTCATATTACTCAGTCACTAACCCCAGATAAACCATTCTTCCAGATCATGTTGCTTATGAAGGCCCACTTCAACTAACTCCTAAAGAGTTGAGCTACGGAGTGTGACAGCTGTATGAATGTCACTGTGTGCCTGTGTATCCAGGAGTGAGGAGGGTGTGGCTGAGTTCGGAACGACTCAATTGGCTTCCAGTAAGACAGTGATGCACAGTCATACCAGTGCTTCTGTAGTCAAGAAATGCCGTACATTTTTATATTTCACATATTCTACAGCAGATCTTACTAGTTTGAAGCAGAGAGCTGAAAATATCCAGCTCAATGGATTCTGCAAAACAAATACCCCCCTTAAAAAAGACCTGGAGGTTAGTGCTCATTTATATTACAGTTTACATAAGCCAAACTTTGATGAAGTGGGTCCATGTTCACTTGCAATAATTAAGTCTTCTTAATGCATACATTAGGTTGAGGGGGCGTTTACAGTGGTCTCGTCAGAGTTTTAAGGATTTCTAGGTGAGGAGTTCTTTTGAGAATCTGATAACTATGAATCTTTGCAAGCGCACACAGACACACAAAATTATATACGTGATTTCAGGGAATACCTTTTGGTAGATCGCCTCCTTTTAGCTAGGTCTTCCTAATAAAGGTTGATAACATTCTGAATTGGTGCCCCTACATCACTGCTTCCTTCTCCCTCCTCAGCCTCCACTCCCACCAGCAGCTCTCCACCCCAACCCCGAGCTGAAGGGAATACAAGGTCCTCAGCTGTCTGTATCCCAAGTTCATTTTGTAAGAAGGTACTTGATCTTGAGGATTTGTTAATGCAGGAATGCAGAGATGTCTATGAACTTCAGTTTGCAGCTTATGGGCAGTGAAAATACAAGTAAGCATCATAAATTTCTATCACTGAGGGGCCCTGAGAGTCTCAGGCAGTAAGTAGGCCTTTTAACTCCAAATATAAATTGTTTCAGAATTTGACCTAAATGCTACTATTTTATTCCAAGTGGAATTCACTTCCTTCTGTATTGTTGACTATTTTCAATTTTTAAACGTTACACTAGATATAAGGTATTGTATTACATTTGCATTTGTCCTTAATCTCTCATGAAAATACTTTACCTTAAATAAATGGAGAGATCTTCTTCTGAGAGGCCATCTGAGAGGTTGATTCCATACACCTCTTTCATGGGCTGGACAACATTCTGGGGTCAAAAGAAAAGGGAACCAGGAAGAAGTTTTAGACATCTAGAATATTAATAATTTCCAAAGATGAAGAAAATGAACCTGTGAATTTTCCCACAAAGGCAATCACAATGTTTCTTCAACCTGGTTCATTAAATTTCTCAGTTAATGGTTTTTAAAAATCTGACTTCATTTTCACTAAAATAGTTTATTTTAGGGTAAAAAACTATTAATTACTAATTGCTTTTGTATAGTGCAGAAGTTGGCAAACATTTTCTGTAAAGGGCCAGACAGTAAATATTTTAGGTTCTTTGGGTCATACTGTCTCTGCCATAACTACTCAACTCTGTTGCTGTTATAGGGCAAGAGCAGCCATAGACAATATATAAACAAGTAGGTATGGCTGTAAATAGGCATGGCTGGTTGTAAATAAAACTTTATTTACAAAAACAGGCAGCAGGATGTTTTGGCCAATAGGTTGTAGTTTGCCAACCCCAACCCATGGCAACGTGTCTAGCTTTAATGACTTTTGGCCATTTCTAGAAAGCAAATTTCCCAAAAGCTAAATTTGGTTCTTCTGTGGTTTACTTGCCTTTTGTTTCCCCGCAGTATATTGGTAATGTCAAATTGAACAGGATGAACTTCCCACTGGGGTTATGCAAAGATTGTGAGGCCTAGATCCAAACCCTGCATTCCAACAATGTGCTGAGCAAGGGAATAAACGGATGGGCTACTGTACCAAAGTAATAAGTGGATGGGCTGCTCAAAGAGGGACAGGATTCTTTTAAGAATTCTGAAGTGACAAGAAGTTTACTGTTACACATGGAAGCAAAAACACCAGTTTCAGAAAGCATTTTCAGTAATGTCTTTGTCAGATGTATTCATCTCTGCAGTGCCTGCAACACTGTGCATTAGAAAGGTATGAGTGAGGTAATGTGACTTTTTCTTGCTCTCAGCCTTTTAACTGAAAGCGGGATTTTGGAGATGAGCCTCATGCCGGACTGCACACTCTCCTTGGCCCCTGACCTCCGTCACTTTGGCACTGTCGCCTGTGTCAGTCATCTTCACGGGCGTGGAGCGCTGGGACACGGAGCCCTCCTCCTCCCGGTCGGTCCCGGAGTCGTCCTCAGAGCTGCTGGACACGGCCTCCTCGCTGGGCGGCGGTGGGGCACTGGCGGCCGTCTTCCGCTGTAACACAGCTTCTTCTCTGTTGCTCTTGTTTCTTTAAAAAGATGAATACGGATGTGAACCATCTGTAAACCGAACCCTCAACGCTTACTGTGTATCGCTGTGTCCCAAAGCCTTAGTCCTGGTGAAGCATAAGAAAATGACCGTGAGAAGCCAGCTTCTGGATTCAAGTTGTGCTAAAGTTTAATCTTTTATCATGTACATGCTGACCTTATATGAATTTAAGCTTTGTTATAAATTCAGAAAATAAACAAGTATGTGCTTGTAGTGTGCAGAAAAGTCTTTTCACCACTTGGCTACTGTGTCTTCCTTTGGTAAGTGAAATCAGTATTTTCAAAATTTATAATACCATAATAGAAGACTATTATGTTTGAGATATTAGTAAAATTACCTATAATTTGTGGAAGCTTCAAGAAAGGGTCGATAGCCAAATCCATGTATATTTCTGTCCCTCCTATGAATTTTTAGCAATCACTGGCAGCTGGTTACTTGTACCAAAGTAATGAGCAACTGATGAACATAAACTAACATTTTAAATTGTTTTATTACGAAATAACTATATTTTCTGAACATTCCTTCTAATAATAGGGAGTAGATGGGGGGAAAAACACAGAAAAAGCCCACACTTATTTACTTCTATTTTAGTGCCAAATTTGAGAGTAGTAAGAATATTGTTTTAATTCAGAAAACATTTTATGGTAATATTTTTGGCGTTTATGAAAAATATTTAATATTTCACTCTTACTTTAAAAAATTTTCTGCAAGGGACTTAAAATACCATAATATTCTGCATTTTTAGGAAAGAAACATGCAATACTATCTAACCACGGGTTAGATATTACAGAAAATAAATTCATTTCTAACTTTCTGCAACTAAAAATTAAAGTTGATACATTTCAGTACTATACACTAACAGAGCTGATCCTTTACGTATTTGTCCCAGGAACTCCTTAAATTCTAAATGTCCTGAGGATGTTAACCTTCTTTTAAATTCCTCTTAGCATCTGGTCCAGGGCTTAACATGCAGCTATTTAAGGCCACATATTTAAGCCACATAAATGGTGTACCTGGAAAACAGTAATATATATCTCATTGTGTAAATCACACGTAGCTAGAATCCAATTAGGCCCCCGTACACACTCCCAAATACAATTAGGACTCAGAATCTACAGGCTGGCCAGGGTTTCTGGCCAGGGCCTAGGAGAAATCTTATCACTGGGATTATTCAGGTCAGTGGCAGTAACAGAGATTCTTATGCTAGAACACATTTCATTCCAGTCTCAAAGCATAAAGACTGTAAACATGGTTTGTTCTCTTCCTCATATTATTGCATATAATAACAGTCATCCCCAAAACAATGTTACAGTAATACACAGAAAATCTATTAAGTTCTCTGAGCATTTGCTTTAATGTTGCCGCCTCAGGATGCCAACGAAAATAAATACAACTAATATAAATTTTTACCTAAGCATTTTATGTTGTGGGAAACAGGATGCTGAGATATTAAAGGACATACATAGTATCTGTTACCTGCCTTTACGCCATCTGGGAAACTCCTGATTTAAAATAGTAAAATGCATCGTGTTGCTGGAATTCCCATGAATTACACTTTCAGTGTCTAACACTTTTTAATGATCCCAGTGCTATAAAAAAGCTACCTGTATAGATGCAGTGAATGGACTGCTCCAAACTATGTGACTTGAAGTTATTAGTTTTTGGTGGAAATTATATTGTAAGCGCTATATTATTTTACATGAATCTTTAAAATTTCATTCTATATGCAAATCTTACCCCAATACTGATTTTCCGGTTTCATCTGGCTTACGCACTGTAAACGGACTTGGATCAATGCCAAAAGTCTTAGGCATGAAGTCACTGAAGAAAGGGGAAGAAAATTCCATGTGAATCACTGTCCATCCAGAGGACTGTCCACTTCTATCTCAATTCACATTCTTACACGATTCCTTCTTAGCCCTAGGAGGTATATATATTCTAAGCCAAATAATCAGGGGAGTTTAGGTAATCTGGGCCGTAAAACCCCATGACCTAATGGTACTCAGTAACTTCAATGTTAGCAGTCCTCACTGTGAATTTTCTCTGATTAAGAGACCCAATAGTTTTGAATTTAAGATTTTGTTTACTGGAGGAGAGTTGGTATCTGAATTACTGCTAAGATGCATACCCTCTGGTTGTATATCACGAATTCGTTTTCGGGTAAAATTAAACTCATAAAACCAATGGCAAGACACTTAGCTGCTCAGTTTTATGGACAATGTTTTTATTACACAACACCACCTAAGGAGGCGGACATAATGATCAAAAACGCAGTGGTATGAATTGAAGTATCAACACCTACCTCATTAGGCTGGGGTTAATTCATTAAAACACTGTTGGAACACTTTAAATAGAAACTGTTAATTTACCACTTACTGAGATAAGCTGAAGCTACTTCCTCACGATACAGGGCCTACTTTACTATTACCGCTGAAGCCCTTTAACAGATGCCAAAAAGGCAACAGTTGCATGATTTATGCAGATAAGACTCATAACTTCTGGCAAGGATACTTCTCCAAGTGTGTGATTCAATATTACATTTTTTGAAGGAAAAGAAAGTAATATTGAATCTGACTCAAAATGCCTACTTAACAGTTTGAAAATGTTGTTTTCAAAATGCAAGTGGTTTAATTTTTCTTTCTTTTTGAACATACACAGTCCATCTTCATTATTTGTGGATGCCATATTTGAGAATCTGCTTACTCACTAAAATTTATTTGTATCCCCAAAGGCAACACTCAGAGCTTTTGTGATCACTCGCAGACAAGCGCATATGCAGTGCAGTGAAAAATTAGAGTAACCCAACGCTCACATTCCCGACCGAGGGGGAACAAGGTGACACTCTGCCTTCTTGCTTTAGCTCTCATACTGAAAACAAGTGTCCTTTTCACAGTCTATTTAGTGCCATGTTTTTCACATTTTTGTGCTTTTTGGAGATTTCACTGTCTAAAATGGCCCCCACGCATAGTGCGGAAGTTGCCTGGTGTTTCTAAGCAGAAGAAAGTTGTATGTTATAGAGAAAATACATGAGTTAGAGAAGCTTCATGCAGGCATGAGTTATAGTGCTGTTGGCTGTGAGATCAATGTTAATGAATTGACAATATATATTATACAAGGTATCTTTAACAGAAGCATACAAAATAAGATTACGTATTGATTGGTTGAGGAAAATGTTATGACCAGATGTTTTCAGGAAACTAACCCTGTATTTCTCCTAAGAGCAGTGGTTCAGTGTTCTCTAACTCAGTATCTGTAGGAACTTTACAGAGCATTAAATGCTGCCAATAAATAAAATCGATTGTATATCTGTACATACACATATAAGTAATATCATTCACGTTTTGCTGAGTTGAAAAATTCTGGAAAATGACAATAACCTTACAGTTACAACTGCTAAACTTTAACAAGGTAACTGAAAATGAAGCAAGTGAGAATTCCAAACTTTCTATCTGAAACTGAAGCAAAATGTAGAGTGATTTCTAGGAAACAAACCATGGAATATGTTTCTACATGTACCATGTTAAGTTTAGGCATACATATATCACATTTGAAGTAAATGAAAAATACAAAATGTAAATACAAAAATGTAAACTTTAGTATAAAACATAATGATCAAAAACTGATTTTCTTTGCCTGATTTTCTTAATCTAGTACCATCATCTTCCTAAAAGGCTCCGCCAAACTCGAAAAGAGGCAGAAAAATGAAGTATGTTCAAAGGTGGAGAGATGTCTACAAACAATGTCATATGAGTTATGAAAGAAAGAAGGATATTTACCCTGAAAAAAATATTGCTTTCTCAAATATCTAGAGGGCTATCACACAGAAGAGGAACTAGACTTGTCCTGTGCCTAATAAAAACAGTAATATAATAAGAGTCACCACTTATGAGTAACCCACCTGTGCCAGGTACTACGTTAGGCACTTGGTGCATGTGTGTCTGTGTGATACACACCCCTCTCTATATGAAATGAAGAAACAGACTCACATAAGTTGGATAATTTTCTCCAGGTCACACAGGTAGGCAATGGCTGGTCTAAGATTCACATTCCGGCCTTTCTAATACCAAAGACTATGCTTTTTGTCCACTAATTTATGCTGGCTCTCAATTTCTAAGTTCAACTTAAGAAGCTGAGTTTATTCCAAATGAAAAATTAGGACCGAAGGGAGGCAGATTTCAACTTATCTAAGAGAAGAATTTAACTCTAGTTGTCTAACTGTAGAAGGACAGCCTCCTGAGTAGCGGGCTCCCAGTCACAGGAGGAATTCAGAGGCTGGACAACCACCTGCTAGCAGGCTTACAGAACAGATTCCGAGTAAAGTAAGATATAGCTGTACAAACTAGGAAAACTATAGCTCCCCAATTCTTCCAGTTTCAGAGAACTCACAACATACCGCGCTGAACTTGTCATAGCCAAGCAAAAGGTGTCATCAAAGCTACTCAGCTCGTATGGTCGAAAAAATTCGTTGTGGATGTCAATCTCCTCTTCGTATTTGTGAAACTTCTTCACTATCAACTTCTTTAAGTTTGCAGCACAGATAACTAAGAGAGATACTGCCTGTTACTCTTAAAGCCTTTAGATTACATCTCTCAAATATTTCTGTAATATCAACTGTGTTCACAGAGAGCGCACTGAACAAGTTCAGCTCCTGCCTCTGGCACTCTCACGCTTGGAAGAGGAACAAGATATGTGCACAGAATATATACTGCAAAGCTGAGCGTGACAAACTCTAAGGAGATGGGGACCTCTGGAAGGGGGGTAGGAGTGGGGAATTATTTTAGAAATCAAATTATTCAGTTCTTTAAATTCCTTTTTGCTCTTAAATAAATACCCTCTGCCTTCTAGATAAAAATTATGCAATTTCACTAAATTTTCCTTTATATTTCAAATCCTATTTACGGGCACTATTAGGCTGTTGAAGTCCTATCCTTTTTCCCAGAACCAAATCTTAGCAATATGAGTTATGATTTTGCCCAGAATTTCAAGGTAACAAATACTTTTTAGAAGTTAATTAATAATTTATTAAGAACCGAAAGTCATTTGCAACCTTTTTTACTTTATGGCCTTCACCACCCAAAGTTGGGATGGTCAACCATGACTAGATGGAGTCCTCAACTGGAATGTTCCAGATTGGCAATAGATCTTAATATCCTTTCACAACTGGGAAAACTGGCTTGCCCGTGGTCAGGGGAATCAGTAACAGAATCAAGAACAAACTCTATTGCAAACTGGTCAATTATTTAATTTGGGAACAAATTATATTCTTTTAATATAAAAATTTTCGTGCCTTTCTGACAAATAGATAATTTAAACTTCAGTGACTAAAATGTACTTTTATACACACATCTGTACTTTTTTTCACTGCTTAGATATAGGAAAAGTTTTTATTTCTCCTTGTGAATGGGTCTTCACTTCCTCCCCATTCCCCCCAAATATCTAGACATACATCAAGTACTAATTTTAAATGATGAACTAATATATTATATCCACTAAACATTTGAGGGACATACCTAATAACTGTAAGATACAATATAACGTATCAGGCTACTTAGATAAAAGTATAACACAATCTCTGCCCTTAAAACCTGATTCACTTTGTTATAAAGCAGAAACTAACACACCATTGTAAAGCGATTATACTCCAATAAAGATGTAAAAAAAAAAAATTAGAACTTCCCAACTATAAATGCTTGCAATTTGGGGAGGCAATTCAAAATTTTAATTAATTCATTAATTAATTCTATTTACTGTTTTCCTCCTGAAAGATCAGAGGAAATTCTGTGGCCCGGAGTTATAATCTTGAGTGCGTTCCCTCTGAGGAGTTCACTCCTCTCCTCTGTGAGGCTGGAGGAAGGTTTTAGGAGGCAGATTAGGAGCTCCTCAGAGCGTGACAGTGATGGATGGTACACAGAGCACGTGTAAGGAACTCCAGATGCAGTTGGTGGCTCCTCTGTCGGGTATACAACCTCCAAAATGATCTTTATATTAAATTTCTACCTTTTGAACAAATTTACCTTTTGGTATAAATGTTTCTGTACTAGCTTTGAATCCTGAAAGTAAAATGCTATGCCTCTGATGGAAAAAAAAAAAAAAAAAGCTAAGATGTTGTACCCCAATGTTCACTGCAGCACTATTTACCATAGCCAGGACATGGAAACAACCTAAATGTCCATCAACAGAGGAATGGATAAAGAAGATGGAGTACATAGATACAATGGGATATTACTCAGCCATAAAAAAGAACAAATGCCATTTGCAGCAGCATGGATGGACCTAGAGACTGTCATACTGAATGAAGTAAGTCAGACACAGAAAGACAAATATCATATGATATCGCTTATATGTGGAATTAAAAAAAAAGGTACACATGAACTTATTTACAAAACAGAAGTAGAGTCACTCACTACACATGAACTTATTTACATAACAGAAGTAGAGTCACTACACATGAACTTATTTACAAAACAGAAGTAGAGTCACAGATGTAGAAAACAAACTTATGGTTACCAGGGGAGTAGGGGGGAGGGATAAATTGGGAGATTAGGACTGACATATACACACTACTATATATAAAATAGATAACTGCTGTACAGCACAGGGAACTCTACTCAATTCTCTGTAATGGCCTATATGGGGAAAGAATCTTAAAAAAAAAGAGCGGATGTATATTTAACTGATTAACTTGCTGTACACCTGAAACTAACACATTATAAATCAACTATACTCCAATAAAAATTTTTTTTAAAAAAGCTAAGATGTTATAATCTCCTATCTATTGTAATAGCAACATAACAGTGAGTAGTCATTCATTTCTTTCTAATAAAATATTATACACAAAGAATTGAATGCATCAAGCTCATTTAAGAATAATTCCAAAATATATTAGTATAAAAACTAAAAGAGAAACAGTATACCTACCTTCATCATAAGGCAGTGGTAAATGTTTTATTACCTCTGGTGTCCACCAGTAAGTATAACTATTAAAAAAAAAAAAAAAAAGAGATAAGATGGCCCAAATGTAAATGTAGATTTTCTACAATTCACTGGATAAAAGGGTGTATGGTCTAGAGTAAGATGCTTTTAAAAACACAGCTGTGAAGCTTTTGGCACAGTAGGTCTTCAACATGTTCATTCCTTTCCCAACCCCTTCTTGTTTCAACTACATCATAGATCTACAAAAATGCCATGTACACGTCTGAGAGTCAAGGTGCTGTGATGTTACCTACTTTTAGCTAAAAATGATTCGGGTATACTAAGCCAGACTCTATGAGCTGCTGTTTACTGTGCCTACTTTATTACCCTGCCCCCCGGTGAGCAGCGGGACTGTGACCCAAGTCCTACAAGTAGGATTCTCCTGCACGTAGTTATCTCAGAGTTAGATTACTTTTTCTACTCTGCTCTATGTGTCTGGGTCTGTGTATATGGTTAAACAGTTCAGGAAAATCATTAAGTAAATGGATAAGCCTAAAGAACAAATTTCCTTAAAAAATAGTATAGCCCCTGTTAATCTTTAACTGTAAACATTCACTACTTGATTATAGAGGCCAGTCAGAGTAAGGCTGGGAATTTCAATCATCTGGATTTCTGCTAGAAAACTCAGAGAATCTGAAAGAATCCTGAACTGCCTTTTCTCTGAACACTGAATTTAATTCTAAATCAAATTCTGATGAAATGGATGAGGAAAATGCTATATCAAAGCTAATGAGAGCTAGGAAGGGGAATGATGTAAAATGGGATAACAAATTTAAAAAAACAACAGATTTTCAAAAGGTTCAGAAAAAAGAGCCTACAGCCAAAAATGCTAAAAGATCATTTAAAATAAATGAAAGGCTTTCTAAAAATAAAATGTTGACATTACAACCTTGAATAACCCCAATTATGATGAATGGGGAGTATTTAAAGGAAACAGGCAACGTAGAGAACTCTCCTAGAGATGGCAAGCAGATACATGACCAAGGATGACCAAGAAAAGAACCGGGGAGCCTAGTGAACTGTGGGGGTAGGGTGGGTAGTACTATGATAACAGGAAAGACTCCTAAAGTTTTGCCTTGAGACTGAAGTTATGCTTTAGAGCAGTGCTTCTCAAAATCAGTGTACACACAAAAATCACTTGGGGATCCTGTGAAAAGGGAGATTCTGATTCAGTAGGTGGGGCCTGAGATTCTGCATTTATGACAAGCTCCCAGTGATGCCAAAGGGGCTGGTCCTTAGACTACTTTTTGAATAGCAAGGCTTTAAAAGCATGAAAAGAACAGAAAAGGGATAAGTCTGCTGCTTACAGAGAATTCATTCAGTCTTTCAACATTTATTAAGCACCTACTGTGTATCAGGTACTGCTGTATATGTTAGAAATGCCATGTTGAAAATAATGACAGAGAGTGTAGAGCTACTTAATTCCAGTATCGTTTCCATCTTCACCAGGCATAGTAAGTTTCATGCTGGAAAAAGAAATACACAAGATAAGAGGGAACTGTGCACAGCCTAAGAGGTGGAAGGAAGCAGTAGAACCTCTCTAAGAGCACTCAAGTGTCCTGGGACAGTTGAGATCAATAATCTTTTAAGAAACAGTGAAGAACAGAACTGACAATGGGAATGGGCAAATGAAGTCTTGATGTTCAAAAGTGAGAGGGTGAAAGATTCCAAAAACTGTACAGCGATAAGTGTGATGTCAGTGCAGGCGAGATAATGAAACAAATATTCACTAGAGACGTACTGTGAGTAACCTAAAAAGACGACCAGTGGCTTCTATGAATCCACATATATTCACAAAAACAAGCCACACCAGGCTATTCAGACTATCAGATCAGGGGAATGAAAAAGACATGGGTGTGTGTGTGTGTGTGTGTGTGTGTGTGTGTGTGTGTGTGTGTGTGTCAGAGAGAGAGAGAGAGAATTCGCACGTGAGCAAGAGAAGGTATCTGCTTGCGTTAAGTAATTTCCTAAAAAATGGTGCACACGATGAGCTTACTTAGGAAAAAGAAGTAAACATTATAAAGAACGTGTTTTAACTCAGAATGTACCATGTGGAGAAAAAGAATGAAGAGGATCATCTTAATTAGTGCTTTTTTTTAGTATTAGTGCTTTGAGACCAGGCCATAATTTTTTTTTTAATATTACTAAACTGTATCTCCCTAAGCAAGATAAAGCAACTTAACAATACTTTTTTAAAAGTCCAACTCTGGGACTTCCCTGGTGGCCCAGTGGTTAAGACTCCATGCTTCCAGTGCAGGGGGCACAGGTTCAATCCCTGGTCAGGGAACTAAGATCTTACATACTGCGCGGTGAGGCATAAACAAACGAATAAATAATAAAGGTCCAACTCTTCTGAGTGGGTCTCAAGCAAAGAAGCCCAAAGAAATACCTGCCCTGGGGAAGCTGGGCTGAGATGGATGGACGAGGAGGGCATCTAAGAGGACTGAACCCAGGACTGGGGGACCTTCATCACCCGACCCACCAGGCACTTTCACCCTGAGGAAGAGCACCTGCACTGGGACAGAAATCTGCTTTGGGACCAGGTATCAGAGGACAGGAGAGTGCAGGTTGGTCCCACTTCCTCCTTTGCATAAATACCTAGTAAGTCAGCTTCTTCTTTTTCAGTCCCCAGTATTAAGAGTGTTCAATTCCACTGGCTCACATAGAAAGGTTAGGAAGATCTTAAAAGACTCTTTAATTCCCCTAGTAAACTTGGGAGCCCTCTGAAATAATATATATGGACTTGAGCAAAGCCAAGTTGATATTGATACATGTGAACAATACAGAGAAATGTGAGCAGGATGACAGGATAGTCAAGCGTTGACAGCATAGTAAGTTACAGCTGTCTAAATGATTCCAACCAAACATCACAAAACAATGTTAAGGTGGAAGGAGTTGTGCGATGGTATCCCACAGGGCTCTGCCATCTACCCTACTCTATTCAAGGACTTACCCTATGTCATCAAGGACTTGTAGGATCAAGATGGCCAGCTGATTAATTCTGAAGAAGCTACAAAACTCGAGGAAAGAGTTAATAAAAAGGATATATATTTACATACTTTTTTGGAAGCAGGCAAAGCATATACAAGCATGACAAGATGGCATAGATAAGGCGTGGCACTTGGACATGTTAAAAAGACTTGGGGGTCTTCCCTGGTGGTGCAGTGGTTGAGAATCTGCCTGCTAATGCAGGGGACACGGGTTCGAGCCCTGGTCTGGGAGGATCCCACATGCCGCGGAGCAACTAGGCCCGTGAGCCACAAATACTGAGCCTGCGCGTCTGGAGCCTGTGCTCCACAACAAGAGAGGCCGCGATAGTGAGAGGTCCGCGTACCGCGATGAAGAGTGGCCCCCGCTTGCCACAACCAGAGAAAGCCCTCACACAGAAACAAAGACCCAACACAGCAAAAATAAATTAATTAATAAACTCCTACCCCCAACATCTTCTTAAAAAAAAAAAAAAAAGACTTGGGGGTCCCAATGGATAGGAAGCCCAAGAAATTAACATTACAATGGCATTACTGAAAATAGTTAATGTAATCTTACACTTAATGATTAAAAAATAGATTATCCAGGACAAGGGGAATAACGGTACCAATGGTCCCATAACAGTTGGCACAAATTGGACCAAACTCTGACTACTATTGGACCCAGGTCTGGATACCAGAGTTTAAAAAGAGCACTGACATAGGCTGGAATACAGAAGAGAGCCTTCCGAATGCTAAACAGACTTAGAACTACAGTATAGGAGAAACAGCTAAGAAAGTGGAGCCATATTTAACCTGGAGAAGAAGAGATTTTGAGAACGTGTGAACTTGTCTTCATCTATTTAAAAGACTATCAAGTGGATGAGGAAATTGTGTTCTCAAGGTCTCAGGGGTTGAACTAAGATTACTAGGAAAAGTTATAGAGAAGCAGATATAGGCATGATATGAGGAAGAATCGTGTAAGTGAACTGTCTGAAAACTACCTCTCAACCAGACATGCCCCTGTTGACAAACCAGGGCCAGACAAGCATAGTCTGGGAATACACAGAGGGAACTCACATATCAGACAGAGAATAGAGCCAGGAAACCTCCCAACTCTGAGTCAATGAGATAATTAATGCTTAAAGTCTAAAAGTATCTTGGTGACATTATCAACACTCATTCAGTAAATGGCATCTGAGATGATATATGACATATTAACCTATTTCAGAACAAAGCTTCAATCAGTGGTTTTGAACACATCAATAAACATGGGGTTTTGAGTCACAAAAGTAGTTACCTCAAGAGGATTGGTTTGGACAAACTTTAGGCAGAGCTAGGTTTATTCCCCCTTCCCTTATCATTCAATAAAAATGTTATTTCAGAATAAATCATTGGTAAACACAGTATAAAATACATGATGGTCACCAAGTTTGGAAACACAAGCGAATACATAATAAAGTGTTCATTGATATTATGTTATAATAAGTGATAAAATAATATTATCTAAGTTTCTAGATTTTATGGCCATCCTATATGATTTTTAATAAATGTTACAACTAGGGAATGTAATCCCTTTAAAAAATAATAACAATACAAACACCTGTTGGACTTACTATGTGCTAAGGATTTATATGATCTCATCTGATTCTCAGAAAAACCTACACATCAGACACTATCATTATCTCTATTTTACTGATGTGGAAACTGAGAACTGGACCTTGCCTCTGGTCACACAGGTATTAACTGCAGGCAGTCTCTCCAGAGCCTGGCTGCTTCAGGACTGTGTTGATTGTGTGTCTGACCCAGTACTAGGTACTTCCTGCCCATTTTCTCATTTAATCCTCAAAATGACCTGTGAGGTGTGTATGGTCATCTCCATTTTACAGTTGGGAAAACAAGTTTTCCAGGTGTTTAGAAAACAAGTTTTCCAGATGTAACACACTTGCAGAAATTCCAACTCAGCTCTACCCTGACGTCCATGCTCCTGTCTGGTTACTGCCTCTGGCTAAACTGTTCATTCCTTCTGAGAATTATAATACTGATTTAACTGTCATCAAAATAACTGGTATAGGTGGTGACACTAGAAAGTCCAAAATAAAGCACTGAAATTTATCTGACAGTCTTTATAAGTACTGTGGATGAGGAGTATCAATTGTTGATGCCAAAATCCAATTTTTGGAATTTTGACATTCTAGAGAAAAAAAACAAACAAACCAGGAGACCAGGAGAGACATAGTATCTACTTTGTTAAGTTTATTTTCAGTGGGAGCCTTCTAGCTGATTCTTGCTGTACCATCTAACCAGCTGAATAAACTCAGTCAAGACACATCCTCTCTGCACTTCAGTTTCCTTTTTTTTTTAAATGGGAATGTAACATCAGCTTCCTTTTATTCCCACAAATAAGTGCCAACACTGCAAGTGGTTACTCAAGGTGAGCAAGTGGTTTTAACTTACGCTTGTAATTTACTAGCTAATTTCAGCAACAGAAAATCGAGTTTTGTTTGTTCCCACGTTGTATCTTAAGAGCTTCAATACTTTAAGTTAATATAAAGTTTTAGAAAGTCAGCCACATTTACCCATAGTCAGCTGCATTAACAAAGCTAAATATAGGTATTTACACTTATCTCTCATCAAATAAACGTACTTAGCTCCAGATTTTTGTCAGCAAAAATTCAAAGCAATCATTTATTAATCTTAAATGTAGTGGAAAAACCAGAACTGCTTCATTTATAGGGAAAGTAAGCTCAAGTATTAAGCTGGCTATTCCAATAATATATGTACTTAAAAGTACAAAGCTGAGAAACATATAAACTCTGACGTTTCTTTAATATTTTAAATATTCCTGAAGTATCACAGAATTTGGTAACAACTGTAACATCAGCACTTGCTAATTCACCAGTTGTTTGTGGTCTGTCCACACAATTAGCCCAGACTGGCAATGACCCCTGTAGTGCTTGAGAGGCATCGCTGCACAAAATAAGGACTACATCACACCGATCTTGTGAGAGGAAAGCGTTAGGAGCAAACCTGACATCACAGGCCTTTGAGCGGAAGGCACCAGGCTCCAACCTCGTATGTGAAAAATGCTGCCCATTATCAGTACATGACTCTTCAATTAAAAATGTTAAGAGTCCTCTATTAAATCCTCACAATGACTTTGTGATGTGTGTCCTGTCATTTACTTTTTGTACATGAGGAAAATGAGGCTTAGAGAGATTAAATAACTAGTTCAAGGTCACACCACTGCAGAGACTCCAATTCTACCTGACCCTGAGGCCTGGGCTACAGGGCGTCCTGTCAAAACACCTCAGGGAAACAGTTCATTTCTTTGGGGACTATTACTACCAATTTAACTGTCATCAAAATAACCAATACTGCTGAATGACTCTAGAAAGCTCAGACTGAGCAGTTGGGGTGGTGGGAGTGGTATCTGCCACTAGCGCCACCACTCTAGTTTCCTGTCCTCCCTAGTGTCACCAAGAGTTCCTTGTGCTTCTTGGAGGAAAGAGCGTTGGAATTCCAAAGTGAGGCTGCTTAGACACCACACTTAAAAACCAAAGACTGACTCCTGAAATGTTGAGTTCTTTATCATTCCACATTTGTGGGAAGCAGTCAAAAATGATGTCAATGGTTTGCTTGAGTGTAGCTTCAAATTACATTCAATGGTTAAGTTCTGAAACTTTATATCTTATGGAAAATGCCAAACAACTGCATTTGTTAATGATGATTTCCCAAACCTACTATCAGGACATCAACAATACTAAATTCCTCATGGCAAACATGTAGCAAGACTGACTACTTTAGCCTATATGACCATTTCTCAAAAAGAAAACTATCTCACATTCATAATAACATCAAATCTGAGTTTACACAGTAGACTAGGGAAAAAAATACCTTCTTCTTGTTGGTAAAAGTCTCATGGTATTTTTATGATGCAAATAAAAATCTGTCGGGAGTTCCCAGAGATGAGGTTTCCCTTCAGTGGGATGGAAAACTCCCAGGAAGAGATTAATGGAATCTTGTCTATCAGCATCTAAAAAGCAAAAATATGTATTTCAGGAAATCCATTACTGACATAAACAACTCAGGGGAATGTTCTCTTAGGAGGATAATGGTACAACTGTGATTTCATAGAACATACATCTGAAAATAATAGCATTTATACTTCAAAAGTCACACACATACACAAAATCTAAAACAGCCAAGATTTTGAGAATTAAAATCTTGCTTCAAAATGTTTCCTTTTTACTCTGTGCCTCTCATAACACAGAGGATAGTGAACATAAACTGCTTCTTGAATTTTGAGAGACTCTTAAAAATCTTTAAGAACTGCCATAGTACCTTAGTGATTGTATTTTTAGAAAACATTCCCACTGTATGTTAGTTTACCTGAAACAAAGGACATCTTCACTTTACTGCAAAGACAAGTAGAGATGTCAGAGACAAATAAAGTGACCCAATTTCTACCCATATTCTGTTGCACAACCTTGAACAAGTCAGCTTCCAAGTTTCTGCTTTTAATCCATGAAAAGACATTCTCCATTTCTTTAGCAGAGACAATGTTTACATTTTCTGTCTCCTACAGCTGTGTTTGATAATGAAGGCAGAGTGAGCACATGGAAAACAGCCTCATTCTAACCATTCAACCACTCCAAAATTACCTTTTCAAAATATACTATGAACTAATAAAATTGACTACATATATATATGCTGTATCTCTTCTTTTTCCCAATTATATTTTGGTAAAAATGATGATAAGCACTGAAGCAGCCTCATGAGCCATCCTTCCCATTCTGCACTGTCCCCTCCCTAGCATCCTTCACTCCTTCCCCTCATTTCCTTCTTTCCATTCTCATCTCCGATCCCTTGTATATTCAAGTCTGGGGCAGGCTTCCACAATATAAATAATAACCTCTTTCTGAAAATGAGCACAGAACCAAAAAGACAGCACAACAGAAATGACTGCTTTTGAAACAGGATAACATTATCATAAAATCAATTTCCTTCCAACAGCTATAGTGAAACACAGAAAAATCTGAAATTAGCAACATTGTTCTCATTGGGCTATTCGGTCATTTTGGCAGAAGCATAAATGAAATATGGTACATCAAACATGTATTCCAGTTATATATTTTGACAGGAAGCATTCCATTAAAACAGCACTTACCTTTTAGGCTAAAAGTAATATATAAAAGGGATGTGTTTATATGATCAATATATTTGGAGCCTTTTTTCCATTTGTTGAGAGAAAACATCAAAGTACTAAATGATACAGGCATTACCGCCCCAATTTTCACCCTCTTAACACAATACGAAAGTAAACATACTGCTTTTATAGTAATTATATCTTTTATGCTTCTTGAATGGCCTTAATGGCACAATAATTCATACTATGCAGTACCCCAAAATATCTTAATACTATCTAAAGAAGCTTTCCATTTTTCAGCCATGTTTTCAAGGAGTTTCTTTTTTATTAAGCTTACTAGTAGCTTCCTTTAATTTTTAGCAAGTATGATAAAATGTAAGATTGAAAAACATAACCAAATAAAGGATATTCCTTCCAAGGATCATAATGGAGACTTCTTGAATGTCCTGCTGTTATTATAACTTAAAATATATCCATAGTATTTATGGTCACATACTAAACTTGGAATCTAAGGCCAGCCCTAATGAGCCTGAGAATCTTCCTGGCTACTTTTGACTGCAGATAAGGCTATCACCTTCTGGAAGACAGCAGTACTTTGGACACAGACAAAAGCTTAAAACAGGTAGGTTCTCTGCAGTTGCAGATAACAAGAGGGCAAAATGACTATCTACTTTTGTAATCAATCATGCTCTAAAGGAAAAAAGAATATGCACCTTTCAAACTCCATCCAAACAGGCTAAACACTAACCAGTTTTATTATGCACTGTATTTAAATAGGTCAGGCTTGACTATAACAATTCTTTTTAATTAGCCAAAAATTTTAACTTGGAAACTAGAATGTTTGTTGACCTAATATTAAATTAAGTTCGTGATAAAGTGGCCTCTGAAATCAGTAATGGAAAGGGACACTATTCAATAAACAGTGCTGTTTAACCATTGTGGGGGAGTGGACAGTGACGTTAGATCCCTACCTCACACTGTACGTTGAAATAAATACCAATTAAATGTAAGAAGAACAAAGATCAACACCCTCACAGAAAAAGAAAAACATGCAATTTTTAAAAGAAACAAGTAGACAATGAACATACATAAACTCAACTGTACTAATTATTAAACAAATGCAAACTGAAAACAATATACCATCTTCTACCTTTTAAGTTGGCAAATACTTTTCAAAATGAGCTCTCCCATACTCTGCTGAGGGGGACTTGACTGCTATATCCTTTGGTAAGGCTATCTGGCAATATATATATTTTTAAAAGGTCCTGAAAATATCTATACTCTGAACTAATAAATATGCTTCTGAAATTTTCATAAGATAAAAAATATGCAAAAAAGGTATATGTTCAGAGATGTTTGTTTAAAAGGAACCAAAATGCACAATGAAAACAAATAATCTCCCTATGGTGCTTCTAAAGAATAGACTGCTACAAAGCTACCAAAAATCATGTTGTAAAAGAATATTTAGGGTCATAAAGATTACTCACGTTATCTAAAAGGGCAAAAACAAATATATAGTACCTGTATAGTAAAACTAGAAGGATCACATTCTGCTAAATATGAACAAGTTGCTATCTCTGAAAGGTGAGGATTACATGATTTGTGAGTTCCTCTATAATTATAATTAACATATATTACTTTCATAATTTAAAAAATACACCATTCATTCATTTATCCAAGAGCCTACTACTATGTCCCACACTAGGGATACAGTTTATACAAGGCTGATTTCTGGCTCTCGTAGGGCTTATGTTCCACAGTGGGAAACAAAAATAATATACAAGTAAATAATGTACAAGGTACTTCCAGAGGATGTAAGTTCTATGAAAAAAATAAAAGAGTGACGAGAGAGTGATGAGAAAGGAGAGGGACACTCAGGTCGGGTGGTCAGGGAAGTGGGTAGAGGCTGGGCAGCTCCAGGAACAGCACGAAGGCCAGGGGGCTGGAGGGCAGGGAGCAAAGGAAAGAGCAGGACTAGGGACAGCCGAGGCAGAGCACACAAAGCCTAGTAGGTCACGGTAAAGAGCGTGACTTTTAAATGCAATCAGAAGCCCTGTAAGGGTTTTCTGAGAGGGGAGTGATAAGATCTAAGTCTTGAAAAGATCACTCTGGCTGCTGTGAAGGGCAAGAGGAGAAGAAGGAGGCAGAGGGAGGAATCAGGAGCCACTGCAGGTGTTCAGATGAAAGCCAACAGCTGTCCGCACCAGCCCGGCAGGAGTAAGGATGAAACACAGCAGAAGGGTCTGGGATATATTTTGGAGCTAGAGCCAAAAAGATCTGCTGAGAGATGAGATGGGGGAGGATAAGGAGAATAAAGAAATCAAGGATGATTCCTAGGATTCTGAACTGAACAGCAGGAGCTGAGGTGGAAAATGAAACAAAAAACGAAACAAGTAGAGAAACAGGTCTGGGGCAGAGTCAAGAGCTCCTGTCTCAGAAATGATCAGTTTGAGATTCTTCTTAGATATCTGTGGTAGGAAGAAACTTGGCCCCATGACCTTTCCTCCCTAGTTTCCCATGAATATTTTACATTACATGGCAAAAGGGACTTTGCAGATGTAAGTGAAATTACTAATCACTGACTTCAAGATAGGGAAATTATCTTGTCTTATCCGGGTGGGCCCATTGTAATCACAGGAATCCTCTAAAGGCAGAGGAGGAAGGCAGAGAGATTCGAAGCACAAGGGTTTATGCACTGTTGCTGGCTTTGAAGATGGAGTGGGCCACAAGCCAAGGAGCCTTTCGAAACCAAGAATGAGCCCCAGCCACAGGGACATCTGCCCTAGAACCGCCTGGGATTCTGCCAACAACCTGAAGGAGCCTGGAGGCCTCCGGATCAGCATCCACATTCTCACTTGATTTTGATTTCATCTGACTTCACTGCTTTCATTTTGACTTCAGCCGGGTGAGACCCTAAGCAGAGAACACAGCTGAGTAATGCTGTGCCCAGACTTCTGACCCACAAGCACCGTGAGATAACAAACAGGTGTTGTTTTAAGCCACCAAGTCTGTGATAATTTGTTACAGCACCTAGAGAAAACTGCCACAATATTCTGGAGGAAATGCCTGCTAGACAGGCATGTAGATAAATAAGGCTGGAGTTCAGTGGAGGAGTCAAGGGAAGAGAGATGAATTTGAATGTCAAATGCATGGTACTTAAAAGCTGGGTAAGATGCCCCAAAGGTGAAAGTATAGAAAGAGAAGAGGAAGGTTTAGAAATAGGGCAGGAGAAGTCACCAGGGAGACTGAGTGAGACAGCACAGAGGTGAGTTTCAAGAAAGAGGGAGTGCTCAACTGTGATACAAGCTGCTGAAAGCCCGAGTAAGATGAAGACAGGAAAGGAATCACCGGATTTGGCAATGGGGGATTGCTGGTGATTTTGACAAGCACTGGCTCGGTGGCATGACAGGGCAGAGGCCCAGTGAGGCAGGTGGAGAGAACAGGATATGCGAGAGGAAAGAGGTGTGCAGATAACTCTTTCAAGAGGTTTTGCTTTCGGAGAGCGGAGAAATAGGACTTTAGCTAGTGGTGGGTGCGGAATTAAGGACAGGAGGAAAGATTCAACGAAGAACATAAGGTGTGCTTTTATGCTAATGGAAATGAGGCAGCAGAGGGGAGCAACTGACATATATGGCAGTGAGCTGTACAATATAAGGTAGAAACAGTGGGTACAGATAAGGACAGGCTCTGCATTTGGCGCTAAGGAGGAGTTCCCCCCCAATGACATTTTCTCAATGAAGAATGAAGCAAAGATACCAGCTGAGAGTGGTTTAGGGAGAGAGGACAAGGTATGAATGGTCACTCTGGAGAGTGAAAGAATGAACATATTAGGGAAATATAGCAGGACTGTCAGGCTGTTTTGAGTATCCTTCAGAGAACTGCAGTCAGTTTAAACTGAGGGTCATAATTCCAACTTTTTCTCTTGCCACGTTTAACGGCTTTGGTTGCAGAACAGGTGGACAGTTGGGTTTTAGCCAGAGTTTTATTAATGTGATTTCAAATGTTATTAAAACATAACATTTTCCAAATGTCTTCTTTCTGCTATAGCCAAATATAGCTTACTCACTCTAAATCTGCTGTTAGAAGGATGACCTTAGAAGGCTAGCTCAGTATTCTTTTTTTTTTTGCGGTACGCGGGCCTCTCACCGCCGCGGCCCCTCCCGTTGCGGAGCACAGGCTCCGGACGCGCAGGCCCAGCCACTCCGAGGCATATGGGATCCTCCCAGACCAGGGCACGAACCCGTGTCCCCTGCATCGGCAGGCAGACTCCCAACCACTGCGCCACCAGGGAAGCCCTCAGTATTCTTGATAAACTAAAATGTGCTCAGATGCTCCTTTGCATGTCCCTCTCTCAGGGGTGGGCAGAAAGGAAAAGACACTGCTCCACTACCTCACGGCACTACCATAATGCTGGTGATGCCATCTCAACACTGTTTTCTGTAATCACTGCATTCCATGCATGGTGAGCTTTGAAGTCTTTACCCCACAAGCTTTTTTTTTTTTTTTTAAATCTCTATTTGAGGAGAACATGGCTCCCCTCCATGCATGGATACACACACACACATTCACACATTTAAATTACAGCTGTGTGCATGTATGTATGTATATATATGTGTGTGTGTATATATATATACAGCTGGTCTATTATTAACTGTTGCAGGTATCTTATCTTTTTATTTTTTTCTTATAATAGGATTTCAGTTCAACAAGCTTCAGGGAAAAAAAAAAGTCAGGCTTAACTCAAATATAAATGTAAAAAAAAAAATTAGAAAGAGCTTGACAGGGTCCTTCAGTGAATTATAATTATAAAGTTCTTCCTAATATCCAAAGGGAGTACCTAGGTACCTATTCTTTCCTTGTTGGCGTCCTATAACTGCTTATGTAGCCAGTTATATTAGAAATCAACGGACATTTCTTAGAGACAAACCCCAGAAGATGGTAATATGTGAAGCCTCAAGAACAGGTTTCATTAAAATGAGCGTGAAAGGGAGTCAGGTGGGTGACCCACATAGCATCAATCTGTCTATATGAACCAAGGATAAAATTCCTAACAACCTAATTTCAAGTTCCTTCCTGCCTATCCAAGAGGCATAACATGAGGAGATTAACATTTACAAAGTTATTTCGAGTGGTTTAAAGAAAATGGTTCTATTACTATATTACCATTATATAATATCCATTGTAACTTAAAATTAAATTGTACACCCCAATGACACCATGCTTCTCAAAATAAAGAAGTCTGTTTTAGCCACATTATTCATAAAATAATTCCTTTCATAATAGTTTCTCTTTCAGTTGTGCATAATTTTGCTTTACCTTTCCATCAGGTGCATGTTACTTATTCATGACCATCCTCTTTTAATGGTTCTCCTTTCTTTTTTAATCATGCACAGCTACACATTCATTCTCTGTGCGCTAATCTTATTGAAAAACACATTATTTGGGCTTCCCTGGTGGCACAGTGGTTAGGAATCTGCCTGCCAATGCAGTGGACATGGGCTCGAGCCCTGGTCCGGGAAGATCCCATGTGCTGTGGGGCAACTAAGCCCGTGAGCCACAACTACTGAGCCTGCGCTCTAGAGCCCACGAGCCACAACTACTGAAGCCCGCATGCCTAGAGCCCGTGCTCCGCGACAAGAGAAGCCACCGCAATGAGAAGCCCACGCACCACAACAAAGAGTAGCCCCCGCTCGCCGCAACTAGAGAAAGCCCGCACGCAGCAACGAAGACCCAATGCAGCCAAAAATAAATAAATAAAACAAATTTATTTTTTAAAAAAACCACATTACTTGATCCTTAAGTGTCAATAATGACTCCCAATTCAGGGACAACCATGACAGGAGAGGGCAGAAGAGTGGACGACCCTTTCCATCAGGGCAGTTTTAAACCTTTTTCATGATAACACACACCGAGAGGTATATGTATTTGTTGGCACATAACTTATACAACTGTTATAAGTTGAATTGTGTCCTCCGCAAAAGATATGTTGAGGTCTTAAGCCCCAGTACCTGTGAATATGACCCTATTTGGAAATCAAGTCTTTGCAGATATAATCCTGTTAAGATACAGTCACACTGGAGTGGGGTAGGCCCGTAATCCAGTATGACTGGTGTCCTTATAAGAAGAGACACACACACACAGGGAGGAGTACGCCACAAAGACACAACAGAGGGGAGAATGTCATGTGACACCAGAGATAGAAATTAAAGTGCTGCAAGCCAAGGGTCAGCAGCAAACCACCAGAACCTAAGAAGCAAGTAAGGATCTTCCCCTGAAGACTTCAGAGGGAGCACAGGCTGCTGGCACCTTGATTTCTGACTTCAAGCCTCCAGAACTGTGAAACAATAGATTTCTGTTGTTTTAAGCCACCCAGCTTGTGGCTGTACTTTGTTACAGAAGCCCTAGGAAACTAGTAAAACAATGAAGCATAGCCAGTGAGATGCCTTTAGAGAGATCATCTTAAAACCATTCTAATTTATAAAAACAAGTGAAACCATGTGTTATTTTTATAATAATCAATTATTTGCAATACATGTTATAGCCAATTGGAATACATCCATAAATATTAGTATCTTCACTGAGAACCACAGCAGTAGGTATAACAAAGGATGATGGGAATACTTTAATATTTTTGCTTTAGAAATCTAGAATTTAAAGGTATGCCACTGGCTTGAATTTCTAAATCTGACTTTCCTCTCAGTTTTTGTTTGGATTAAGATACTTCGATTGTAAAGTTCCTAAATCCAGCTCAAGAGTCATGCATACAGAGGAATATCTAAATACTCTTAAAGGTCTATAGTGGCTTTGTGGTTTATGTTATACATTGAGCTGACCCGGAGTTGTTCAATGGGCGTAATTCTCAGTGAATTCGAAAGACATGATCTGAGCAGCCTAAGAGCATTACTGATAGGCTACATGTTATTAGGTTGACATACTTAGTCCTGTCAATTTCTTAATTCAGGGAAAAGGGGAAGTTGAGAGGATCAGGGAATGGATTAACTCATGCATTTATTAATTCATTCCATAAATAGTTCTTGTGCCATGAGCAAGGCATTAGGGACACCATAGTTAATGAGATGCTCACGGAGCTCTTGGGTGTCACGGTAGGGGCTGGGGGGGACACACAACACGACTAATAGTACAGTTAACAATTTAAGTGCAATTGTGCCAAGTGCTATAAAGGTAGAGAACGTTACAAGAACAGAAACTGAGTACCTTCCTTGAGGAAGTGAAAGGAGAATGAGGTCTAAAGCTCAAAAGACTGCAGTCATGTGTTCCAATGGGTGCAGCAAGAGCCTGTGGCAGAAGAAGCCTAACTTACTCAGGAAACAGTGAGAAGGTCCGTGTGTCTGGAGAGCGGTGATGGGGGATGGGAATGGCGTGAAAGGCAGGATGGCAAGGTAGGTGGGGCCAGACCACCCAGGACCTCTAGGTCTGTCCTGCACATCCCTCCCACGCCCGCCAGGCTGCCAACCTGTTTCCGACCCCTCCATAGTGTGTAAATAGAGATGGTCTTACTTGATGTGGTGGACTCCAAAGTGACCCCCATGCTCCCCACTTCCTGCTGTTCATGCCTTAGTGTCATAATCTGTGCTGTGTAGTGAATTGTGTCTCCCTAAAAAAATATACTGAAGCCCTAAACCGCAATACCCATTAATGTAATCTTATTTGAAAATAGGGTCTTTGCAGACATAATCAAGTCAAGATGATGTTATACTGAATTAGGGTAGACCCTAACCCAGTATGACTGGTGTCCCTACAGGAAGAGGGAAATGTGACACAGACCTAGACACACAAAGGAAGAAGGCCATGTGACAATGGAAGCAGAGATTGAAGTGCTGCAGTTGCAAGCCAAGGAACACCAAGGACTGCTGGCAAAATATCAGAATCTAGGAAGAAGCATTCTCCTATGGGTTTCAGAGTGAACTTGGCTCTGCTGACAACTTGACATTGAACTTCTACCCCCAAACTGTGAGATAAGTTTCTATTGTTTTAAGTCATCTAGTTTGTATTATTTTGTTACAACAGCCTTAGGAAACTGATACAGATTGTGCTTGTGTGTGGGTGGGACCAATGATTTGCTTCTGAGCAACGAGATATGGCAAAGTGATGGCACGTCACCCCAATGATTACATTATGTTATATAAGACTCTGTCTTGCTAGCAGACTCATTCTAGAGACCGTCTTCCACATGCCAGCTATGAAGACGCAAGTCGCTATGAGTCCTACAAGGAACAAGTCCACACGGAACTGCAAGGAGTTGAATTCCACCAACAAACACATGAGCAGGGAAGTGGATTCTTCCTGAATCAGGCCTCCAGATGAGACCACAGCCTGACTGACATCTTGACTATAGCTTTGTGAGACCCTGTGCAGAGAACCCAGCTAAACTGTGCTTGGAATTCTGACCCACAGAAATCATGAGAAAATGAATACATGTTGTTTTAAGCTGCTAACTTTTTAGTAATTTGTTTGATAGCATAGAAAATTAACACGCTTGAACAGTAGTATACCAAACTGTTAGTAGTAGTTTAGCCTTTGCATTCTCTCTGGGCATAGGAAATGTCGAAAGCTGATTCTTTTATGGATATTTTCAGGCACTCTTCTGAGGTTCCCAACACTGGGGACTCTCCTGCAGTTCCCTTGGTGTGAGTACATGTATCTTCTCACGTCAGGCATTTTCTTGCTACTCCTTCCTTGGGAATCCAGTGATCACTTCCTGGTTCCTGCTGCTACGGTCCCTCTGGCCAGGACCTACGCCAACGCCATGCCAGCACTCTCTCCCGTGAGTCCTACCTCTGGGCACCTATAAACACTCAAGGATCCTTTGGCCTAACCAACTCTGGGAGGGTAGGCCATTCCCAACATGGCAGCCCTCTCCTCAGCCCGTCCCTCTGCTTCAGCTTTGCTACACAGCAGTCCAAGGCCAACAGCTCCATGGGGTCCCTCCAACAACAGAACACTACATTAAGCTTGTCCAGAGTCCTAGTTCTCTCTAGGCTGGAGGTGAAGGAGTAGGGGTGGGTGACAGTCGCTGCATGGCAACAGTGCACTCCAAAGACTCTCTTTACCAATCTCTTCTCTACATTCTGTAAACGGTTTTATCTTTGATCTGGTTCAAGAGTCCAAGACTCACGGAATCAGCCTGAGCACTTCCTTTATAAATCCTGTGCGTGGGGTCTGTCTCACAATCACTTTCCTATCTATTGTTTTGGAAATCCCATCAGAATGGAGGCAAGAAAAGTGCCACTTTAACCACCTGTTTCTTTTAGTATTCCCAAGTCATAAAATAAGAGTAAAATTTAGTGTTAATGTTACAACTCATTTCTAGCTGACATTTAAAAGAATCAGTGATATTTACATTCTTAGACAATTGTTAAAATGATGAACTCTATTTAAAATAATTACTCAACACTCTTGAACAAATTTATCTATGTTTTGCAAGCAGAAATTCAGAACAAGGCAGAAGCCAAGGAATCAAATATTCTCAAGTACGTAAAAGCTCTAATTATGGGTGGCCAAAGTGCCCTATTTAAAATACAAAGTTTATTCATTCATTTACTGAACAAATATTTACTGAGTACCTCTTAAGTGACAGACTGTTTTATTTAAACTTTTAAAATATTTAATTTTGACTATCCAGTTAGCTTAAAAAAAAAAGTATAAGAGAAAAATGCACATCAGGATAAGTCTTAGAAATGCATATAACTCCAGAATTACCTGAAAAGGCATTGCTGTAATATCTAGACAGGGTCTGCATGATGTCTTTTGAGTGCTGGGTCCACGGCGCTATCTTTCTGTAGGTTTTTACACGATGAACAAGTTGGGAACCACCATACTGAAGGGAGAGGGTATCCCCATGATCTTCATAGAGTTCCTCAAATAACCTAAGCAAAACATACAAACACTAAAGAATTTCACCCGAAGTATTACACACGTATTCACTTAGCTGTGGACTCAAAACAAGTATTTTACTTTATGAATTCCTCTAAGCCTTTCTTTTCAAGTAGACTCTTCAACATCTTGAAGATATATGCACATACAAAATATATTATATTTTATAGTAATGGTCTAATAAGGAACAAAGTCAAAGCTATATATATATAAAAAAAAAAGCAGGGGCACCAAAAGCATAACCCATCAAAGCCAGACCAAGGTGGTTTTAACTCTATTAAAAGAATCCTAACTTTCTGCAGCCTGCCAAATCAATTTACCTCCCACGACGGAATTTTCTGTTCTCTCTGAATTGCCTTTGGGAAAAAGGACATGCTCTTGTCACAAACAAACCATATTCTTTCCTAGAAATACACGTTTGAAACTTATGTTTCTTCAAGTGCCTGTTAAAGACTTTTTAGTGCAGTGATATCTGAGGACCTGGCCATTTGTAAGCTCATCACTTTTTTTTTGACAGAGCCTTTATGAGTATCTCAGAGGACCTATAACAGCGATCACTGCATTTTCAAGAAACGGTACTTCACACAATGTCATGGACCCAATGGACAGTGAATAAACAGTATTCCTTACTGAAGAATCAATGTTTTATCTGTCTTATATGTTTAATTCAAAATATATGAAGGCTTATTACTTTTTTTTCCTAATGCAGTCTGGATTTGTTTCTTAAAAAACCCACTAGTTTGGATTTATCTAAAGTACATAATGTTTATTGATAATTAACACAAATAGGAAAATAAAAACCATGGTAACAATACACAAGGCTTTAACAGAAATATATATTACCAAATTAATTTGAATAATGTCTTTTAACAACATGGTTTTTGAGAAGCTGAAAGGAGAAACAAGTTCATAAAAGTCCTTATTAATCAGGTTTGCTTTCTGTCATTACCAGCATTCGAAAGGCAGAAAATAAGGCTTACCTAACTGCATCTGTATCAAACTGTAGATTCGGTTTGTCAATTAAGCCCAAGGAATACAGCTGATAAGCCAGAGCACATTTCCCCACCATAAACTGTGCTGTGTTGGTGCGATCCAAACAGTCCACACAGTTGGTTCGAAGAACACCAGTCTAAAGAGAAACACCTTGAACTGTCATTCATTATTCAGTCACCAAAACTACCTCCATCCTACTTTAGATTTCTTTAAGCAATAGAAGATAGCTGCAGGCAGGGTATTATTCCTGAACAAATAATGAAGAACATTTTTTTCATTATAAAAGGTTATATTTGCTGTTCACTTAATACTGCTGCAACAGCATCATTGCACCCTCTAGTCTATATTTGAATTATTTTCTTTAGTTTAACAAGATAAAAATAGCTAACATTTTCCACATGTATCAATTAGTAAAATATGTGCTTTTTTCCCTGATCTATCTCCTTTACTGTACAAACTAAAATATTCAGTGGGTGAGGCCATTTCATTCTTAAAGCATAATTAATATATATACTGTTATATCTGGTTCATTTTCCAAAGTCTTTCTAATTTATTCTTTTCACATTTCTGTTTATGGTTCTATTTCCAATAACAAAATTTATACTATATAGAAAAAATCTGTGGGCGATTATTATTTCAGCTACACATCCTTCGCAAGAGTTAAACACTAGCAGTAAGGCTTTTAAAACTCATTCTCAGGACTTCCCTGGTGGTGCAGTGGTTAAGAATCTGCCTGCCAGTGCAGGGGACACGGCCTCCAGCCCTGGTCCAGGAAGATCCCACATGCCGCGGAGCAACTAAGCCCGTGCGCCACAATTACTGAGCCTGCGCTCTTAGAGCCTGCAAGCCACAACTACTGAAGCTCACATGCCACAACTACTGAAGCCCACACGCCTAGAGCCCATGCTCCACAACAAGGGAAGCCACCGCAATGAGAAGCCCGTGCACCACAATGAAGCATAGTCTCTGCTCACCGCCACTAGAAGAAGCCAGCGTGCAGCAACAAAGACCCAACGCAGCCAAAAATAAATAAATAAACATACTTTTAAAAAAAACCTCATTCTCAAATGATTAATAATTTTGCATTCAATAAGCTGTATCTCTCTCCATGGTTGCTTTCAGAAAACATCATACACTGTGGATACAGATTCTATTCATTATTAATACAATGTCATCTATACCTGCAGGCGACCAGTGGAAATCACACATCCTCCTAGTTCATTCCACCTGTGTTCAAAAATACATGCTTCAATTAAAAATTTTTAATAACATAATCTATATTCACATTTGGTACTAGCTCTTTATTAAGAAGCAAAGTAATAGGGCTGAATGCCCCTGGATAATCAGCTGATGCAGTTTACTTTCATTCTCTCAGGAAAGCGAATATGCAAGTCACAGAGATGGAATGCTATCCATGCTCTAAAGGGAGACCAGGAAAGGAGCATCTTAACCTGCTCCAGCCCTACACTCTTAGCATTTTGTCACCCATGTTCAACCAAAATCTCTCGTGCTTTAATTTAAGCGCATTTCCTGTTTGGTCTCTACAGACATGACTAATAATTGCAGGGCAACTTTATAATAAAATCTTCCAAGCCTGATCCTTCTCGCCTCAACGTCAGGAGGCCCCACCTCCTCCAGCTTTTCTTCATGGAGCTTTGTTACAGTCCTTCGGTTGTTTTTACAGTCTTCCTTATTATTTTCTTTCCTACATACTTTCTCCACGTGCTAATGAATGCCTGGGGAAATGTTATTACATAAGTACTATATAATGATATTACTATTTTAATTATTTAAAATATTTTAATTATTTAAAACAAGGTACAGTGAAGAAAATAACACAGCAGGCCTGACTGCTATCCTCAGAAAGGCCTGCTTACAAGGCTGGCCCTTGGCTGGAGTCTGGAACTTCAGTTCCCACCATTCCCAGAACAGACAAGAGTGGCTCAATGTGCCTAAGCCATCTGTAAAAACAACATGGGCTGCTGAACATCCTTTCCTTCTGCGAGTCTGAAATTTTGGAAGCTGCCAGGCAGAGGCTGCCTATAGGACCACCTCCAATAAAAACCCTGGCACCAAGTCTTTCATCATCTCCCCTGGTTGGCGACATTTCACACACACATCACAAGTCGCTGGGAGAATTAGCGCTATCTGTGTGCCTCTACCAGGAGAGGACTCTGGAAGCATGCCCATGATTTCCTCTGGACTTCATCCCATGTGCCTTTTCCCTTGGCTAATCTTGCTTTGTTTTGTTTGGTAGTAATAAATCACAGCCAAGAGAACAACAGTATGCTGGGTCCTTTGAGTTCTCCTAGTGAATCACTGAGCCTGGGAGTGGTCTTGGGGACCCTGGTCACAGGTGCCCCGAAATTCAAACTATAACAAAAGGATTACTTGCAAAGATGTACACATTAGGAGTTGGTTGTTTTTTGGTTTTGCTTTGTGTGTGTGTGTGTGTGTGTGTGTGTGTTTACCATTATAGTTAACTTTACTAACTGAAAATAAAATACTGGAAATATATAATATTGGTCCCTTAAAAGATAAATAAAGCACATTTGCTTGATCTGAAGGAGCTCACAAAGTAGTAATGAGGAAAGACTTGTGAGCAACTATAATACAATGATACATTTTCATTAAAATGTTAGTTTAAATACTAATGTATACACTGGTTTATTAGAAAAATCTTCCTGCTCCTATTTAATACTGAAGAATAGAATTCATTACAGAAAATTTTACTTTACAGAAATATTTTATGTAATGTTTATTCTAAGAAGCAAGAGATTCCATGGCTTCCATCTCAGGGTATATACCCACAGAGGAAGCTGCATGCCATCGTGAACGTTCATTCCACAGTCACATGGGCTGCGTGTCTTGTCTCCCCAAAGGAATAAAGTCATCCATCTTCCAAGGAGTCAAACTGCTCATATTTAGAATATTTTTTATCTGTAAGAGCAAAATTCTTGATTTCTTTTAAGGTTTTAAAACACCATACATACTTTTCATCTGGCCGCAAAATGCTACAGTATGAATCAGGACGGTTTACAAAGAAGCCTGTTTTCTTCACCACACTTTCTGCAATCACGTTCAGGCGATCCAGAACATTACACAGCTTGCTGAGGGCAAGGAGGAAGAATGAGAGAAGTGAGAAGAGCCCACGTCTTAATACATATTTATTCTCACATCTAAAGCAAAGTCTAAAGTAATGATACTCAGGGATTTAATTTTTTAAATCTCTGGTTTGTACTCAATAGGAACATTGTAAGAATTAATTTCTAGAATGCAAATGTGTACTCAGTAACTAGCAAGATTTGGCACAAGGAGACATGAAGGGCCTGTAACTCGATAGCAACTATTGGCAAGCCTTAAACTCGGCACATGCCATCCCCCTGCAAGAGCTTTTCCCAAAGCCTTTCACTCCCCAAGAGTGCAGTCAGTTAAATATGGATTCATGAAATGTGAAGAGAGCACAATGCACAGTGCAGTGGAAGGGGAAGAAAACACTGGAAAATAAATTACTACTAATGGCACCAACCTGCAACCAGGCTTATACTATGGGAAAGTGTGTGTGTGTGTGTGTGTGTGTATGTTTCTGTGTGCGCACACGTGCATGTATCTAACTACATTAAAATGATTCAGAAAAAAGTACGATGAGTCAAGTGCAAAACAATACAGTGACATTTAAAAATAACGGAGACCTCAATATGAGCCTAATGTTTGTATGACCCCTAGTAAATGAATGCAAGTTCCTTGGATGAGATGAGTTTTGAATCAGATCTTGACAGAGAGGTGAGAAAGCAGCCAGTGGAGGGCAGGGGGAGACAACAGGAACAAAGGTTCCAGAATTGGACCTTGGCTGCTGCACTGGGGACAGAACATGAAGGTTAGCTTTTCAGGAACAGAACAGCCCTGGGAATAAAGAAGAAGTTATGCATTCTGGAACCAACCAGGTGATGGGGCTTTAACATTACACTAAGGGGTTTGGATTTACTATAAACAGTCAAGAGTTAGTACTGGTTCATCCATGCGTGAGATAATCTGAAAGTGGTGTCTGAGAAAGTGATTAAACAGGGAGAAAGAATGAAATAGAAAAAATTGAAACTAATGCCTTTAAGGAAAAGCAGCAGAGTAAAGATGTTCTGAGCTCACGAGATACTTCAAAGAGAATTTCTAAATGGTAAAAATGGTGGGCAAAAAGAATTTGGTCAACTAATTTAAGCCCTCAAATTATACACCAGCAGTTAAACAGCCCCTCAAGCCGGTTCACAAAGGAAATGAAAAAAGTAACATTCACTTTACCAGAGAGATCAGCTTCCTGCTACTTTACATCACAAGAAGAGGAAAATATAACCAGACGTATGAGCATCTGCTCACCTTTTGGTGTACTTGGCCATATCCCAAGGAATATAAATAATCGTGTGCTCGGGAGGCAAAAACTGGTTGAGGTAGGTCACAGCAGCTACGAGTTCTTCACTCAAAATTCTCTCATGCTTTCTTTTCTCTCGTTCCTTTACCAAAAATTAAACATTTTCAGTGTTCTAACTACCTTAAATCAGAGGAACAGACTTTTAACATAACTTTGCCACTAAGACAAAAAGCTGAAGTGCTAAATATACAAAAATGAAACCTACCTACTCAAATTAAAATAATGCAAAGAAATAAATGCATCACTGAATTACAGTCAACAGATAATGAGCATTAAAGACTCAAGGAGATCAGATTTCTTCCTCATAACTTCCTACAGTTCCAAGAAGCCCAGCTCACCCTACACAGGCCTGTCCTACACACTCCACACTCCACTTTGGCAAAGGAGAACTTCCCAAGGACCAGAAGAAAGGAACCTCCAACCCCAGCCAGCTAAGGACCAGAGAGAAATCAACTGGGCCTAGATGGCTAATCCCCAAACTGGCAGAGAGTAGAACGCTTTCGCAGGCTTCATAGGCTTTTTTTTTTTTGTGGCTGTGTTGGGTCTTCGTTGCTGTGCGCGGGCTTTCTCTAGTTGTGGCGAGCGGGGGCTACTCTTCATTGCGGTGCGTGGGCTTCCCATTGCGGTGGTTTCTCTTGTTGCGGAGCATGGGCTCTAGGCGCGTGGGCTTCAGCAGTTGCAGCACACGGGCTCAGTAGTTGTGGCTCACGGGCTCTAGAGTGCAGGCTCAGTAATTGTGACGTGGGCTTAGTTGCTCCGCGGCATGTGGGATCTTCCTGGACCAGGGCTTGACCCTGTGTCTCCTGCACTGGCAAGCGGATTCTTAATCACTGGGCCACCAGGGAAGTCCCGTTCATAGGCTTTTAAACTTGACTCTCATAAAATCCTCGTGAGGTAGCCAAGGCAGCCGCGTCTTCCCCTTTTACACTGTGGCTGGATGAACTGAAGCTGAGAGGCGTTCATGGGACTAAACCTGACTGTCCACCTCCTTGCCTGCTGTAGCTCCTTAGATATCATACTGCCTCCCATTCAAGAGGAGCTGGTGCATAGTGTCCAGCTTTCTGGTTGGAGTGCTGGCTCTGCCTCTTACCAGCCACATGGCCTTGAGCAAGGTTCTCAACTTTCCTTGGCCTCCATTTCTTCATCTGTAAAATGGGTAACAGTAGTATCTCACTTAAAGGATTAATGTGAGGTTTAAATGAGATGAAACATGATAGTTTCTTATCAGAGCATATGACACATGGTAAGGATTAATAAAAATTAACTTTATTGTTATCCTGATCAGGACTTCACGTAGAAACAAACAAAAAACAATTAATTCAGCAATATGGATACAGCACTGAGGTACTATTGCTGGCATCAAAATAGGTCTACACTGTTTTCAACCATGGTGATTACTTTTCAACTGTCATGAATTTAATTAGATAATCACTGAGGAAACAGAAAAAGGGTATCTATTTTGCACAGCTGTATGTATAGAGGAATTAGATAATAATTGATTAAGAACAGCATTAAATCAGTTTGGGATGAACAAATATTTAGCTTATTTTTACATCTGAGAAAATTAAATTGTATACCTATAATTTTCTCAAAAGCACTTTAAGCCAACTAGAGAAACAAAAAGTTTTTGAATTTCTTATATCAAATCTGACATTTAATGAGATGGAGAGATAAGGTTATTTCATCAACTTTCAATCATCTCTATGTAAAGAATCTGCTTTATGCACTGTCTGCCCACAGTGGATTAGCTAGTGGATTGTTTCATCGACCTTCTTTGGTCACAGACCCCTTTAACAACCAGATGAAAACTTCACATATGCAAGTGATTGTTTCAAAAGGTTCAGAGACACCCCCCCAATGGCCGTCCATGGACCCTGGATTAAAGTCCTCTGATGTACAATGACATCAGATCCCTGGTTGGCTTCCTATTGATCCCCAGTAGCAGCAATGACAGTACAAGGATTGCTCCAAAATGTCTGACAAGCAGTGTCTCAAACCTCCACATGGTGGAGTGGAGGGAGGGCAGGAGATAGTGCACAACACAGGGCAAAAGAGAAATCAAGAAAAGTATTCCACTTTAGACACTTCATACGGAGGCAGAATAAAGAGTGAATATCCGTTGATATCATGCTACACACACACGCACACATACACACATTCTTTGACAAGTAATGAGGAGTTCTAAGTGAACTGAATAAACATCTTCTTTTATCCTATGAATAAAATAACTAATGACAAAAACAACAGAACATTTTTTTTCTATTCTACAAAACAGCAACTTAATCTCCAAACAATTTTCTAGTTATTGCCAGGATTTTTATGGCAATGAAACAATAAACAAGGACAATTTTAAAATCCACTGACTGCCCTTTAAATATTAAGAAATAAATGTTCATTTGAGAAATCTGGGCAGGAACACTTTACAGCCACATGTATCTGGTATTATATTTTGAACCTGCATATTTAATAGAGAAATAGATTATTTCAAACATCATAAACTGAATTTCCACTTAACCATAGCTTTTAACCACACTATAAGGACTCTGTAAAATATGAAGAAAATTCACTAATTAAGGTCGATGTTTATGTTCTAGCGATAACCTTGTAATTTAGTGCTTCAGCAATAATTTATTTCTATACTAACAATCTCTTACGGCTTATAGTTTACTAGAAGAATGTTCATGAGGGTTCTTATTACTAGAGTTTTCGTTTTTGAATTTTTTGATTATGTCTCTTATAGCTGTTGTTCAATATCAGGCTGAGGTTGTGGACCATCCACCTATTGCCGTATGTTATTCTGAGTTGATGGGGGAAGAGACGTGAAAATGAAACTTCTGAACTGATGTGAACCAAAGTCTAAAAAATGATGTATTTAATACCTGAATGATTTATTTTACAAAGTCAATCCCTGATAGGATGCAATAATTTCATGAAGCAAAGAGCAACAAAGGAAGAAATAAAGCTTCCTGCCTCACTGTCCCCAGCCCCTCCTGCCCACTCCCCTCCTCCGGAGCCACATGCTCACAGGCACACACACACGCCCTGCTCCTCTGAACCCACGCACTTGGTTCTACGGTCCTTTCCCCGCAACTGGATCTCGGTCTGTGCCCCCCTCCTGGGCGGCTCCCAGTACCTGTTCCTCCTCCACTCTAGCTAAGCCATCCTTCCCACCCTCACATCTCAGATCAAGTCATCACCACAGGTAACTCCTCTGCCTTCAACATGTCTTATCCAGAACCTCTTGTATTTTCAGATGGCTTGTTTTAAACACCCCACCTCACCAGGACCCCAGTCCACCGACAGCACTGCTTTCTTCATCACCCTCTCCAAGACTCCCCCTCCTCCAGCTCAGGTTTCATGGTCTGCTTCAATTAGACTTCCGCCAACATCCAAAACTCCTATTATCTGTCTTTCTACATCACGCCTGCCTGGCAGAACTGAACGAACCCAATTATCTACTTCCTCTGTGCTCACAGCCATACGCAAGCCCTGCCAGGAAAAGTCAGGCAATAGCAGAATTTAAGAAATCTTGGGGGACTTCCCTCGTGGCGCAGTGGTTAAGAATCTGCCTGCCAATGCAGAGGACACGGGTTCGATCCCTGGTCCTGGAAGATCCCACATGCCGCGGAGCAATTAAGCCCATGCACCACAACTGCTGAGCCTGCGCTCTAGAGCCCGAGAGCCGCAACTACTGAGCCCGTGTGCTGCAACTACTGAAGCCCACGCACCTGGAGCCCATGCTCCGCAACAAGAGAAGCCACTGCAATGAGAAGCCCTCGCACCACAATGAAGAGTAGCCCCTACTCACTGCAACTAGAGAAAGCCCACGTGCAGCAACAAAGACCCAACGCAGCCAAAAATAAATTAATTAATTAAAAAAAAAAAAGAAAGAAATCCTGATCACCAACCTGAAATTAGCCCTTAGCATTACCTGGAGGTCTCTGGTCAATCCACCCTCGCACATACATGAAGGCTGTGAAACTTCCACCACCCTCAAACCTCTGCTCTGAGCAGGTGACCGTCCCTCTTACCTTAAGGAGAAGTTAAAGTTATCAGAGAGGAGCATGTACGCGTACACAACACACACACACACACACACACACACACACACACACACACACACGTACCCTTACTATTCTCTGTCCTCCCATTAAAATAATTCCTCCATGTTTCAGATTTCCTCCTTTCTGAAGCACATGATGCCCCTGATCGTCCTTTCTCTCTCCTGTGTTTTATACCTCTCAAGGATCCCAAATGGATCCTTCCCGCAGGCTTTTAAACACAGCATTATGCTCTCTTAAAAAAAAAAAACAAACAACATACTGATGAAAACACCAACTCTTCTTCATTTCTCGTTAGGTACTTCATTTCCCCAGGACGAGGGAAGTCCTCCTACAGCTCAGTCCACTTCAGTCAGTGCTCTCAGTGTTGGTAACACAAGGAGCATATTTCCTGTTTTCATCTTACTTGACCTGTCAGCAGCCTTTGCCACTGTTGATTGCTTACTTCCTTCATCATGAAACACGCTTTCTCTTAGTTGTCGTAACACGGCGCTCACCTGGTTTTCCTCCTACTTCTCTGTCTGTTCTTTCCCAGGCTCCTTTACAGACTCTGCCTGCTCTAACTAGACATTAAGAGCTGAGGGGTCCTCAAGACAAGACTGGAGGCTCTTCCCTCTTCCCACTCTGAACCCTCTAAATGGGCATCACCTCCATGCCCATGTCTTCAAATATTGCTGGGACACACATGAGCCACAAAATCACATCTCAGCCCAGACCTCTCTCCTGAGCTTCTATCTCACACACTGGCCACTCACTTGCCAGCTCCTCTGACAGGACTCAATCCATCTCAAACCTCAGCACATCCAAACCGTACTCACCATCTTCCCTCACAGACTGAGTCCACGGTCCCTGGCTCAGTGAATGGCATCACCATCCATCCACCTGATACTCTCCAGAAACCTAGGAATCAAGCCTGACATCTCCCTCTCCCTCATATCAGACCCAGCTCATCACTAAGTCTACTGTCTGTGTCCACGTCTCTCCACCTCTACCACATCACCCGAGTTTAGGCCAGTTACCCTTTTCTGGATAATTCTAACAGCCACCTATGTGGTCTTCCAACATAGACTTTAGCCTTGTACCAATCCATTCATTCTCTAGATTGAGGTCAGGACAATCTTTTCAAAACAGAAATCTGATCACCATCCTCTCAGCCATACAAAACCTTCAATGGTTTTGGAAAGTCAGGATAAAGACCAGACTCATTAACACACCCTACAAGGCTCTGCATGTCTGGCATAACTCCCTCATCCTCTGGGACCCAGCCAGACAAGCCTTTTCTTCCTTAAATCCACCAAATCCCCTCCTGTCTCAGGGCCTTTGTACCTGCTGTTTTCTTTCTTCTTGGCCTTGTTAATGCCTCTTCGTTCAGGCTGAGCTGACTCATCGCTTCCTCAGGGAAGACTTCTTTCCCCTTATAAGCTCTCATAGCATCGTAACCCAGTGTCGGTACCTCTGCATCACTTCACCATCTCCTCTGTTAGGCTGGTAGCCCTGGGAAGGCAGCCACTGCTTCTATGATTGCCCTGGCACAAAGGAAACCTTCAAAACTGCTTGTCAAATGGTGGACTAAATGGACATAGGATTACTTGGTTTTTAATTAAATTGAATTATACTTACTAACCAACTTCTCAGAATAATCTCAGATACTACTAGTGTGTCGGCCAACTGCCACAAACATAATATAACAAAACCCTTGCTTTTCATACACTCAGAGTTTTCCTGGCCACAGAATGAGATTCTTCCATTTCACTTCGTTGCAACAGAGACAGCTATGATTTGTTTTTAAAATATAAAATTCAGTATTACTTTATTATTGGTTTCTGATTTTTTTTAACATCTTTACTGGAGTATAATTGCTTTACAATGGTGTGTTAGTTTCTGCTTTATAACAAAGTGATCAGCTATACGTATACTTACATACCCATATCTCCTCCCTCTTGCGTCCTCTCCCTCTCACCCTCCCTATCCCACCCCTCTAGGTGGACACAAAGCATGGAGCCGATCTCCCTGTGCTATGCAGCTGTTTCCCACTAGCTATTTTACATTTGGTAGTGTATGTATGTCCGTGCCACTCTCTCACTTCGTCCCAGCTTATCCTTCCCCCTCCCTGTGTCCTCAAGTCCATTCTCTACGTCTGTGTTTTCATTCCTGTCCTGCCCCTAGGTTTTTCAGAACCATTTTTTTTTTGGTTCCATGTATATGTGTTAGCATATAGTATTATGTTTTTCCTTTTCTGACTTACTTCACTCTGTATGACAGTCTCTAGGTCCATCCACCTCACTACAAATAACTCAATTTCATTTCTTTTTATGGCTGAGTAATATTCCATTGTATATATGTGCCACATCTTCTTTATCCATTCATCTGTTGATGGACACTTAGGGTGCTTCCATGTCCTGGCTACTGTAAACAGAGCTGCAATGAACATTGTGGTACATGACTCTTTGTGAATTATGGTTTTCTCAGGGTATATGCCCAGTAGTGGGATTGCTGGGTCGTATGGTAGTTCTATTTTTAGTTTTTTAAGGAACCTCCATACTGTTCTCCATAGTGCCTGTATCAATTTACATTCCCACCAACAGTGCAAGAGGGTTCCCTATTCTCCACACCCACTCCAGCATTTATTGTTTCTAGCTTTTTTGATAATGGCCATTCTGACTGGTGTGAGGTGATACTTCATTGTAGTTTTGATTTGCATTTCTCTAATGATTAGTGATGTTCAGCATTCTTCCATGTGTTTGTTGGCAATCTGTATGTCTTCTCTGGAGAAATATCTATTTAGGTCTTCTGCCCGTTTTTGGATTGGGTTGTTTGTTTTTTTGATATTGAGCTACATGAGATGCTTGTAAATTTTAGAGATTAATTCTTTGTCAGTTGCTTCATTTGCAAATATTTTCTCCCATTCTGAGGGTGGTCTTTTCATCTTGTTTATGGTGTCCTTTGCTGTGCAAAAGCTTTTAAGTTTCATTAGGTCCCATTTGTTTATTTTTGCTTTTATTTCCATTTCTCTAGGAGGTGGGTCAAAAAGGATCTTGCTGTGATTGATGTCATAGAATGTTCTGCCTACGTTTTCCTCTAAGAGTTTGATAGTGTCTGGCCTTACATTTAGGTCTCGAATCCATTTTGAGTTTATTTTTGTGTATGGTGTTAGGAAGTGTTCTAATTTCATTCTTTTACATGTAGCTGTCCAGGTTTCCCAGCACCACTTATTGAAGAGGCTGTCTTTACTCCATTGTATACTCTTGCCTCCTTTATCAAAGATAAGGTGACCACATGTGCATGGGTTTATCTCTGGGCTTTCTATCCTGTTCCATTGATCTATATTTCTGTTTTTGTGCCAGTACCATACTGTCTTGATGACTGTAGTTTTGTAGTATAGTCTGAACTCTAGGAGCCTGATTCCTCCAGCTCCATTTTTCCTTCTCAAGATTGCTTTGGCTGTTTGGGGTCTTCTGTGTTTCCATACAAATTGTGAAATTTTTTGTTCTAGCTCTGTGAAAAATGCCATTGGTAGTTTGATAGGGATTGCACTGAATCTGTAGATTGCTCTGGGTAGTATAGTCATTTTCACAATGTTGATTCTTCCAATCCAAGAACATGGTATCTCTCCATCTGTTTGTATTATCTTTAATTTCTTTCATCAGTGTCTTATAGTTTTCTGCATATAGGTTTCTTGTCTCCTTAGGCAGGCTTATTCTTAGGTATTTTATTCTTTTTGTTGCAATGGTAAATGGGAGTGTTCGCTTAATTTCTCTTTCAGATTTTTCATCATTAGTGTATAAGAATGCAAGAGATTTCTGTGCATTAATTTTGTAACCTGCTACATTACCAAGTTCATTGATTAGCTCTAGTAGTTTTCTGGTAGCATCTTTAGGATCCTCTGTGTATAGTATCATGTCATCTGCAAACAGTGACAGATTTACTTCTTCTTTTCCGATTTGGATTCCTTTTATTTCTTCTTATCTAGTCGCCCTGCCCTCTACCCCGGCCTTTGACCTGACTGCCTACTCATATACACAAGATAACGTTGACCAGTGTACTCTGACAAGGAAGCACAGAATTATGAAGCCAGGCCACCACTCTGTCCACCTGATCCTTGAACTACAACCACACCCAATTTCTGAATCTAGTCTTTAGATCCCACTACCACATATTATCTTGCCCAGCAGATCTTGTGGATGGTCAATGAAGTGGTTGTATCAAGCCTAGGCTGTGGCTGTTTGACCTCCATGCTTCCTTCTCCAAGCTGTCCTAGAAGCTGAGGCAGAATTTCACCTGCACCTAGTTCACCCCAGAAAATCAGGAGACTTACACGCTCATTGCTCTCTTCCCTAGGGAACACACCACGGATTCTCCCATGTACCCAGGGAAGAGGCCACATGGAATCAGAGGCCAAAGGACAGAGGCTCAGACAGTTCAGACACCGTGAGCCATCATAGCATGATAAATCCACAAGTCTCTCCTCTGGGGAGAGGTAAAGCAGGCTTGTTAAACCCCTCCATGTTGTCCAGTGTAACTGAATTTCATAACCAAACAGATAGCACGTCATACCTTCACTAAATTTAAGATGATGATGGGGGAGCCAAACCTCTGAAGCATCTGGTCAAAGTGAAGAGCAGCCACATGGGCAAATGGATCTGCCTGATCCACTGGGGGGACAAAAAAAATGAGTAAGTACCAGAATGAAAACTATAAGGAAAGAATAAAAGAAGTACAGTGTTTTGTTTTGCATTATAATGTTTAAAGAAATGCAATTCAACTAATCTTCTGGTAGTTTCATGTCTCAAATTCCTCTCAAGCTTATCAATCATTCTTCATGTATTTATTGAATTTGAATGATTCTTACATTTCTGAATATAAATAATTACATTTATATTTTATAATATAAATAATTTACTAGTGGCCAAAATTAAAAATACATATATAAAAGTTATTGCATAAAAATATTAGTAGTCCTTCTTCTAAATGATCTACTCTTCAGTACTAAAACTTCATTAAAACCCAAGCATTTATGAGATTTCTGTGATAGTAGTTCACTATCTCTAAATGTGGGTAAAGAAGAGTTACTATTAAAAAAGACTGTTCCACGCACATGTAATAGGTGGCTTAGGCATCATAGTTGAAATGTCCTGAGACCAGTATAAGGGAACTGATCCTCTAACTTGCACATAAGAAGAATAACTTCCTGCAGTAAAAGACATGACAGAAGCATCGCAGAGTATTTGTTCCGTTTCCACTTCATTTGCAACATCACCCTGGAAAGAAAGGTGCATTTAAAAATATTTTATATCCTTAGAATTTTTTTAATGGAAAAAATTTCAAGTACACAATGAAAATATAATTCCTAGTCTTAGAATGTTTTAAAAGAGGTAAATGTTGATCAACATTCAATGTGCATATTAAAAAAAGGAAAATCATTAAAATGCAATAAAGGAAGCAATTAAAAATAGCAGAGAATAGACAAGGGAAAAATCAAATTAAGTAGCTAATAATACAAGTAATAGATAGAGAACAGCTTGAGTGATATAAATGGCAGAGAAGGAGACGAAAAAAAACCAATCACATGAAATTATACAGGAGGTTAGGAAGACCAGTGAAATATAAGAATTCAATTCTGAAGACCAAGGAGGAATAAAAGGACAAAAGAAAGAGATTCCAATAAAAGATGCCTGACGGACAGGAAAAAAAAATCTTGAGATAGCTTTACCTATAAAAGTATATGATGATATGACAAAGAATAATTTTAGAGGCATTAATAATGTACCTGCTTAATTACCCTTGAAATATTCAAAAGTAAAAAATAGAGTTGCAAAATTCTGCTTTTTTCTTAAAGCACCAGTTATAACTATGTTCACTGCTGATATAATTTTAAGAACAAATGTTGCTATTTTAAGGCAGGATCAAAATCCAATGTCTTGCTCAATCTGTCTACTCAATCACACATCTGCCTAAGATTCAAGTTGTCTGTTGCAAAGAGAGATGGAACACTCAAAGGACATTACATGACTGAAGGCAGGACAGATAAATTTGTTGTTATTTTCTAGGGATGAGTAGAGAAGGAGTCTGTCTTGAGCCAAACGAAAGCAGAGGGAAGGGGGTAAAGGGTTTCCCATGCCTTGCTCTACTCAGTCTTCTTATCAAGGATGCATTTCCAATGAGTGCTCCCCTCCAATTATTCCTTGGGTGGAGGTGCTTTGCTATTTTAGTCTCTCCACTAAATATGTACTACATTTTTTCATATATTACAGAAATGACTCATCCTCCAAAACATTAGACATTTCATAACCCCCTAAGGTATTGCATAACTCTAAGACAGTTGATTTTTCAGAATATATGTACATTAGTCATATTTCTCACAAGTTTCCGATACTCTAGAGAATTCATTATTCTCTTGATGATGTCCCAAACTAAGAAATTCCACTTTCTAAAATTCCACTTTGCTTCACCTGCCAGCAAAGCTGATGTAAAAAGTTAAATCGCCAGCAGTGTTGTTGTTTTCCCATCTTACCTCACAGTTTGCACCTCTCTTGAGAAAACGGGTCCCAGCGAACTTACTGGATCTTCTAGCTATTAAAGTGACATACACAGGTCGTCCATAGATCAACAGCTCTTGGAAATCAAGTTAAAGCTGTTTAGCATTCACGACTGTCACACCAAACCAAGAGAATCATTGCACCCAATATACTTTGTCCAGTAGGTTAAAGAACACCAAAAAGCTCCACCCAAGAATGGAACAACACTGGGTCTAACTGTTCTTTCCAATTATGCAGGTATTAAGGCAAAAACGAACCCACTAAGGAGTGGTTTCCATGAACTTCAGAGGAAATGGTAACCAGATGTAGGGTTATTGGCCAAGGGAAGACCTGTGGTCCCTCCTTATAGCCAAGTATGGATGTAAACAGGTACAACTAAACCTTCCTTAGTCTTCAGAGACCATATACCTGTCAAAGTGAGCAAATGTCACTTAACAGGGTGCTTGAATTATGAAGCAATAGATAACTCTGAGGGAATGGAGTTAGTATAATACAGTGAGAGCACCCAAATTTGTCACCTAACTGCAAAACTGAACACTGGGGACTGTTTAATCAAAATAACGTTTATTAATTATGTCACCTTATTTAACTTTCTGAGCCTCCATTTCATCTTCTGTAAAATGGTATAAGTACTAAAAAACGTAACCAATTTTATTAGGTGGTTGGGAAGACTAGGTTAGGTAATGTGTGTAATGGTTACTACTGCCTGGCCTATAGCAAACGTTCAGTAAATAGCAATGACTTTTATCTCATACAGACTTCCAGAATTCATTAAATGCTTGATAAGTGGGAGACTGGAGTCAACATTTCAACGAACGAGCTTTAAAATTATAATCTATGGTGCTATTCACTACTTTAAAAAAACCCATTTATTGTACTTAATATATGCCAGGCCCTGAGTTAGCTCTTGAGAAATACAAAACAGTTTAGAATTACCTTTTAGAAACTGTCTTTAGAAACTGTAGCACATTTCTTTTAGTGTCCTTGGTGGTGAAAACTGTGTGCTTTTACAGGTTGATTTTACTTTTGGAAGCAGAAAGAGTATTTCAGAGCCAAATCTCACTATTCAGTGAACGATCAAGCAGATAATACCACTCACTGGTTGAAAAGGATTATAAAGTAATGAGCCATTTCAAGTGTAGCACACAAATCTCACTCATCTTCATTCCAGAAGTCCTCTGTGTCTTCATCTAGCCTCTCCTTGCCCTCATTTGCCACCAAGAAGGCAGCACAGGTCCTCTTCAAGGCTAATCTCGCCAGCTCTACCCCCTGACTCCACTCCTCCCAAAAGGTCTGATGCAAGAAAGCATAATATTGGTTCATCACATTCACCCACTTAATGGTCTCAAAACAACCACTCCTTTAAAGTTTTCACTCTAGGTTTTTAAAAAACCTAGAACACAAGGAAGAATGTCAACTAGAAAGTAGGCTAGGTGCACAAATGCCCTACATGATCTCAAAAGGGGACAGGAAAAACCTAAACACCACTTCTAGAAAGAAGACACTGCCTTCCTAAACCTCATAACGTAATAGCACACGTTGAGAGGTTTCAACATAGCGAAATTAAATAAAAGGACAAAAGGTATTTATAAAATTGAACTCATCAGCTTAACCCAAGGCTCAACCTATGTCTATTTAATCTATTATGCCCTAATCCAGACCTTCATTACATTATACCTGAACCACTGCAATCTTTTCCTAACAAGTGTCCCTTGTTCTAGTCTCATTTTACTTAATCCACCTTGAAAATAGCTATCCACTCAAGCTTCCTAAGTACTAATTTGTATGTTACCCTCTTGAAAAAAAACTTTCAAAAGCTCTAGCACCAAACCCAAAGTCCTTGGTCCGACCACCAAAGCAATCTGGCGACTGGCAGTCTGACTCCCCCTAAACGATCTCCTTCCCACTACACTGTACCTCCCAGGGGTTTTATTGATATATACAAGCCACAAGTACACTCCCATGAACTTTTCCATCTCTACATTCATGGTGCTTCCCCAATCCACAATCTTATTGCCAAGGCCTGCCTTTTGACTGAGGCCAGGCCAAGTTCAACTTTTCCTGTGAGCCTGCCCCATCCTCCCCACCTGTCAGGGATTCTGCTCCTTCTCTCCGGTAAGAATGATACTTACTACCTGTATCACTTCCTATGCACATAGCGTTTTCTTCCTTGTTATTTGTCTGTATACACAGTAGATCTGCATTCCTGTTTGTATTTCAACTACGTGGAATGCATAGGTAATTATAATCTATCTGCTGGATGCATAGACAATTGTAATCTTATAATTCATACATAGCTTTCTACAAATCGGTACAGCATAAGTTTAACAATATGTATCTTAATTTTTTTAAAAAAGGATACTTGACTGCCCACAGAACCCATGAATAATATACAGCAGCCAGTCACGATGGACAGTATTTTTAATTATATCCAGAAGTTCGCCGTTCCACACGTACTTCATATAAGGCTCACTACAGATCCCAAATACACCTGAAAAATAAGAGTTGGTATCAGAAAGGTAAGGAAATTGGTTGACATCCGTTTTTAAGTTCTTAAACTTTTGTTTTTAATTTCAAAATGCCTGATCAATATCATTGCTGTTTTCAGTAGATATAACTCATCTCGTTGCCCAGAACACTGTGCTGATTCTGTACAAAGTTAAAGAAAACACACATTTTCTGATTTGTGAGTTTTTAACCTAAGAGAGAAGAAAACAGCTGGGAAATTAAGGAGACGTGTACAAATACATGAATAAGGCCGAGAGACAGTAAGGACAGCAGCTGGGAGCATGGCTCTGGTGTCAGAGTGCCTGGGTCCAAATCCGAGCTCTGCCTCATCAGCAGGGTGACAGGTGTGACCAAGAGGGTTACTTACTCCCAGTGCCCGTTTCCTCATTTGTGCCTGTATCCTGGGATTGTTATAAAGATGAGATAAGTTGATAATGTACATAAAGTGCTCAGAACAAGTCTGATGTCTTACTGATACTCCCATAAGTGGTAGCTGTTATCATATCAAGCTTTTTCTATACAACAAAACTAATTTCATCAAGCATGATTTCAGGATATCCAAATAAATTTATTAAACATCAATGAGTTTTACAAAACTTATATAAAGTACAAAATAAAACAAGTATATTTAAAAGATAATGGCTTAAAAGATCGTTAACAGTTCTGGATAGAGGCAGTCAATACTCTTTTTCTTCTCAAAACATGTATGTTAAGAGTGTTTATATACTATGACAAACACTTTGGTTTTATTCATAAAAACTAAGCCTTCTCTACCTCTTCAATGACATTACAATGAGCATGAATAATGGATTGGAGTCCTGTCTTTGTCACTTACCAGCTCTGTGACCTTTGGCAAGTTACGTAACATCTCAGAACCTCAATTTTCTAAACTGTGAAATGATGGTACTACTCACTGCAGAGATATTATTCAGATTAAAAAAATAATATATGCAAAGTGACTAACTTGCTGCCTGACACATTCGAGATTTTTAAAAAATGTATTATTTTCCTTTTCTACCTACCCCGATACCTATTACCCTCACCCTCTCTTTCCTATCAGTTTCCCCTGTGTAGAAGGAGAATAATGCATCCCTCCCCTACAGAAAAGATGTCTATGTCCTAATCACCAGAACCTGGGAATATGTTATGTTACAATGGCAAGAAGGAATTAAAGTTGCAGATGGAATTAAGGTTGTTAATCAGATGACCTTAAGATGGGGAGACTATTCTGGATTGTCCAAGTGGGCCCAATGTAATCACAGGTCATTTTAAGTGAAAGGGGGAAACAGGAGTGTGTCAGAGTGATGTAATGTGGGAAAACCCTCGGCCGGGCATTGCTGGCTTTGAAGATGAAAAGGACAAGAAAATGGATTTTTCCCTAGGGTCTCAAGAAAGGAACGCAGCCTTGCTGACACTCTAACTTTAGTCCACTGAGACCTCTTTTGGACTTCTGACTCCCATAAGATAATAAATTTGTATAGTTTTAAGTTACTGAGTTTGTGGTAATTTCTTATAGCAGCTATAAAAACCTAATACACAGTTATTCATATCTATCAAGTAGAACTGCCTGACAGATAGTAAAAAATTAAGTAGCTTTCAGAGGCTTAATTCAGATCCCAGAACAGGTATTCAAATTCAGATGTGAGATGAGACATAGTGCAAATTTAGTAATGCTTTTAGCTTTTCTATTACTAAGTATGATATTTAGAAGAAATGTGACAAATATTCAGGCACACATTATTTTACCCTCCACCTGTCTCTAGTGGCACAGGTTACAATCCAGATGTCTGAACCATGGCAAATTTACGTGATCTAGATGTTTTGGGGTAGGGAGGGTGCACTGGGTTTGGCCTTAGCTCAAGAGATATTCAATCTAATAAACTAACAGGAGTCAAGGCAATAACAGAGATGGCATTCAGTCTAAGTAACAGTCTAAGTCTTCTTAGAGTGGACCAGAACCTTTGGCAAAATGCTAACAGAGTACAGCCTCTTTCTGTGTGTCCTGTAAGGACAAACCTTCTGGAACTTACATTCTACCTCTGCACTCACATCTCCATCACTATATAGAAGTTGCACTGAGGAAGCCACCCAAAGACAATACTAACTTTTTATGTTTCCATAGTAAGCCCAATTCAGTTAAACAGTCTTAAGTTTGAAGCAATTCCTTCACAACATTAACTCTAGCAATGTCTCTGGCTTTAGATTTCTAGACCAACCCCCAAATCCAGGGATAAAGGGACCAATACTATTCTGTGACTGGTTAGTCCCAGATATCCAGGGCCACCCTAGACTAGTCACACACACGTCCTGCAGTAATCCCACAATGGTCTTGACAGAAGCAGGGCTTGTGAGGGACCAGAGGGGCAAGTTGAGACCAGTCAAAGTTAGAACAGCCTTTGACCTATCGCAATGGTTCCTCTAGACACTGGCCTTGTGATCTTAATCTCTAGGCCTCAGTTTCCTACTTAGCCTTTATTTCTTTCAAAGTAGCATTATACCTACTGAGCAGAGTTTTTATGAGGATTAGAGATATGACATATAAATGTCTAGGATACAATAGGCAAGCCATGGTAACTGTTTTCTAAAACTCAACCCATACACAATTGGTCTCTATGAAGAAAAATAAGGTGGTGATGTGTATTCTCCAATATTTAAAAAGAAAATTCTCCATTCAAGGACTAAACTGAATGTATTCCATAAAAGGTGCATGAAATTTTGCTAGAAAACATCAGTATACAATTTTCTGGCTTGCCCACAAATGAAATTCATTTGGTGATGCATGATCTCTATAAAAATGAATTGGTCAAGTTCCTATACCTGAAACAACCTGATATACGGACAAAGAGCAAAGAGGAAAGGAGAAATATGAGGGAAATGTGAGTGAATTTAATGAGATGCCGTTTCATAGATGCCACATTAACATATACTGGATGTGCTGAAAACCACCTACCGCTTCCACCCTGTGTAATTAATCCTTCATCTTCAAAGATGTCGAAACTCTCCTGGCGAGTCTGGGTCGTTTCTGACTTTAACATCTCCAGGGGCATACGCAAGACAGTGAGATTATATTGAAGTGAGCGGGACAAATCATAGCTGTAACTGAGAAAAGAACTGAAACTTAATGAGAATTAGAAAAGCAAAACATATTTCATAGTCTTGGCTCCCAGAAGGAATTAAAACCTATGAACTAAATTACTTAGCACCTGTTAGTTTCCTTGGAAGCAATGCTGTACAAATAAGCACATTAAAACACAGTAAACCATGAATATAATTGGAAATTAAAAAATCACTGCATGACTTAGGCATTTGCATAACTAGAAATATACAATACAATGTGAGTAACCCACATTAATTGATTTGCAGTGTGCATTTTTTGCTTCACGCTGAAATTAATCTAACTTCAGGGCCTTGCACAAAGGGGTCACACTCTCATATGTATCTGAATGAAGTACTAAAAATGTTACAATATCCACTGCAACAGTACATGGTCTGTACTCTAGTTTACCTATGAATGAAAAGAATTCTATTAATTATTACTGGTGGTACCATAACTGACTTACTAATAAAACAAGAATAAGCAAATAACATAAGCCATCATGGTAAAATATGTTTGAAAAGCATAATAGTCATCCAAAAAATTGTAACAGTCTGTGCAAACAAAATTTGCACAAAATTAACAATTTTTATAAGTATCTCTAGCTATATATTTTTAGCACAGAATTTCAGACAGTATCTAGAATTCTTTAGGTTTACACAAATTTGAAAGTATTTTAGTCATATTTTAAGATGGTTACAATTTTGTCTGGAGACTCACATACATATTTTAATTATTTCTTCCTCAATTTATTATCAAATTATTGATTTACTATTTATTTGTCTGAAATTGATTTATTTCATCTGTGAAATTAAATTTTACCACATTTGCTTGATAGAGCCATTAGTTTTACTAGCATCTAATCTCACAGGGGTAAAATCTGTATTAGAAAGTTGGTTTTGGGGTTTCCCTGGTGGTGCAGTGGTTGAGAGTCTGCCTGCCAATGTGGGGGACACGGGTTCGAGCCCTGGTCTGGGAGGATCCCACATGCCGCGGAGCAACTAGGCCCGTGAGCCACAACTACTGAGCCTGCGCGTCTGGAGCTTGTGCTGCACAAGAGAGGCCCGCGCACCACGATGAAGGGTGGCCCCTGCTCGCCGCAACTAGAGAAAGCCCACGCACAGAAACGAAGACCCAACACAGCCAAAAATAAATTAATTAAATTTTTTTAAAAGTTGGTTTTTCGATCGCATTTACAAGAGCATAAAAAATACTTAGGAATAAATTTAACGAAGGAGGTAAGAGATCTGTACACTAAAAATTATAAGACATGGATGAAAAAAATAAGACACAAATAAATGGAAAGATATCCAGTGTTCATGGAACAGAAGAATTAATATTGTTTAAATGTCCATACTACCCAAAGGCATCTACAGATTCAGTACAATCCCTATCAAAATGCCAATGACATTTTCCACAGGAATAGAAAAAAAACAATTCTAAAATTTGTATGGAACTACAAAAGACTCCTAACAGCCAAAGCAATCTTAAGAAAGAAGGACAAAGCTGGAGGCATCAAACTTCCTGATTTCAAACCTTACTGCCAAGCTATAGCATTCAAAACAGTGTGTTACTGACATAAAAAAGACACCTAGACCAATGGAATAGAGAACCCAGAAATAAACCCACTCCTATATAGTCAACTAATATTTGACAAGGGAGCCAAAAAGACTAATGGAGAAACGATAGTCTCTTCAATAAATGGTGCTGGGAAAACTGGACAACCACCAGCAGAAGAATGAAATTGGACCCCTGCATTACACCACTCACAAAAAATTAACTCAAAATGGATTAAAGCCTTAAATGTAAGACCCAAAACTATAAAACTACTAAAAGAAAACATAGGAGAAAATTTCCTTGACACTGTTCTTGACAAAGATGTTTTTTGAATATGACACCAAAAGAGCAAGCAACAAAAGCAAAAATAAACAAACTAAAAAGCTTCAAACTAAAAAGCTTCTGCACAGAAAAAGAGAGTCAGCAAAATAAAAAGGCAACTTATGGAAGAAAATATTTGCAAACCATCTAACTATTAAGGGGTTAATAGCCAAGATACATAAGGAACTCATACAACTCAACAGCAAACATACAAATAATCCAATTTTAAAATGGGCAAAAGAGTAGACATTTTTCCAAAGAAGACATACAAATGGCCAACAAGTGCATGAAAAGTTGCTCAACATCACAGTAGAGAAATGCAAATCAAAACCACAATGAGATATTACCTCATACCTATTAGAATGGCTATTATAAAACAAACAAAGAAACAGTAAGGGTTGGCAAGGATGTAGAGAAAAGATAACCTTTTGCACTGCTGGTGGGAATGGAAATTGGTGCAGCCACTATGGAAAACAGAATGAAGGTTCCTCAAAAAATTAAAAATAGGGCTTCCCTGGTGGCTCAGTGGTTGGGAATCCGCCTGCAAATGCCGGGTACACGGGTTCAAGCCCTGGTCCAGGAAGATCCCATATGCTGCGGAGCAACTAAGCCCGTGTGCCACAACTACCGAGCCTGCGCTCTAGAGCCCGTGAGCCACAACTGCTGAGCCCCGTGCCACAACTACAGAAGCCTGCACGCCTAGAGCCTGTGCTCTGGAACAAGAGAAGCCACTGCAGTGCGAAGCCCACGCACCGCAACAAAGAGCAGCCCCCGCTCGCGGCAACCAGAGAAAAGGCCGCGCACAGCAACGAAGACCCAACGCAGCCAAAATCAATCAATAAATAAAAATAAATAAATTTTTGAAAAATTAAAAATAAACTACCATATGATCCAGCAATCCCATTTCTGGGTATATATCCAAAGGAAATGAGATCACTATCTCAAAAGAGGTATCTGCTCCCCCACGCCCACTGCAGAATTAATGACAACAGCCAAGACATAGAACAACCTGAGTCCATTAACAGATAAATGGATAAAGAAAATGTGGCATATATAAATAATGGGGTATCATTCGGCCATAAAAAAGGAAATCTTGCCTTTTGCAACAACATGGATGGACCTGGAGGGCATTATGCTGAGTGAAATAAGTTAGACAAACAAAGACAAAGACTATGTTCTCACTTACATGTGGAATCTTAAAAAGCTGAATTTATAGAACGAGAGAGTAGAATAGTAGTTGCCAGTGGCAGGGGGAGGAATAGAGAAATGTTGGTCAAAGGGTACAAACTCTTAGCCATAAGATAAATAAGATCTGGATATCTAATGTACAGAGCATGGTAACTATAATTAACAATACTGAATTATATACTTGAAATTTGTTAAGGGAGTAAATCTTAAATGTTATCACTACACGCACACACACACACACACACACACACACACAATCACAACTGTGTGATGGGATGAAGGTGTTAACTAACCTCATTGTGGTAATCATTTTGCAATATATACATGTATCTATACATGTATCAATCATCACATTGTACAACTTAAACTTACATATGTCAATAATATCTCAATAAAGCTGGGGGGTGGAGAGAAGTTGGGCTTTTACTTTTTTTTTTTTTTTTTTTTGTGGTACGCGGGCCTCTCACTGTTGTGGCCTCTCCCGTTGCGGAGCACAGGCTCCGGACGTGCAGGCTCAGCGGCCATGGCTCACGGACCCAGCCGCTCCGCGGCATGTGGGATCTTCCAGGACTGGGGCACGAACCCGTGTCCCCTGCATCGGCAGGCAGACTCTCAACCACTGCGCCACCAGGGAAGCCCTGGGCTTTTACTTTTAACAATCAATTCTTCCTGCTTTATTCTAGCTGAATCATAACAATGCAGTATAACCTTTCCAGAAGTCTTTAACCTCATATTTTTACTTATGGAATGACTTGTTCAGAACTCAGTATGGGGATGCAGACGAAGCTGAAAACGGTGAATCAGGAGAAGACCATTTCTAACAGTACCACTGAGCTTCAGTAATAACTCACAGAGACTATAAACATAATTAAGCAATAAATGCTGAAAAGCAAATGATGGAAACAAATACAATGGAAATATACTTTCAATAAACATTGGTGGAAGCAAAAATTATTTCTTTAGGAGCCCTTCACTATACTATTGCTAAATTAATTAACTGTCTTTGGTTTCACATCAATGAAGACATAATCCACTCTACACAGTAGACAAGTTTTTCTTTATTTCATAAAGAAATGGTTAACTATATTAACAGTTTAAAAATAAATTTAAAATAATGCAAAGTACCCCAAAAGTATGTAACACCAATGGCTACAACACTCTGGGTCCTCTTCTAGTCCCATGACTCAAGTCCTTATTGCTATATGCTATTTTATGTTCTACTTTTGAGTTTGGACATTATAGCTGATAGAAAGTTATTTGGCTACATGGAAAATTCTATTTACCTGGCCTACATATTGGTCACATCATCAGTGGTATAATATTTTATCATGATGCTCTGCTATAATTTGCTTGCTTATTTTTCAATTATCGATATTTGTGTTGTCCCTGTGTTGGTTGGTTTGCTTGTTTGGGCCATGATAAATAGAGAAGCTATTAATGTCCCTTTACAAGTAAGGATTAATATTTTCTCTCCTGATTTATTACCTTCAGGCATATTTTCATATATACTTAATGTATGTTCCTCTAAAGGAAAGTTAGTAATTTACAGTGCCAATAGCGGTATGCTGGTATTTCAACAGTTCTTCCTATTTTGAATTTTTTACCTAATTTTGCTAGATTGTTAAATTGAAAACTGTGAAACTGTTACAACTCTGTATATAGACTGAATGAAGATTTCATTTTTGTAGTTCAAAACTAAAAAATAAGAATATTTCCTTAAAATCCTAATAAAGATGATTTTTATAGTGAGAATAATTACAATTTATCCATTCAAAATTTCAAATATCAGATTTTTAAAAGGAGGAAATACTTGTATTTGCACTATTTTAGATGAAAAACTTTGGCTATTTTAAAAAAAAGAATAACTGAAGTACTACTGATTCTGTTTTTACCCTATGGAAAATTATATAAACATTTAAGAGAATGGTAAGAGCAAAATTCAGCTCAAACATACCTAAAGTAAAAATTGCTGGACAGGTCCACATTTTGAAATATTCGTAGATACCTAAAAAAAAAAATGATGACTATAGTTAACAACCTGATGACTATAGTTACCACTGCTATATGATATACATGAAAGTTAAGAGAGTAGATCCTGAGTCCTCATAACAAGGAAAGAAATTTTCTTTTTTTCTTTTTCTTTTTATTGTATCTATATGAGATGACAGATGCTAACTAAACCTACTGCAGTAATCATTTCACAGTATATTATATCTAAGTCAAACCATTATGCTGAACACCTTAAACTAACACAGTGATGTATGTCAATTTTATCTCAATAAAACTGGGGAAAAAAATGACCAAAAAACCCCAAAGCATATTGCATTCACACAACACCATTATTTGTTCATAGCTTAACATATACATATATATACATTTATATTTGTAAATACACTCATTGAAACTGAGAAATTCAATCCATAACTGGAGAAGAGATTTCATCTGGAGCAATTTCTAAGTATCCTGATCATCACTTGAGACCCTTAACTTTAGTTTGACCGTTTCCTCATCACTGATTATGCCAGAGAGGGAAAGTCAAGCCCTTACATACATAGGGCGCTTAGACTTTGGGCAAGACAGAAGTAAATACTGTTCTTGTTTTCACAATATGCTTTGAGGTTGGAGAGAGTGGAGGAACAAAAACAAGCACAAATGTTTGTGGGTCACCATAATTTTAAGCTGCAAAGTTTTTTTAAACTGAAAAAAAAAGTGCAGAATAAAATGTCCATGTATCTACCACTCAGGATTAATTAATGTTAACACTTTTTCATATTCATTTCAACCTTTTAAAGACACTGATCACAAATGGGTATTGAATTTGTCATATATATATATATATATATATATGAAAAATATATATATAAATATAAACACACACACACACATATTTTTTGGCCACGCCGTGCGGCTTGCGGGATCTTAGTTCCCCAACCAGGAATCGAACCTGTGCCCTCGGCAGTGAAAGCGCGGAGTCCTAACCACCGGACAGCCAGGGAATTCCCTCAAATAAATTTTCTACATATATTAAGATAATCATAATTTTTCCCAACAATATTTTAACATGGTGAATTGCTCTAGCAAATTTTATAATGTTGATACAACCACACATTAGAGGGGTAACCTCTACTTATCATTTTGTATGAAATGTTTTACAGTACTTTATTTCCTAATATCATACCAAACATTTTTACTTAAATGCATTATTGGATTACATAGTTTTGTGAGTATGGTAAAAGTTTACCTATCCAGTAATAGTGTAAGTCCACCTATAACAAGCTATTAAAATAATTGTATCTTATTCTGGATTATTCCATTTACTATACAATATTAATCACAAGTTCATTCTTTAAAGATAGTCATATCACTGTATAGAAGAACGTAATTTGTTTTACTATTCTCAGCTAAAGAATCGTAAAGATGAGGCTTATAAATAATATAAACCTCTTTAATTTTTCCCCATCCCTTGGATTTATATGCACTGGCCTATCTGATTCACTTTTTTAAATTAATTTATTTTTTATTGAAGTATTGTTGATTTACAATGTTTCAAGTCTACAGCAAAGTGATTCAGTTATTTATATATACACACACATATATGTATATATATACTCTCTCAGATTCTTTTCCATTATAGGTTACTACAAGATATTGAATATAGTTCCCTGTGCTATACAGTAGGTCCTTGTTTTTTATCTATTTTATATATAGTAGTGTGTATCTGTTAATCCCAAATTCCTAATTTATCACCCCCCCTTCCCCTCTGGTAAATTTGTTTCTTATGTCTGTGAGTCTGTTTCTGTCTTCTAAATAAGTTCATTTGTATCATTTTTTTAGATTCCTCTCTGATTCACTTTTATTCAATATACTATGCCTGCCTATAAGCTGTAAGAGACATAATTTTTTTCAGTTAGTATAAGACAAAAGTCCGCTCTATCCGGTAAACTCTACTTATCCCTTACCCCTGTGTAAACAAATTATGTTTTAAATACTCCACTTCCAAATACCAAAGACAATGCCACAAAGGTCCAGAAAACCACTATCTAAGAGGGTCTTAAACAAGAGAGCCACACCACCTTTAAATTCCAGTTCATGTATCTAGAACAACACTATGAAAGTACTGAGTGTAATTAAAATCTAAACTGTTACCTTCCCTAAAAACTTACAAGCATGCCTAACTTTGTTCCATTTTAACCTTTATAATATTAAAATAAACCAATTATAGTCTTTTCTCTATCATTTTATTAATTTATTAATAGTCTTTCCCCACATGCCCAAGGTTCCAGTAATTTCCCCCCAAAACTTTTTAAAGGTTTCAAATCCATAGAAAAATTGGGGGAAAAAATAGTGTAATAAACAGAAGTATATCCTTCACCTGAATTCACTGTTGAACATTTCTCGTTATACATTTATACACACATACATTCTCTCTCTTTAAATATACATGTACATTTTATTTTTCTAAACCATTTACAGTAAGTAGCAGACATGATGAAACCTCAGTCCTAAATATCTTATTATATATCTATTATGAACAAGGACAATCTCCTGAGTAACCACAATATCATTATACACCCAAAATTTAATACTGATCCAATATTCCCTAGTATATAGTCCATATACAAACCGTTCCAGTACAGTCCTTTATAGCTGTGTGTGTGTGTGCGCGCACGCACGTGTACATGAGCATGCACGCACATGTTTTAATCCTGGATCTAACAGAAATTCAAGTGTTGCACTTTGTCATGTCTATTCTAAACTCTAGAACAACCCTCTGGCTCTTCCTGTGTTGCACGACATTGACATTTTTGGAGGGTCCAGGCCAGTGTCTTACAGAAAGTCCCACAATATGGATTTATCTGATTATTTCCTCATGCTTAGATTTAAGTTAAATATTTTTAGTAAGAAAACTACACAGGTAGTGGGTGTCCTTCCCATTGCTTCACGTTAAGAGGCAAATAATGTCAGTTTTGTCTCATTATTGGTGATGCTAAGTTTGATCATTTGGTAAGTATGTTTGTCATTTTTTTCTCTTTGTAAATAATAAAGATAGTTATGGAGTATGGTATGTTGAGACTGAGTGAATATCTGTTCCTCAATAATAACCTCTCACCTAATGGTTTTAGGAGCCATTGTTGATCCTTGCCCAAATCAACTGTTTTAATGGAGGGTTTTTAACAGCGCTTGAACAAAAGCTGTAGCATTGTGAGCCAGTATTTTACATTTTAACATAACATTTATAATCTTTTGACTGTTTTATTTTCTAATTGGTGTACCAGGTAAAAAAAATAGCAGTTACCACCAGTACATACCTAGCTTCATCAGGATGAGTAATACGTACAGAATCATTGGGTATATAGATCATATTTGTATCTTCAATCTTATATATTGCATGACCTCCAATATCTGCCATCTTCCTCCTTTTGGTTATTAACACAATATAATAGCCTTCTAAAAACCTGACAAAACCTACACAACAAAAAAAGAAAGATAAATACATTTCCTAAACTTAGTAATGCTTTTAGATACATGTTTAAAAGGCAAAAGACTTTTGACACATTTCCTACTTTATTATTTCTATGATTTACAGCCATACAAATTTTTGGTTGCCTTAGAATTATTCTCTAGAAATATTTATATTAAAAATATTGCTCTAAACAACCTGATTAAAGAAAGACCATATGTATTAATGTTCAGTAGCACTAAGTTCTCAGCAACACACTAGTTACCACACAGTCTTGGTTAAAAATGTTCTGGCTCCCAGAACTTTTGCTTTGGGAGTTAAAACTAACTCTCTTGTTGGTTGCGGGCAGAGGGAGGGGAACACTTCTGAACCGGTTCACGTGAGGAGCTCAGCAGAGCCTCTCCCCAGTGAAACAACCACAACTGGTAAAAATTATAAAAACAAAACAAAATATTGAAAGTTTCTGGAAATTCTCCTAATGGCATACAGCAAGTGGAGAAACATTTATTCAAGAAAATCTACTAGATCTTGGAAAGAACAGGAAGTCTGTGACATACGAAACATAATTTGTTTCCCTTCTACACCCTTCTCCCAATTCGGTGGGACAGAATATCTACTCCCGGCAGGTGTCGCCACAAAAGACAGTACCCCTTCCTCCCTCCCCAGCTCTCAGTCTAGAGCCTTGGTTTCTGCTCAGGAGGTGCAGGGCACCAGCATTTCCCATTCCTTCCAGCTCTGTGCTGCAGATGCTCTATTCCAGGCAAGCACATCTGAAAGTGAGGGCTCCTTTCTTCTATCCAGTCCTACTTGTAGAGTGGAGGCCTTACCCCAGCACAAATACTGGATCCCATCACCCCCACTCACTGACAGGGTGAGTCAGATACGGTCACTTACAGCTCACTGCCCATCAGAAACAGTAGAGGCCAGAGGCTGTGGGATAACATATTCAAAGCACTGAAAGAAAAACTCAACCAAGGATCTTATATATAGCGTAACCATTTTTCAAAACTAACTTTCTTATGTGCATGTGTGGGTGTACTCACTTGCTCTCTCTTTCTCTCTCTCTCTGTTACACTCTATAAAGCCTGAGCTAGGATCTTGGTGCTATAAATGGTTGCTCTAGATTTGGCAAATACTCATTGTCTGTGTCTTGTTATTCTTAACTGACAAAAAAGAAAATTAGTAATTGAACATATTAACATAAATGAGACAAAATATATAAAAGCCACCTCATGGATTTTATGAACCTGGCTACTTCTATTAAAACCATGAAAAATACTTATATTTGAGAGATCCACAAAGCACATTTTAAAAAAATGTTCCATTATGCTCCTCCCCACCTCCCCTTGGAGACTAGCTAAAAATTCCCTGACTAAAGCTAAAGGATTTAAGATAGGAGAAAAAGCTCATGTCAATCTCATTAGAAGTTAGGAAGCAGTCATCCTTTTAGAAGGCTAAAACCTACAAAATTAACGGTCTTGGGAGCAGCATTAAAAACACCCAAAAAAGAGAATCTAATTGGTTTTAAGTAATAAATATTCCCAAGATGAAAGAGTTTCCCCTTTGTTCTTGCTATATATTTACTTTTTATAGAAAAAAAACCTCTCTATAGTAATTTCTTCCAACCTGCATTCCAACTGAATTTTAATTTTATGTTTTCAGCTCTATTTCATCCTACATGTCCCTTCATAATTTTGATGAAGTAAATATACTGCACAAAAGAATATTTTCTACCAGCATAAAATGCTTTCAGCATATTATGAGACTATTTTCTTTTTCCTTTTTACTACCAGTTGGAAACGTCACTCTTTTTTAAAAGGTTCCTATCAAATATAACCAACAATTAAAAGGCTTTAGCTTGGCATAGACCTCTGTCAAGAGTCAGCCTATTCATCGTTTTAACATACTGAAAACCAGAACAAGTTTTTTCATCTTCATTCTACGTACTTCTGATCCCAGACCAATTTCCCTGAGTGTTTCCCAGATGCCTAGATGACAGTCATCAGGCAAAAGTGATTTCTCTCTCTCCGAGTAGAGAAGGTTGTGTCATTTGAGTTGGAAACCAAGCAAAGTAAATAAAAAAGGACAGTGTGAGAGGATGGAGTGGTGTGGAGTTCTGGTGGCTGGAGAGGACCCACAAGCCCACCAACAGGGAAGAGGGCAGTATCCTGCTGCGAGGTCACCGTGTCAGCTAGTCACTATCTTAAAAGCCTTCAGAGGGCTTCCCTGGGGGCGCAGTGGTTGAGAGTCCACCTGCCGATGCAGGGGACATGGGTTCGTGCCCCGGTCCGGGAAGATCCCACATGCCGTGGAGCGGCTGGGCCCGTGAGCCATGGCTGCTGAGCATGCGCGTCCGGAGCCTGTGCTCTGCAATGGGAGAGGCCACAACAGTGAGAGGCCCGCGTACCGCAAAAAAAAAAAAAAAAGCCTTCAGGGAGAACAGCACTCTGGCAGAGAAGTATCAAAAACCACAAGGGACCAAAGTGACTCTCTAGCACCAAATCTACTGTTCCCTTACTAGTCTGAGGCTCACACTTTATTGTTGTTTTCCCTGTATCTTGGATCTGCAATCTATTTCTAAGGGTGTTGCTTTAAAGAACAACTGAGTCCATCACTTAGTCTGCTATAATGACACATTGTACTAGCAGCTTACAAGAGTATCTTCTGACAGGTGACACACGCAGAAAAAGGACATATATCAAAAGGGGCTGGATGGTCACAGAGCTGAGAGTAGTAAGGACTACAGGCCACCAGCCACCAACTCCATCTGCGTGCCCCAGGACCAGATAAAACAACTATGTGAGGGATGCTCATGATCCCATCCAGTGGTCTCCCAAGCCTCCTGCTGGCTGCCAAATAACAATGGAGCAGGTCAGAAATGGGCAAGGTAGCTACAGGACAGGATCAATCCATGTCTGGGGACCAGTAATGGTCCCTGAGCTTTCGGTACCAGCCCATGAAAAGACAAGTAAACGAATTGAAAGTAAGGGTTTAGAAACATCTGAGTTCATGATCAACGAACTTGCCTTGAACAGGCAAGACTAGTTTGGGTATTACTGAACTTATGTGATGAATCACATGTGGCCCAAGCTGAAGACAAGCTATGCACAGTAGGATCCTGTGTTGGTCTGTGACACATTTCTGGAAAAAAATTGGTTGGTCCTTTACTACAGATAGTTGAGAAGCACTGCTCTAGATTCTTATAGATAGTGAATTAAATTAACCACGATAACAGTCCAAAACATCCCAGCCAAAGTGCTATTCACAAATTAGGCATGCTGAAAAAGTTGAGAGAAAATATTTCAGTCACAGAAGACAACCACTCGAGTCCTTTCACACATGTATTATTTTGACAACCAGACTATACATTTTTCAAAGATAAGCATTTTGTGTTTTGCTATTTCAGTAGCCCTCATTATTTCTAAGGCAGTACTAGACAAATCATGGCCTTTTATTTACTCCCTATTTACTCTTAAAGATTCTAAGCTTTATTTACATGGTTGAACTAGAATACATAAAGTGCACTGCCCTGAAAATAACAAATGCTTACTTAGTACATTACTGTGTCACTCTACTGGTAGGTTAGTCTTTTAGTGACTTCACCATCCAAGGACAGTCTCAAAGAGGCCTCAAATTGCGAGAGAAATTGCCACCACAATACCTAAGAATGCCACCTAAGAGAAACATGGAGACACCTTCAGCCCTTACCCAAAGTTTATTAACTAATACTTGTGCATAAAATGAGTATCTGGTTATAAACTTGGTCATCAATTGATTAAAATAAAGCTTTGGTTTTATAAGCTTAGTTATCAACAGATTTAAAATGAGGCAAGGATGAATTGGGAGACTGGGATTGACATATGTACACTAATATGTATAAAATAGATAACTAATAAGAACCTGCTGTATAAAAATAAATAAAATAAAATTCAAAATAAAATAAAATAAAATGAGGCAAGGAATATTGCTAAAAGCAAATATGCCCAGAACAATGAAGAATGATGAAAGTACCATTACAACAACACAGTACAGCATCTAGAGGCCACTTAGTGTAAAGGCAAAGTGCCCAATACAACTCCAGAACACCTGAGGGCAGCTATTTTTAAACATAGGTCAATAACTGATCTTCAATTCGTTATACTTAATCATCAAGGAAGGTTCAATTTTGAATAATTAATGCTGGCTAATGAGGCATTCAATATTACATACACTTTAGGAAATTTCCATTTTAAAAAGCTGTAATAAAGTATCAGCATTTAAAGGAATGAATTTAACCTATTAAGTAACTAATTAAGCCTACTGTATTTGAGACATATTTTACTTACAAGTTTTTTTTCTTTAACATATAAGTAACACTTAAAGTGGAATTTAACACATATGGAATGTATGGAATTTAAACATATGAACTCACTTGACATACACCGACATGCACACGCCCACAAACAGGTACCCATTAAACATGAAACCTCAAGGGATTTGTCAAGACTGAGCAGAATGTACAGAGAAGGGGCCGGTCCTATGGAGAGGAAATCAATCACACCTACCACTCTCAACTTTCCCTGGCAGCCGCCTAAGGCACAAAATGCACCTAAATGGATTACACATTGAAGGGCTATGAGAGCACACGGAGAAAAATGAACTGCAAATACGGCGGAACATGCATAATCAAATATAGGGTCACCAAATAGAAAGTACTAATCAAAAAAATGAACATGAGAATATGAAACTATATAGCATAGTTCAGACCATATTAATTTTGTTAGCATCTATAGACACCAATCACTCAGTCAATATTGCATACAGTCCAGTAGGTTTAAGAAGCAGAGAGATAATTTTGTAAGTGTTAAAAAAAAATAGACTCAAAATAAGGCTCTGCCAACAGGGAAGCTGAGATACAACTGCCCTCTGCTTGGCTTCCAAGGTCCCAGTGACCTGGCCTCACCCAACTACTTGCCAGCATCCCAGGACCCATGGGCATCTTCATGCCCACACCTCTGCTGTTGCCCCTACTGGAGCTCTCTCCTCCCTTCCCTACATCCATCCAAATCTTGCTTCTCCTCCAGGGTCCAGCCTGAGTCTCATCATCTTCAGGAAATCTTTCCTTGTCATTCCAGGTCCAAAAAGTCTACCTCTTATGTAATCTCCAATACCATTTACCTTTGACTACACAGCTGGGCTCTTAATTCCAATCCTGGAGTTCTTTTCATATGCACTGGGTTTTGCCCCCATCCTAGTCCAATCATCTTAAGACTCCCCGGGACAAACCCATGGTAGAGCAAAGACAGGTTTACTGACCCACTAAGGACAACACACCAGAAGAACTGTGAGGCATCTCACAAATGCCCCACAAGCCAGACCACAGACTACTTAAAGGCCAAGGCCATTTCTATATTTGTTCATGAATAAATATAGGCGTTATTATAGGATTTGGGGACACGATTAGGTAAAATTTAAACAAAGAGACTCAAACCAAAGCAAGACTGTATGTAAAGAGATAAACATCAAGTCTACATTGTGAAGCAGACTCGTGGTCTCATTTCTTTGAAAGCAGTAAAGTTAGCAGAGCTGTAGACTGTTGTGTCCAGAAACCCCTTATCTGAAACTCTGCATGAGTTGTCAAGCGAGGCTGCTTCTCTGTGTCAAAATGACTTAGCTCATACAGGCAAGAGGGGCATGTTTTCTCTTACTGACACAATTTTAAAGAGCAAAGTTTCTGACAGTCTGTGATTTTAGAGAACAAAGTTTCTCAGTGAGTAAGAAAGCAGTTGTCATTCAGAGAAAGGGGTTATGACACTTTACACTGTAGCATGTCCTTGGGAGAGATTCCTCTTAACTTAAAAGCTGGTTTTACCTGTATCTGTTTTTCCAGCTGATGTTTACAGTCCAAGCCAATTTTTACTTTTTCATTCCTTGACAAGACAGACTCCTTAAAGGTCCACACCATCGCTACATTTGTTCCTATCCCACACGAAACTGAACACAGTCCTAAGCACATAGCAGATGCTATATAAAGGCTGTTTGGTACTTGGCTGATAGATAATTCAGTTTTAAACAACCAAAGCCACAGAGGATGGGTCATATTTATAAACCTATATAAATATAAGCCTTGCAAACTATCTTCAAGGAGTCTATGTAGGAAAAAAAAAGAAAAAAAAGAGGTAGTAAGAGGGATGCATGTTTCTTACCTACAACACCAAAAGCTGAAACAGCTCGAAATAACCCGGATGATCCTTTCTGTCCCATCTTTGTCCTATTTCCTAGATCCAAGCGGCCAAGAAGTTCTCGCACTTCTTGCTGAGTATATACATGCTAGAAATAAGCAAATTTAATCTGTAAGGTTGTGCTCGCTTTTTAGATTCATTATTTATTTACCGCTGAAAATTAGAAGTTGCCTACAACTTTACATCATTAGCTATTTCAGAGAAGTATATATAATAGTGCAGGACTAAGCTACAATTTTAAAAAGCCAACGAATTCTTTTTTTTTTTTTACATCTTTATTGGAGTATAATTGCTTTACAATGGTGTGTTAGTTTCTGCTTTATAACAAAGTGAATCAGCTATACACATACATATATCCCCATATCTCCTCCATCTTGCGTCTCCGTCCCATCCTCCCTGTCCCACCCCTGTAGGTGGTCACAAAGCACCGAGCTGATCTCCCTGTGCTATGCAGCTGCTTCCCACTAGCTATCTGTTTTACATTTGGTAGCGTATATATATGTCCATGCCACTCTCTCACTTCATCCCAGCTTACCCTTCCCCCTCCCCGTGTCCTCAAGTCCATTCTCTACCTCTGCGTCTTTATTCCTGTCCTGCCCCTAGGTTCTTCAGAACCGTTTTTTTTTTAGATTCCATATATATATGTGTTAGCATACGGTATTTGTTTTTCTCTTTCTGACTGACTTCACTCTGTATGACAGTCTCTAGGTCTATCCACCTCACTACAAATAACTCAATTTTGTTTCTTTTTATTAAAGCCAACAAATCTTTAACGTTAGCAGTTAAGGGTGGTTCCTGGATCCCAGGCTGCTGTACTAAAAAGGTGTATCAAAACCTTATCTTCTGGACAGAGATTTAAGGTACCCACAGACAAGTTTCAAGAAATCTATAAACCCCTTAAAATTGTATGCAAAGTTTTGGTTAAATGTGCATATGTGCATTTTTATGAGAAGGCCCATAGCTTTCCTTAGATTCTCAAAGAGATCCCTGATCAACCACTCCTACCCAAAAAGAAAGCCAAGAATCATTACATTATATTAATAAAAACTCCCAGATGGTGCATGTGTTGGGGATGGGATAGGAACCACGACACCCAGGAGTACAGGAAGTCATAAAATACAATTTATCTAAAATTATTATAACATAGAAAATAGCTTTGCAAAGAGCTTATGTAAAATGGCTTCCAAACTGTAGCTACTAACATATTTGAAAAACCAGGCATCTACATGGATTCAGAAATATTCACAGACAGGAACCTCAATACAAAGGGTTAGTTAGGTGCTCTCATTTGAGAGTTAAAATTAACTGTTCAATTCCACCTTATTGTATTTCTCTTTTGACTAAAAGCCTCATATTTTTGTGCCACCTGAATTAAGTCTGTATTTCCAACTCTGGATAATATAACATCTGGATAAGAATAGCTTAACATTTCTCCAGCAAGTGATCAGAAGAGATCCTACCAGTCCTTTGTGACTTCAAGTAGCTTCATATTAAAGCAGAGTAATAAATAATCTCTTTGGTGGATGAAATACTAAGAATTATATTGAATCCTTAAAATGGAACCCCTTTAAGAAAATATATTCATTATCTTACCCAAAGAGTTTGCTTTGTAAAACAAATCAAAATGAGGGACAAAGTGTAATTCTGGCATACTTTCCGACATCAGTAATTTCTAGAAACCAGATAAAAGATTCAAATTCTAGCCAACCATGAAAAATTATAATTTTTAGATGTATGATAAAAAAAGTATATATCACTAGAAGCTGTAAGGATATTTCATATCCTGTAAACAACAAGTACAAGTTTCTGTTTGTATTCAGGTTTTCAAGATACTTACCCTATCATCAATTATTACCAAATCTTTTGGTTCTGTTCTATCAATTTTCAAAACACGGTATTTTGTTTCTGCATGATTGCTCCCAACTAGAAAGTATCTCTATAAATAAAAAGAAATGTCATTAGTTTTTTAAGGCAGTTTGCCTTATACACATTTTATAGTCACTTCAGTTTTTTAAATTAAATACAGTAAAGTCAGGTTACTTTTTAAAAGAAATATTTCTGTTAAGTATAACTGGCAGATTAAAGAAAGGCTGATTCTAAAAGGTCAACTTTAAAATTGAAATATTCGTAGTGGTGTCATGATAAGCATCAGTCTGATATTTAAAATGTACCCAGTAACCAGGCCAGGTGAATTTAATTATATTATACAGAGATTAACCTGATTGGAGACTCATGTTTAAACTTTACCAGGAAGCAGCAGCTCTGGTAAGAATTAGAAAGCTCAACACATAATTAGGAATGCTTACACAATTATAGCTAATTGATATAAATCAATATCAAATATTGATATTTTAATCAAATAAATCTTTACAAATTTTCTGCAGAAGACTAAAAATGACTTTAATATAACAACTATAAAAATCCATCCGTAAGTCCTATAAAAGATTAAAATGAATGTACTTTCCCAAATGGCTTTTTATAGATAAGCTATAGGAAATAATTAATATTCTTTCTTTTCTGACACACTTCCTTGGAGTGTGTGTAAAAATACAGAAAAATAATCATCCTATATTCAAAGAAAATGCTTTTAAGAAAACCTAAACCAGATGAATAAGTTTTGAATTGTGTTTAAGAAAATAAGTAAAACTCCATTAGGAAAAATAAAGATATTTTGCTTCAAAAAAGTCCTTTGAAGTGACACTTTTTCAACACTGCAAAAACTGAGAACACATTGCCACCATCAACTGGCATCTAACCATCTCATAGGTCACATAGATACAGATACACAAAGCAATTAAATAACAAATAAGATTCTCTAGATTAATGGCCAAACTGAAGTATGTAGACCACAGGATCTCAGAGCAGGAAAGATTAATGTTGGGTACTACAGATGCAGAAAACGTCAGAGGAGTTAAGACTTGGATTAGGCCTCAAAGGATGGGGAAGATTTTTTAAAGTAAGAATTTATAACAGAAGATATGTACAACAGAATATAAGCACTTGGTTATATTGTTTTAATGCTAAATCTGTAGAAATAGATGGATTTTTAAATTATTAAGTATATATCTGTTTATAAAGATCTGACCTAGACTTCCAGATTATAAAGAACAAAACTCTATGTTAAAAGATGATGGCTTAGCCCAGACTTAAGGGGGAAAGCTAACCAAAATACTGAATCCCTCATCTCCTAGGAAGAGGTAGAGTCTGGATGACGGTACCAATTATCATGAGGTAGAAGTAAAGCAATTATAATAAAAATTAGTAAACTAATTCGAGACATCCAGTGACCAGGATGCACTGGGGAAGCAGCTAGAAGGGCAAGGACACAGCGAGAGGGAATAAGTCCAACGTTCTCGGGATGACCTCAGCGAATTCCTCCCTGAGACCCTACCCACCCCTGAGAGGAGAACAGGGTCACCAGACTAATAAAATCAACCTCAGAAGAATGGTTTGTAAACTATACATGTTTGTTAGCAGAAAAGGGAGCCACCTTCTTGAGGACTTGAGGAAAAACAGTTCCCAGGAAAGGAAATAGCAAGTGCAAAGACCTGAAAGGGGAAGAAGCTTGGCGAGTTTGTTAGAGGAACAAGATTAAAGGAGAAGATGCTCATAAAACACCTAACACAATGAATAGTGTTCAACACAAAGAAGGCACTCAATGAGTGTTACTTCCTTTTCTTTGCTTTACTTTTTAAGATGTCAGCGAGCCTATGCCATTGTATTTGAGAAAAAGATCCCCAAAAGAGAGGAAAAAAGAGATACCCCAGAGGGAAAAAAGCATATGCAAGACCAGAATGGAACCAGAGTGGGAAAATGCACAAATCTATTAGTAATCTGCCTCTGTCCTCAGGAGAGATGAGCATGCAAATTAACAACCATGAACAACAGCGTGCTGTGATAAGACGTCTAAACTGGACGTGATGACAACACAGGAAGGGCACTTCACTCATTTGGGGAGGGTCAGAGCAAGCTAGCCAGAGAGGCTGGTATTGTCCTGATGCTGAGTTTGGCCTTGAAGGACCTCTAGACAGGACCTGATGTACCGAGCCAAGATAGGGCACGTGACACCCACCCCCTCCCGCCTGCCCCCGCCAAAGAACTTTTGCTTATATCTGAATTTAGCACTTCCTCTGAGCACCTTGTCCAAATTTGTTTGGGGCAGGTCTGCCCCCTTCACCTAAATATAAACAGCTCAGGAGTCTGGGACTAACCCCCAACCCCTGTGATTTTAAATTCTAGTCTAGTAGCCCAATCTGGTTCCACAGGCACTGGGTAAATGTTAAGTGAAAGAACAACCACTCACCACGGACTAATCATTTAATCTGCTGGGTAACTTTCTACAACATTTATAGTAACCCACTTGTTTGGTTACCTACACAGAAAGACAGCCCTTTTAAGTCAACCACTCAGTAAAAGGAGGCACATCACAGCTTTAAGAGAGGTAAAAACCCCTGAGTGAAATTCCTAGAATTTCAATAGATCCTAGGGAATCTAAAGATGAACTGTAGTAGGACTATGATTTGGCAGTTTGTAATAAAAAGACAGATAATTCCTGGGATGCGAGTGGGCAAATGCACTACTGGCCTTCGGAGCACACACAGGAGGGCAGATCTACACCCCTCTTATCCAGACCCTTGCATGAAGTCTACTCCACGAAGCAGAGGGGCCAAGGCAAAAATCCAAAGAATTCAGAGGCAGATCAGAGTGGAGAGAAAGAAACGGAAAGCAGTGCAACTATCCACATTCTCTATTTTTTTTTTTTAAGGAGAAAAAAACAGTTTATTAACACATGCATCGAGCCTACATATGGGAGAACTCAGCAATGAGTATCAAAGGGGTGGTGTGAACTTGAGCTTATATATAGCATCTTGACAAGGGACCTCTGGGACAACATTAAATGCACCACATTCTCTATTAAAGTGGTCTAAGAATCTTGAAAATGTTTTGTGCCGAGAGGAGCGACCTCTTGTGGATCCAGCTGAGTTAGAAAGAAAACCAGAGCTCTCAGCTGTGCACAGAATCACTCTCCTGCACTGCCCTCTGGTGGGCGGGTCACCATCGACCTTCACACCAAATTTTTAAGAAACTTTTCCAGAAAGGCCTTATTTCTACTTGGTTTTATTTCCATCTTGTTAAATAAATCAGCTCTATAATTATGTATATACTTAGGCTTTATTATATTTTAATATTATGCTTCAAAATGAATTTCAGCATTTTGGGGCTTAAAAATTGCCCTGAAATATCTTTTCCTTAAATTCTTCTCCACTGCTGATTTTTTCTAATTTTTTTATTTTGAAGATTTTCAAACCCACAGTAAAATGAACAGAATAGTACAATGAAAACCCGTATACCACTCACCTAGATTCACCAGTTGTTAATGTTTTGCTACATTTGTTTTCTCCCTCCTTTCTTCTTGAGATAAGCTTTATTCCCTTTTGAACCACATGAAAAACCAGTTGCAGGTATCATAATACACCATCCCTAAAAACCTCAACTTAGGGGCTTCCCTGGTGGCGCAGTGGTTGAGAGTCTGCCTGCCAATGCAGGGGACACGGGTTCGAGCCCTGGTCTGGGAGGATCCCACATGCCGCAGAGCAACTGGGCCCGTGAGCCACAACTACTGAGCCTGCACTCTAGAGCCCGCGAGCCACAACTACTGAGCCCGCGCTCTAGAGCTCGTGAGCCACAACTACTGAGCCTGTGTGTCTGGAGCCTGTGCTCCGCAACGAGAGGCCGCGACAGTGAGAGGCCCACGCACCGTGACGAAGAGTGGCCCGTGCTCGCCGCAACTGGAGAAAGCCCTCGCACAGAAATGAAGACCCAACACAGCCAAAAATAATAAATAAATTAATTAATTTAAAAAAAGCTGACGCAGCCACAGATAAAATAAAAATAAATTAAAAAAAAAACCTCAACTTGTATTTCCTAAAAACAAGGACATACTCCCACATAATCATAATACCATTGATACATTATTGCCTATATACAATCCACCAAATTTCCCCAAATAGCTGGCTTAAAAAACAAAACGGAATTCAATCAAGGATCCTGCATTGCATCTGGTTACCAGGTCTTTTTTATTTATTTTATTTTTGGCTGCGTTGAGTCTTTGCTGCTGCACGTGGGCTTTCTCTAGTTGCTGCGAGCTGGGTCTACTCTTCGTTGCGGTGCGTGGGCTTCTCATTGCGGTGGCTTCTCTTGTTGCGGAGCACAGGCTCTAGGCACGTGGGCTTCAGTAGTTGTGGCTCGCAGGCTCAGTAGTTGTGGCTCGCAGGCTCTAGAGTGCAGGCTCAGTAGCTGTGGCACTTGGGCTTAGTTGCTCCACAGCATGTGGGATCTTCCCAGACCAGGGCTCAAACCCATGTCCCCTGTATCAGCAGGCGGATTCTTAACCACTGTACCACCAGGGAAGTCCCAGGTCTTTTTTTAAAAATGTCTTTTAAACTAGAACAGTCCCTCTGCCTTTCTTTCAAAGACTGTCTTTCAGAACATTTTTAAAAGTTCACATTTTTAACACCAATTTTCCTGGTTCCCTATTGACATCATTCACTTGGCCATTTACCAGTGAATGTCTCATATGCGCCAGGCACTGGGCTAGACACCTAAGGGCAAAGATAAATTGAAGATAGATTCTGGGCTTAGAACTTGCTAATGGATTAAACGGGAAAAGAAGGAGTAATCAATCCAATTACTTTTGCTTGATGAGCAACTAGCTACATGGTGGTGCCACTTATGGATGTAGGCTTGACTGGAGAAGAAGCAGGTTTGAAGGAAAAACAAGATTTCTGTTTACAACATTCCCAAAGGGATCAAGTGGGAACTGAGTCTGGAGCTCAGAGGAGAGATCTCAGAGGGTGTCATCAGCACATAAATGGCATTTAAAGTGAAGTCACGGGACTGGATTAACCTCCTTGAGAGAGTAAAGATAGAGACAGAGCCAAAAAAAAAAAAACCCACAAAAAACAAAACAAAAAAACCCCTAGCCTGAGGCAATCTAAATAAAATTATTTAGAAGCTGAATATGGAGAAGGAACCTACTGGGAAGACTGAGAGGAAGGGCAGCTGGAGTCATCAAAGCAAAGGGAGATGATTTGGAAAAGAAGGGAGCGGTCACTGCCACATCAAATGATGCTGAGAGGTCAAGAAAGATGAGGACAGAGAAGTGTCCAGGGGGTCTGACAATAAGAGCTTGTGAGTGGCTGTTCCAGGGGCAAGGGGCAGTCTCCGTGAAGTGGGGGCAAAATCCACAGCAGAGCTGGGTGGAGAGCAAATGGGTAGCCTTCTGGGTAAAGACAGAGGAGTGAACACCTCTGTTCCTCCCAGAAGCCTTACGAAAATCATAATAAAGTTTTTTATGGTCTTTTTTTTTAGACATAAGCCCCAAGGGCAAAAGAAAGAATGAAGTAGCAGCAAAAAAAATCATTTTAAACAGAAAAGCATGCCCAAGAAAGCAGTGGGAAGTCAAGAAGCAATCTAATTTATACTACAGAATCTCCAAAGGCACAGAAATCTGTGGCATCTTTTATCTCTGGAGGTAGGAGTGTAAAATTTCGGAAAACTGAAGCTAAAAAGGAGCTAGCACAGCTTCTAAAGAGGAAAAAAAAAGGCTTCAAACTAAAGATCAAGAATAGTGCAACACTGGGACTTCCCTGGTGGCTCAGTGGTTAAGAATCCGCCTGCCAATGCAGGAGACATGGGTTCGAGCCCTGGTCCAGGAAGATCCCACATGCCGTGGAGCCACAACTACTGAGCCTGCGAGGCACAACTGCTGAGCCTGCGAGGCACAACTGCTGAGCCCACATGCCACACTACTGAAGCCCGCACGCCTAGAGCCCATGCTCTGCAACAAGAGAAGCCACTGCAATAAGCCTGTGCACTGCAACGAAGAGTAGCCCCCACTTGCTGCAACTAGAGAAAGCCCACACACAGCAACAAAGACCCGACACAGCCATAAATAAATAAATGAATGAATGAATGAACACTAGAAAGTCTCCACAGCAACACTGAAGGTGGAAGACAGGGACATAATGCCTTCAAATTTTTAAGGGAAAATTAATTTCAATCTTTAATTCAACATTAAACCTATCAATCAAACCTGAGGGTAGGATAAGGACATTTTCAGAAATGTATGGGCTCAAAAAACTTCCTGTCCATGAACCCTTTTGAAACAGGAGGGAAGGGGGTAGGGCACAACCTTTAAAAGAATGACATAGCTCAAGGACATGACATAAACTGATTAGAACCAAATAGGTCCAGGATGGCAGATGTCAACTTCCACTAGACTTGAGCCTCAGTATACATTGCATTGCATACATGTGCATGGTAACACATCAGCAAGCTAAATGACACACCGAGCACCATGACAGTTCCAAGACCAACCATAAAGGTCAAAAAGTGGGTGGTGGCCCAATTCCTGGAAATGCCCTCCCCTTCCCCAAAATAGCTGGAACACTCCTCCCACTCATTAGCCTATGAAATTATCCACCCCTAAACTGACAACCCTGTACCCTGGTGCCTCTCTTGCCTTCTGAGACTCTGTCTGTGGAGTGTGTTTCTCTCTAAATAAATCCACCTCTTACCTATCAATCTGTCTCTCCCTGAATTCTTTCTGCGATGAGACATCAAGAACCTGAGCTTCATTAAGTCCTGAGACCAGGGTGTAATCTCAGTTAAAAGACTGTGGGTTCAAGTCCCAACCTGGGTTTTGGCTGGATTCGAGTCCCAGCCTGTGGGTTAAGTCCCAATCTGAGTCACACAAGTTTCACTTTCTCATGAAGCAACTGAAGGAGGTGCTCCACCAAAATGAGGGCATAAATCAAGAAAGAAAAAAATACAGGCTCTGGGAAAGTCAGGAGATCATCACAAGAGAGGTTGCTGAATGATGGTCAAGGGAGATCCAGGATGGCGGCTGTGCTGGAGGCCTTGGGAGCAACCAGTACAGATTTGAGCCACTGCTTCAAGAAGATGAAGCCAGTAAGAATACCTAACATATGTGAATGTGCTGAGAAGAGACTTACATATCTGGAAAGTTGCGGTTAAATTCATTGTAAATTCTTAGTAATAACTAGAGATTGTAGGAAGAAGGAAAGGTCATCTCAAGTACTGGCAGTCTGAAATTCAAATGGTGAAGGTGAAAAAGGAGGTAAATAAAATGCCCAAAAGCAACTGGTAAGGAAAAGGGAGCAGTAATTGGAGTGTACAAGACTTCCATAAATCAGGCACACATCAGCTAGACTGCCTGAATGCATGCATAGACGCGGATGAGATGAATCGACTCCGCAGGGGAGAACATCTGTGTATGTTAGTAGATTTGTTGGGGGGTGGCGGTTTGGCAAGAACTGGAGTGGAAAATTAGGATACCGAAAAAAGCTACCTTAAAATGCCTATTAAGATAGAAGATGATCTGAGCTGGCTCTCTTCTGAAAGTTAAGTATCAAGAAAAAGCTTAAAATTTCAATATGTAGCTTTAACAGTGGTGACTTGGTTTAAAGATGAATGTCTTTCTAAAATATATACCTGAACTCCAAATGGAATACAATAGGTAATCCACTTAACAGGAAATTCGGTATCTACTAACATTATCATCTCCTTTGATAATGACAGGCTAATTAATCACTCACTTTTCAGCTGAGGGAAGAAAAATTAGCCTCCTTGAAAGAGGAGACATTTTAGGTTGTCTGACAGCTTCAATTAATACTAAACTTCACTTGAACTTTCAGAATAAAGGTATTATTTTTAAAGATCATCACGAAGTTACTTCTCACAATCTTTAACAATCTTGCAGGCCTGCCACCTCTGATTCCTGCAATCCCACAACGGGTAACACAGCCCAGAAAGGGAAAGGAGCCTCTGATAGAGAGGGATGTCGCCAAGCTCACTCTTCACAGCTTCAGGGCTTTACTGATGGGCAAGTGTCAAATCACCTCTAGAAACAAGTGGAAACTTTGTCACCTCCAATCACATCTTCTAAATCTGCTATCATCACCTTGATTCTCTCTCCAGTTTATATCATTTGGTTCCCAGTTCCACAGTCCCTTAGTGAACCACATCCTATGCTGTCCTCTCCTATCCCCTAATTCCCAAATCAAGACTAATATCAAGGGCTAATTAAATAAGCTACATTCCTCATGAAGTGGTTCTTACTTATTTTATTCTGTTTCATGTGATGGGGTGGGGAGGAGGGAGAAGCTTCCTTAAATCTTTTTAGAACCAGGCAGGAATTAAACAAACACAAAGATACAAACATACATACTAACAATTCTGAGCTAGCAAAAGTAAAAATTATCTTAACAACTTCACTCCCACAAAACACATGCAGACACAAAAATCTGCCACAGTTCTGTTCAGCTACCAATTTTAAAGTTAACTGCTTTGTGTTCATTTCTTTGTTATGAAATGGTCACTTACTGCAATGGTAAGACCCCTAGGGCATCACGTATTAAAGGCTAGAAACTGGAAATCATCTAAGGTAAACTGCAGTTTTTTTCCAGGATAACTTCAGATTGCTAATCACCTGTGGGCAACTCCTAGTTGCACTGGGGTGTATGAGCATCAGGGCTGGATCTGGTCTTAGTTTATCTGTAGGCCTGGGTCACATGAGCCAAAGGACAACATGAAGGTGCTGAGGGACAGAACAGGTAAAGCTTTGGAGGAAGCAGAACCTTCCCAAGGCCAGAACTGTATCTCCTGCATGCTATCTAGCAACCCATCTCCCTTTCCTCTCCAAACAGTCCTCAAAATCCACCTCTAAACACAAGGTGACAATGCCAACATGAACCTCACCTCGGGGCAATTCTACCGACTTTCCCTTCTAAATGAAGGCTCAGTATGAGAGGCACCCTATCTTGCTCACTGTCTCTTTTGTTCCTCAATGTGTCCCCTAACTCCTTCACAACCAATTAATACCCTCCCCATCAACCAAAACAAGAATGCCCATTTCTTTCATACACATGTCGACAATGACTTTGGTCAATCTTTCCAATCTTTGCCATTCTGACAAGTGAAAAATGGGAATCTATTTTCACATTATTACTTTAATTATTAGCAAGTTGAACATCATTTCATATTCATACTTTTTTGGCAAATCACCTATTCAGGTCCTTGTCCTTTTTGTCAGGTGTTTCATTTTTCAGTTTTATAAAAAAAAAATTTGTATATAAGAATATACTACTTTATCTATTGTTCAGCCTACTAATACTTTTTCCACAGTCTTTCGACTATTTTTCTACTTAGATTTATAGTTTTAAATGCTTTATATTAGAAAAGAAAAAAATTAAGTCAATGATCTAAATTTGTACCTTATGAAGCTAAAAAAAATGAACTGATCAACCCAAAATCTATAAGAGGAAGAGGCTTATCTATAAGCCTAACAGCAAAAATTGATTAAACAGAAAACAAACAACAGAGAAAACTAACCAAGTCAAAAGTTGATTCTTTCAAAAGAGTAATAAAATTGATAAATGCCTAGCAAGGTGGATCCAAAAAAATGATAAAGAACACAAAACACCAATGTCAGGAATGAAAGAAGGAGCTTCACTACAAATCCTATAGCGATCAAAAGGTTAATACGGGAACATTATGAACAACTTGATGCCAGTAAATTCAACAACTAAGATGAAATGGAAAATTTTACTGAAAAACACTACTTATCAGAAGTGATTCAAGACCCACTGAAACTCTGTATAGCCCTATACCCACTATAAAAAATGATTCATTATCAAAATTTGCCCAACAAAGCAAGTCCAAATGCTTTCAGTAGTAAATTCTAGCAAACTTATAAAAAATCGAACAGGAAGGGGATCAAGATGGCAAAATAGGAGGATGCAGAGCTCACCTCTCCCCATGAACACACCAAAAATACATCTACATGTGGAACAATTCTCACTGAAAACAAACTGGAGACTGGCAGAGACATTCATACAGCCAAGACTCTAAGAAAGAGCACATGGTGTCAAGTAGGAAGGGAAGAGAAGCAATCAGTTTGGGACCTGGGCCCCTGGGAGGGGACACAGAAGAGGAGGGGGGTTACATGGGCTTGGAGATATCTTCTGCAGGGGGTGAGTAGTTCGAACCACATATTGGGCACCCCAGCCCTGGGGTCAGACACCAGGAAGACAAGTCCTCTTAACTGGTTTGAAAAACAGTGGGACTGACAGCAGGGCTGTAAAAACCTAGACTCCACTTGTGAAGAGCACACACATGCTCACTTACTCCTGAAACAAGGCAGAGGAAGCAGATTGAAACTGACCAGGATTCTGGCCAGCTTCCCATGACCGTGTGCCAGCCTGAGATAAGCACTGGCGCCAGACTCTCTTGCTCTATGGAACGCTAGGGTAAAGCTTGATGCAACTGAGGAGAGTGTGCAACTCTGCGGGACATAGCCAGCTTGGACCAGCAGGACATCTGACTGGGGCAAGGGCAGCCATTCCTGGTGCTCAGGGAGGCAAAAGATTGAAAGCAATATGTAACTCTGACTGGTGTGCTGAGACTGCCCTAGTGCACCCTGGCCTACAGCAGGCACCACTCTGGCCCCTCTTCTCCAGCACTGCTCCCCTCTGGGGTGAAGGTGCCAAAGCTGGGAGGGGGGAGAGCACACACTTAGAGGCAACAGAACCAGCTCAGACCTGACCCTCCAGCAACTTGGGATCTGACCCCACCACCGATGGGGTGGTGTAGGCCAATGAGCAGAGAGAAGCCCTGGTTCACACTTGGCTATGGCTCCAACCCCTCCATCCCCAGGCCCACCTCTTACCAAGGTGATAGCTACCAGCACACCATGGGGGAAGACATGACTCATGCTCACAACAGATCTAGCTCTCCCACCAAAGCCACTGTGTACATGCAGACTGTATAGGGACACTCCCACAAAAAGACACCATTCAATACCAGGCCAGGTAACTATTTCACCTAATTTCACAGGGCAGAGAAAGTTAAGTGAAATGAGAAGATAGAGGAATTTCTTTCAAATAAAAAAACGAGGAAAAAAACCACAAAAAACAACTAAAGAAACACAGATAAGTAATTTACCAAAGAGTTCAAACCATTAGTAATAAGAATGCTAACTGAACTAGGGAAAAGAATAGATGAACAAACTGAGAATTTTAACAAGGAGCTAAATATAAAAAGAGAACCAGTCAGAACAAAAGAATACAATAACTGAAAAATACTAAAAGGAATTAACAGCAGACTAGATGATGCAGAAGGACGCGTAAGTGATCTGGAATACAGTATAATGCAAATCACCCAATCTAGGAAGTAAAAAAAAAGCAAATTTAAAAAATGAAAATAGTTTAAGGAACCTCTGAAACAACATCAAGTGTACAAATATTCACATTATAGAGGTGCCAGAGGAAAAGAGAGAAAGGGGTCAAAAATGTATTTGAGGGAACTCCCTGGTGGTCCAGTGGTAAAGAATCCACCTTACAATGCAGGGGACACGGGTTCGATCCCTGGTCAGGGAACTAAGATCCCACGTGTGGCAGGGCACTAAGCCCATGGACCACAACTACTGAGCTGGCACGCCTCAACTAGAGAGGCTGCGTGCCACAAACTACAGATCCCATGTGCTCTGGAACCTGCACACCACCACTACAGAGCCAACACACCCTGGAGCCTGCGTGCCACAACTAGAGAAGAGAAAACCCACATGCCACAACTAGAGAGAAGCCCACGTGCTGCAAAGAGCCCGCGCGCCACAATGAAAGATCCGACATGCCTCAACAAAGATCCCACATGCTGCAACTAAGACCCAATGCAGCCAAAAATAAATTTTAAAAAAAAATAAATAAATCCTTTTTAAAAAATGTATTTGATGAAATTGACTGAAAATTTCTTGAACTTGAAGAAGAAACAGATATACAGGAATCACAGAGTCCCCAAAAAGATGAAGCCAAAGAGACCCACACCGAGACATATCACAATTAAAATGGCAAAAGTTAAAGTAAAAAAGAGAATTCTAAAGGTAGCAAGAGAAAAACAAGGAGTCACACACAAAGGAAATCTGATATGATTATCAGCTGATTTTCCTGCATAAACTTTGCAGGCCACAGAGAGTTGCATTATATATTTAAAATGCTGAAAAGGAAAAACCTGTAACTGAGGATACTCTACCCAGCAAGATTATCATTCAGAATTGAAGGAGAGATAAAGAACTTCTTAGGCAAGCAAAAACTACAACAGTTCATCAATACTAAACCTACCCTAAATAAAAATGTTAAAGGGTCTTCTCTAAGTGGAAAAGAAAAGGCTACAACAAGTAAAAATCTATAAGAAAGGAAAAAATCACAATAGGAAAGAAATATATAGTAAAGACTATGGATCAATCACTTAAATAAGCTAGTATAAAGATTAAAAGACAAAAAAATTGTGAAATCAACTATAACTACAACACACAGTTAAGGGATAAATATGAAGATATGAAACATGACATCAAAACACAAAACATGGGGAGGAGAGTAAAAAAATATAGACCTTTAGAATGTGTTTGAACTTAAATGACTACCAGTTTAAAACAAGTAGATACAGTCAATATGTCAACATATATGAACCACATGATAACCACAAATCAAAAACCTACAACAGATACACAAAAAGGATCAAGAAACACAAGCATACCACTAAAGAAACTATCAAACCACAAGGGAAGTAACTAAAAGAAAAAAAGAGGAGAGAAGAACTACAAAAACAACCAGAAACGAGTAACAAAATGGCAGTAAGTACAAACCTATCAATAATCACTTTAAATGTCAATGGACTGGACTTCCCTGGTGGCACAGTGGTTAAGAATCTGCCTGCCAAGGCAGGGGACCCGGGTTCGAGCCCTGGTCTGGGAAGATCCCACATGCCGCGGAGCAACTAAGCCGAAGCACCACAGCTACCGAGCCTGTGCTCTAGAGCCTGCAAGCCACAACTACTGAGCCTGTGTGCCACAACTACTAAGCCTGTGTGCCACAACTACTGAAGCCTGTGCACCTAGAGCCTGTGCTCCACAACAAGAGAAGCCACCTCAATGAGAAGCCCATACACTACAATGAAGAGTAGCCCCCACTCACCACAACTAGAGAAAGCCCATGCGCAGCAACAAAGACCCAACACAGCCAAAAATTTAAAAAAAAAAAGTCAGTGGACTAAATGCTCCAATCAAAAGACACAGGGTGCCTGATCAGATTAAAAGACAAGACCCATCCACATGAGGCCTACAAGAGACTCACTTCAGAGCTAAAGAAACACACAGATTGAAAATGAACAGCTGGAGAAATATTTCATGCAAATGAAAACAAGAAAGCTGGGGTAGTAATACTCATAGCAGACAAAATAGACTTTGAAACAGAGTCTATAACAAAAGAAAAAGAAGGGCATGATATAATGATAAAGGGATCAACACAAGGGAGGATATAACATTCATTAACATATATTCACCTAATATAGGAGCACTTAAATATATAAAGCAAATATTAACAGACATAAAAGGAGAAATTGACAATAATACACTAGTGACTTCCGGGAAGATGGCGGAAGAGTAAGGCGTGGAGATCACCTTCCTCCCCACAGATACACCAGAAATACATCTACACGTGGAACAACTCCTACAGAACACCTATTGAACGCTGGCATAAGACCTCAGACCTCCCAAAAGGCAAGAAACCCCCCACATACCTGGGTAGGGCAAAAGAAAAAAGAACAAACAGAGACAAAAGAATAGGGACGGGACCTGCACCAGTGGGAGGGAGCTATGAAGGAGGAAAGGTTTCCACACACTAGGAAGCCCCTTTGTAGTCGGAGACTGTGGGTGGCGGAGGGGGGGAGCTTCGGCGCCGCGGAGGAGAGCACAGCAACAGGGGTGCGGAGGGCAAAGCGGAGAGATTCCAGCACAGAGGATCAGGGCCGACCGGCACTCACCAGCCGAGAGGCTTGTCTGCTCACCCGCCGGGGTGAGTGGGGCTGGGAGCTGAGGCTCGGGCTTCGGTAGGAGCGCCGGGAGAGGACTGGGGTTGGCGGCGTGAACACAGCCTTCAGGGGGTTAGTGCACCACGGCTAGCCGGGAGGGAGTCCAGGGAAAAGTCTGGACCCGCCGAAGACGCAAGAGACTTTTTCTTCCCTCTTTATTTCCTGGTGCACGAGGAGAGGGGATTAAGAACGCTGCTTAAAGGAGCTCCAGAGACGGGCGCGAGCCGCGGCTAAAGGTGCGGACCCCAGAGACAGACATGAGACGCTAAGGCCGCTGCTGCCGCCACCAAGAAGCCTGTGTGCGAACACAGGTCACTATCCACACCCCCCTTCCGGGAAGCCTGTGCAGCCCACCACTGCCAGGGTCCTGGGATCCAGGGTCAACTCCCCCGGGAGAACGCACGGCGCGCCTCAGGCTGGCGCAACGTCACTCCGGCCTCTGCCGCAGCAGGCTCGCCCCGCACTCCGTGCCCCTCCCTACCCCCGGCCTGAGTGAGCCAGAGCCTCCGAATCAGCGGCTCCTTTAACCCCGTCCTGTCTGAGCAAAGAACAGACGCCCTCCTGCGACCTACACGCAGAGGCGGGGCCAAACCCAAAGCTGAGCCCCTGGGAGCTGTGAGAACAAAGAAAGGAAAGGGAAATCTCTCCCAGCAGCCACAGAAGTAGCAGATTAAAGCTCCACAATCAACTTGATGTACCTGTATCTGTGGAATACATGAATAGACAACGAATCATCCCAAATAAAGGAGGTGGACTTTGAGAGCAAGATTTATCATTCTTTCCCCTTTTCCTTTTTTTGTGTGTATGTGTATGCTTCTGTGTGAGATTTTGTCTGTATAGCTTTGCTTCCACCATTTGTCCGAGGGTTCTAGCCGTCCTGTTTTTTTTCTTAATAATTACTTTTTATTTTAATAACCTTATTTTATTTTACTTTATCTTTGTTCTTTCTTTCCTTCCTTCCTTTAGACAACGAATCATCCCAAATTGAGGAGGTGGACTTTGACAGCAAGATTTATGATTTTTTCCTCTTTTCCTCTTTTTCTGAGAGTGTATGTGTATGCTTCTGTGTGAGATTTTGTTTTTATAGCTTTGATTCCACCATTTGTTCCGGGTTCTATCCATCAATTTTTTGTTTTTTTTTCCTCTTAATAATTGTTTTTATTTTAATAACTTCATTATATTTTATCTTACTTTATTTTATTTTACTTTGTGTTTTCTTTTTTTCCTTCCTTCCCTCCTTCCTTCCTTGCTCCCTCCCTCCCTCCTTTCTTTCTTTCTACTCCTACTAATTTTTTCTTTCTACTTTTTCCTCCCTTTTCTTCTGAGCCGTGTGGATGAAAGGCTCTTGGTGCTGCAGCCAGGAGTTAGTGCTGTGCCTCTGAGGTGGGAGAGCCAACTTCAGGACACTGGTCCACAACAGGCCTCCCAGCTGCCCATAATATCAGACGGCGAAAATCTCCCAGAGATCTCCATCTCAACACCAACACACAGCTTCACTCAACGACCAGCAAGCTACAGTGCTGGACATCCTATGCCAAACAACTAGCAAGACAGGAACACAACCCCACCTATTAGCAGAGAGGCTGCCTAAAATCATAATAAGTCTACAGATACCCCAAAACACACCACCAGACATGGACCTGCCCACCAGAAAGACAAGATCCAGCCTCATCCACCAGAACACAGGCACTAGTCCCCTCCACTAGGAAGCCTACACAACCCACTGAACCAACCTTAGCCACTGGGGACAGACACCAAAAACAACAAGAGCTACGAACCTTCAGCCTGTGAAAAGGAGACCCCAAACACAGTAAGATAAGCAAAATGAAAAGACAGAAAAACACACAGCAGATGAAGGAGCAAGATAAAAACCCACCAGACCTAACAAATGAAGAGGAAATAGGCAGTCTACCTGAAAAAGAATTCAGAATAATGATAGTAAAGATGATCCAAAATCTTGGAAATAGAATAGAGAAAATGCAAGAAACATTTAACAAGGACCTAGAAGAACAAAAGACAAAACAAACAATGATGAACAACACAATAAATGAAAGTAAAAATACTCTAGATGGGATCCATAGCAGAATAACTGAGGCAGAAGAACGGATAAGTGACCTGGAAGATAAAATAGTGGAAATAACTAATGCAGAGCAGAATAAAGAAAAAAGAATGAAAAGAACTAAGGACAGTCTCAGAGACCTCTGGGACAACATTAAACGCACCAACATTCGAATTATAGGGGTTCCAGAAGAAGAAGAGAAAAAGAAAGGGACTGAGAAAATATTTGAAGAGATTATAGTTGAAAACTTCCCTAATATGGGAAAAGAAATAGTTAATCAAGTCCAGGAAGCACAGAGAGTCCCATACAGGATAAATCCAAGGAGAAATATGCCAAGACACATATTAATCAAACTGTCAAAAATTAAATACAAAGAAAACATATTAAAAGCAGCAAGGGAAAAACAACAAATAACACACAAGGGAATCCCCATAAGGTTAACAGCTGATCTTTCAGCAGAAACTCTGCAAGCCAGAAGGGACTGGCAGGACATACTGAAAGTGATGAAGGAGAAAAACCTGCAACCAAGATTACTCTACCCAGCAAGGATCTCATTCAGATTTGATGGAGAAATTAAAACCTTTACAGACAAGCAAAAGCTGAGAGAGTTCAGCACCACTAAACCAGCTCTACAACAACTGCTAAAGGAACTTCTCTAGGCAAGAAACACAAGAGAAGGAAAAGACCTACAATAACGAACCCAAAACAATTAAGAAAATGGGAATGGGAACATACATATCGGTAATTACCTTAAATGTAAATGGACTAAATGCTCCCACCAAAAGACACAGATTGGCTGAATGGATACAAAAACAAGACGCATATATTTGCTGTCTACAAGAGACCCACTTCAGACCTAGAGACACATACAGACTGAAAGTAAGGGGATGGAAAAAGGTATTTCATGCAAATGGAAACCAAAAGAAAGCTGGAGTAGCAATTCTCATATCAGACAAAATAAACTTTAAAATAAAGACTATTAGAAGAGACAAAGAAGGACAGTACATAATGATCAAGGGATCGATCCAAGAAGAAGATATAACAATTGTAAATATTTATGCACTCAACATAGGAGCACCTCAATACATAAGGCAAATACTAACAGCCATAAAAGGGGAAATCGATAGTAACACATTCATAGTAAGGGACTTTAACACCCCACTTTCACCAATGGACAGATCATCCAAAATGAAAATAAATAAGGAAACACAAGCTTTAAATGACACATTAAACAAGATGGACTTAATTGATATTTATAGGACATTCCATCCAAAAACAACAGAATACACATTTTTCTCAAGTGCTCATGGAACATTCTCCAGGATAGATCATATCTTGGGTCACAAATCAAGACTTGGTAAATTTAGGAAAATTGAAATTGTATCAAGTATCTTTTCCGACCACAACGCTATGAGACCAGATATCAATTACAGGAAAAGATCTGTAAAAAATACAAACACATGGAGGCTAAACAATACACTACTTAATAACGAAGTGATCACTGAAGAAATCAAAGAGGAAATCAAAAAATACCCAGAAACAAATAACAATGCAGACACGATGACTCAAAATCTATGGGATGCAGCAAAAGCAGTTCTAAGAGGGAAGCTTATAGCAATACAATCCTACCTTAAGAAACAGGAAACATCTCGAATAAACAACCTAACCTTGCACCTAAAGCAATTAGAGAAAGAAGAACAAAAAAACCCCAAAGTTAGCAGAAGGAAAGAAATCATAAAAATCAGATCAGAAATAAATGAAAAAGAAATGAAGGAAACAATAATATCAATAAAACTAAAAGCTGGTTCTTTGAAAGGATAAACAAAATTGATAAACCATTAGCCAGACTCATCAAGTAAAAAAGGGAGAAGACTGAAATCAATAGAATTAGAAATGAAAAAGGAGAAGTAACAACTGACACTGCAGAAATACAAAAGATCATGAGAGAGTACTACAAGCAACTCTATGTCAATAAAATGGACAACCTGGAAGAAATGGACAAATTCTTAGAAAGGCACAACCTGCCAAGACTGAATCAGGAAGAAATAGAAAATATGAACAGACCAATCACAAGCACTGAAATTGAAACTGTGATTAAAAATCTTCCAACAAACAAAAGCCCAGGACCAGATGGCTTCACAGGCGAATTCTATCAAACATTTAGAGAAGAGCTATCACCTATCCTTCTCAAACTCTTCCAAAATATAGCAGAGGGAGGAACACTCCCCAACTCATTCTACGAGGCCACCATCACCCTGATACCAAAACCAGACAAGGATGTCACAAAGAAAGAAAACTACAGGCCAACATCACTGATGAACATAGATGCAAAAATCCTCAACAAAATACTAGCAAACAGAATCCAACAGCACATTAAACGGATCATACAACATGATCAAGTGGGGTTTATTCCAGGAATGCAAGGATTCTTCAATATATGCAAATCAATCAACGTGATACACCATATTAACAAATTGAAGGAGAAAACCATATGATCATCTCAATAGATGCAGAGAAAGCTTTTGACAAAATTCAACACCCATTTATGATAAAAACCCTCCAGAAAGTAGGCATAGAGGGAACTTTCCTGAACATAATAAAGGCCATATATGACAAACCCACAGCCAACATCGTCCTCAATGGTGAAAAACTGAAAGCATTTCCACTAAGATCAGGAACAAGACAAGGTTGCCCACTCTCACCACTCTTATTCAACATAGTTTTGGAAGTTTTAGCCACAGCAATCAGAGAAGAAAAGGAAATAAAAGGAATCCAAATCGGAAAAGAAGAAGTAAAGCTGTCACTCTTTGCAGATGACATGATACTATACATAGAGAATCCTAAAGATGCTACCAGAAAACTACTAGAGCTAATGAATGAATTTGGTAAAGTAGCAGGATACAAAATTAATGCACAGAAATCTCTGGCATTCCTATACACTAAGGATGAAAAATCTGAAAGTGAAATCAAGAAAACACTCCCATTTACCATTGCAACAAAAAGAATAAAATATCTAGGAATAAACCTACCTAAGGAGACAAAAGACCTGCAGGCAGAAAATTATAAGACACTGATGAAAGAAATTAAAGATGATACAAATAGATGGAGAGATATACCATGTCCTTGCAAGAATCAACATTGTGAAAATGACTCTACTACCCAAAGCAATCTACAGATTCAATGCAATCCCTATCAAACTACCACTGGCATTTTTCACAGAACTAGAACAAAAACTTTCACAATTTGTATGGAAACACAAAAGACCCCGAATAGCCAAAGCAATCTTGAGAACGAAAAACGGAGCTGGAGGAATCAGGCTTCCTGACTTCAGACTATACTACAAAGCTACAGTAATCAAGACAGTATGGTACTGGCACAAAAACAGAAAGATAGATCAATGGAACAGGATAGAAAGCCCAGAGATAAACCCACGCACATATGGTCACCTCATCTTTGATAAAGGAGGCAGGAATGTACAGTGGAGAAAGGACGGCCTCTTCAATAAGTGGTGCTGGGAAAAGTGGACAGGTACATTTAAAAGTATGAGATTAGATCACTCCCTAACACCATACACAAAAATAAGCTCAAAGTGGATTAAAGACCTAAATGTAAGGCCAGAAACTGTCAAACTCTTAGAGGAAAATATAGGCAGGACACTCTATGACATAAATCACAGCAAGGTCCTTTTTGACCCACCTCCTAGAAAAATGGAAATAAAAACAAAAATAAACAAATGGGACCTAATGAAACTTCAAAGCTTTTGCGCAGCAAAGGAAACCATAAACAAGACCAAAAGACAACCCTCAGAATGGGAGAAAATATTTGCAAATGAAGCAACTGACAAAGGATTAATCTCCAAAATTTATAAGCAGCTCATGCAGCTCAATAACAAAAAAACAAACAACCCAATCCAAAAATGGGCAGAAGACCTAAATAGACATTTCTCCAAAGAAGATATACAGACTGCCAACAAACACATGAAAGAATGCTCAACATCACTAATCATTAGAGAAATGCAAATCAAAACTACAATGAGATATCATCTCACACCAGTCAGAATGGCCATCATCAAAAAATCTAGAAACAAATGCTGGAGAGGGTGTGGAGAAAAGGGAACACTCTTGCACTGCTGGTGGGAATGTGAATTGGTTCAGCCACTATGGAGAACAGTATGGAGGTTCCTTAAAAAACTACAAATAGAACTACCACATGACCCAGCAATCCCACTACTGGGCATATACCCTGAGAAAACCATAATTCAAAAAGAGTCATGTACCAAAATGTTCATTGCAGCTCTATTTACAATAGCTCGGAGATGGAAACAACCTAAGTGCCCATCATCGGATGAATGGATAAAGAAGATGTGACAGATATATACAATGGAATATTACTCAGCCATAAAAAGAAACGAAATTGAGCTATTTGTAATGAGGTGGATAGACCTAGAGTCTGTCATACAGAGTGAAGTAAGTCAGAAAGAAAAAGACAAATACCGTATGCTAACACATATATATGGAATTTAAGAAAAAAAAATGTCATGAAGAACCTAGGGGTAAGACAGGAATAAAGACACAGACCTACTGGAGAACGGACTTGAGGATATGGGGAGGGGGAAGGGTGAGCTGTGACAGGGCGAGAGAGAGTCATGGACATATACACACTAACAAACGTAGTAAGGTAGATAGCTAGTGGGAAGCAGCCGCATGGCACAGGGATATTGGCTCGGTGCTTTGTGACAGCCTGGAGGGGTGGGATAGGGAGGGTGGGAGGGAGGGAGACGCAAGAGGGAAGACATATGGGAACATATGTATATGTATAACTGATTCACTTTGTTATAAAGCAGAAACTAACACACCATTGTAAAGCAATTATACCCCAATAAAGATGTTAAAAAAATATAAATAAATAAATAAAAAATCTAGAAACAATAAATGCTGGAGAGGGTGTGGAGAAAAGGGAACCCTCTTACACTGCTGATGGGAATGTAAACTGATACAGCCACTGTGGAGAACAGTATGGAGGTTCCTTAAAAAACTACAAATAGAACTACCATATGACCCAGCAATCCCACTACTGGGCATATACCCTGAGAAAACCATAATTCAAAAAGAGTCATGTACCAAAATGTTCATTGCAGCTCTATGTACAATAGCCCGGAGATGGAAACAACCTAAATGTCCATCATCGGATGAATGGATAAAGAAGATGTGGCACATATATACAATGGAATATTACTCAGCCATAAAAAGAAACGAAATTGAGCTATTTGTAATGAGGTGGATAGACCTAGAGTCTGTCATACAGAGTGAAGTAAGTCAGAAAGAGAGAGACAAATACCGTATGCTAACACATATATATGGAATTTTAGGGAAAAAAATGTCATGGAGAACCTAGGGGTGAAACAGGAATAAAGACACAGACTTACTAGAGAATGGACTTGAGGATATGGGGAGGGGGAAGGTAAACTGTGACAAAGTGAGAGAGAGGCATGGGCATATATACACTACCAAACGTAAGGTAGATAGCTAGTGGGAAGCAGCCGCATAGCACAGGGAGATCAGCTCGGTGCTTTGTGACCGCCTGGAGGGGTGGGATAGGGAGGGTGGGAGGGAGGGAGACGCAAGCGGGAAGAGATATGGGAACATATGTATATATATAACTGATTCATTTTGTTGTGAAGCTGAAACTAACATACCATTGTAAAGCAATTATACTCCAATAAAGATGTTAAAATGAAAAAAAAAATACACTAGTTGTAGGGGTCTTTAACACACCACTTACATCAATGGACAGATCATCCAGACAAAAAAATCAATAAGGAAACAGTAGTCTTAAATGACACATTAGACCATTTGAAATTAATAGATATCTACAGGAATTTTCATCCAAAACTATCAAAATACAGTCTTTTCAAGTGCACATGGAACATTCTCCAGGACAGACCACATTCTAGGCCACAAAACAAGTCTCAACAAATTTAAGTGGACAAAAATTATATCAAGCATTTTTTCCAGACACAGGAGTAGGAAACTAGAAATGAAGTATGGGAAGAAAAATGGGAAAAGCATAAACACGTGGAGACTAAACAACCTGCTACTAAAAAACCAATGAGTCAGTGAGTCTATGAAGAAATCAAAGAGGAAATCAGAAAGTATCCTGAGACAAATGAAAATAAAAACACAACTTTCCAAGATCTACAGCACGCAGCAAAAGCAGTCCTAAGAGGGAAGTTTACAGCAATACAGGTCTACCTAAGAAACAAGAAAAATCTCAAATAAACAACCTAACCTACCATCTAAACGAATAAGGGGAAAAAGAACAAAGCTCAAAGTCAGCAGAAGGAAGGAAATAATATAAGATCAGAGATGAAATAGAGACAAAGAAAAAAAAAGAAGAAGATCAATGAAAACAAGAGCTGTTTCTTTGAAAAGATAAACAGAATTGATAAGCCTTCAGCCAGGCTCATCAAGAAAAAAAAAAAAAACAGGACGCAAACAAACAAAATTAGAAATGAAAGATGAGAAATAACAACCGATATCCCAGAGATACAAAAAATCTTAGGAGAATACTACTACAAACATTTATATGTTAACAACTTGGACAGCCTAGAAGAAATGGTTAAATTTCTAAAAATGTACACTCTTCCAAGACTGAATCAGGAATAAATAGGCAATCTGAAAAGATGGATCACAGTAGTGAAAATGAATTTGTAATAAAAGAAAAACCTCCAAGGAGACAAAAGTCCAGGGCTGGATGGCTTTACAAGGGAATTCTACCAAACATATAAAGAGCTAATACCTAGCATTCTCAAATGATTCAAAAAATTGAAGAGAACAGAATACTCCCAAATTCATTCTATGATACTGAAATCAGACAACACTACAAGAAAAAAAGAAAAAAAAGAAGATTACAGGCTAATATGTCTGATGAGTATAGATGCAAAAATCCTCAACAAAATACCGAATTCAACAATACATAAAGAGGATCAGACACATCATCAAGTGAAATTTATTCCAGGGATGCAAGGTGGTTCAATATCCACAAATCAATCAATGTGATACATCACATTAACAATACAAAAGGATAAAAATCACCTGATCATCTCAATAAATGCAAAAAAAGCGCCTGACAAAATTCAACACCTTTTCATGGTAATAACTCTAATCAAAGTTCATATAGATGGAACATATCTCAACATAGAAAAGCAATTTATGACAAACCCACAGCTAACATCATACTCACAGTGAAAAGCTGAAATTTTTCCTCTAAGATCAGGAACAAGACAAAGATGCCCACTCTTGCCACATAGTATTGGAAGTCCTAGCCACAGCAATTATACAAGAAAAATAAATAAAAGGCATCCAAATTGGAAGGGAGAAAGTAAAACTGTCACTATTTGCAGATGACATGATACTACATATAGAAAAGCCTAACATCTCCACCAAAAAACTATTAGAAATAATAAATGAATTCAGTAAAGTTGCAGGACACAAGATTAATACACAGAAATCTGTTACTTTTCTATACACTAATAATGATCTATCAGAAAGAGAAAGCAAGAAAACAACTTTGTTTAAATTCACATCAAAAAAAATAAAATACTTAGGGTTAAATAAACTTGACCAAGGAGGTGAAAGACCTATACTCTCAAAACTATAAATATTGATGAAGGAAATCAAAGATAATACAAAGTAATGGAAAGGTATCTTATATTTATGGACTGGAAGAATTAATATTGTTAAAGTGACCATACTACTGAAAGCAATCTACAGATTTAACGCAATCCCTATCAAAATACCCATGACATTTGTCACAGAACTAGAACAAATAATTCTAAAATTTATATGGAACCACAAAAGACCCCAAATTGCCAAAGCAATCATGAGAAAAAAGAACAAAGCTGGAGGTATCAGTTGCCCTAACTTCAGACTATACTACAAAGCTACAATAATCAAAACAGACACATGGATCAATGGAACAGAGAGCCCAGCAATAAACCCATGCACTTACGGTCAAGTGATCTATGATGAAGGAGGCAAGAATATAAAATGGAGAAAAGATAGTTTCTTCAATAAGGGGTGCTGGGAAAACTAGACAGCTACATGAAAAAGAATGAAATTAGAACATTTTCTCACACCACATACAATAATAAACTCAAAATGGATTCTCAACCTATATATAAGACCAGAGACCATAAAACTCCTAGAAGAAAACATAGGCAGCAATATTTTTTTGGATCTGTACCCTAAGGCAAAGGAAACAAAAGCAAAAATAAAATGGAACCTAATTAAACTTAAAAGCTTTTCACAGCAAAGGAAACTATCAATGAAATGAAAAGACAACCTACTGAATAGAAGGAAATATCTGCCAATGATATGACTGATAAGGGGTTAATATCCAAAATATACAAACAGCTCATACAACTCAATATTAAAAAAACAAACAGCCTGATTAGAAATGGGCAAAAGACCTGAATAGACATTTTTCCAAAGAAGATATACAGACAGCCAACAGGCACATGAAAAGATGCTAATCATGAGAGAAATGCAAATCAAAACCACAATGAGATATCACCTCATACCTGTCAGAATGGCTATCATCAAAAAGAACACAAATTGGTGAGGATGTGGAGAAAAAGGAACCCTCTTACACTGTTGGTGGGAATGTAAATTGGTGCAGCTACTATGGAAAACAGTTTGGAGGTTCCTCAGAAAACTAAAAATAGAACTACCATATGACCCAGCAATTCCACTCCTGGGTACATATCTGAAGAAAACAAAAACACTAATTTGAAAAGATAATGCACCCCAATGTTCACAGCAGCATTATTTACAATAGCAAAGATACAGAAGCAACCTAAGTGCCCATTAACAAATGAATAAAGACGTGGGGTATGTGTGTGAATGTGTGTGTGTGCGTGCGTGTAAAGTGGAATATTACTCAGCCATAAAAAAGAATGAAATTGTGCCATTTGCAACAACATGGATGCACCTGGAGGGTATTATGCTTAGTGAAGTAAGTCAGACAGAGAAAGACAAACACTACATGTTATCACTTATATGTAGAATCTAAAAAATAAGACAAACGAATGAATATAACAAAACAGAAACAGACTCAAACAGATATAGAGGACAGACTAGTGGTTACCAGTGGGGAGAGGAAAGGGGGGAGGGGCAAGATAGCCGTAGGGAATTAAGAAGTACAAACTAGTATATATAAAATAAATAGGCCACAAGGATATATTGTATAGCACAGGGAATATAGCCAATATTTTATAACTTTAAATGGAATATAATCTATAAAAATATAGAATAACTATGTTGTACACCTGAAACTAATATAACACTGTAAATCGACTATACCAATCTTACACAACCACTTTCAGAAAACAGAAGGAACACTTCAACTCATTTTATGATGCCAGAGTTACCATGACACCAAATCAGACAAAGATGTTAAAGAAAATGATAAATCAAAAGCTTGACCATAAAGGTTAAAATCCTTAACAAAGTATTAGCAAATAGAGTCTAGCAATATATGAAGACAATAACACAGCATGACCAAGTAATATATACCAAAAAACAAAACAAACAAAAAAAACTCAAGGGTTCTTTTTTTAACATTTGAAAATGAATTAATGTAATCCACCATACTAAGCAAAAAAAGGAAATGCCATATATAGATGCAGAAAAAACATGTAACAAATTTCAGCATCTATTCATGATTTAAAAAAAAAAGACCTCCTCCTGTTTGGGAAAAGCATCTTAGGAACTTGTTTGGAAACAAACATTTTTTTAGAAGACTGCTACTCTAATCTACAGATCCTGGACTTCACCTGCAACATTTCCAGCCTCCAGCTAACCCTGCTCACAATCTGAATTGGCTCTTGCCAATCTATCCTGTTTGTCCTGAATTCAGTGGTTTTTGTATACTGACAGACTCCTTGGTTTGTCTCAAGTCTGAAGTCAAGGGGAGATTCTGTCAGCAACCAAGGACCTCTGTTCCTCCAATAGCAGGGCTTGTCCCTATACTTGTGCTCCTAAGTGTATAGTTATATAGTTAAACCACCCCCCCCCGATTGTCTCTAATTGTTGAATATACTGTGCAGTGTTAAATACACTGCACCCTTAAAGCTGTCTGTTCCTTTATCTTTATTTCAAAAATCTGAACATATGACCAACATATACTTGAGCTCATTGTTGGTGAAATTTAAATGTATACAACAAAATAGTATACTCATTAAAAAAATTTTTTTAATAAAGTGAAGTTTTAAAAAAACCTCTCAGCAAACTAGTAATGGAAAGAAATCTTCCTCAACCTGATAAAGGGCAGCTATGAAAATCTACAGCTAACATCACACTTAATGGTGAAAGACTGAATACTTTCCCTCTAAGATCAGGAACAAAACAAGAAAATGTCTGCTCTCACCACTTCTATTCAACTTTGTACTAGAAGTCCTAGCCAGGGTCATAAGACAAGAAAAAAAAAATAAAAAGCATGCAGACTGGGAAGGAAGAAGTGTTCCTCTTCCTAAATGATAGAAATATTCATGTAGAAAATGCTAAAGAAATGACAAAAAAGCTACTGGAGTAAGTGAGTGTGATGAGAAAAAACACTATTTTGAGCTGCTGCCTAGGCATTTTACAGTGTTCTACCCTGCTCATACCAACAGTGCGGACATTTAGATAAACACCAAGCTTCGGAGTCCTGCCATAAATTCCTGCTTTGCTTTTCCCAGGGCACCTTTTAAAACAGTTACTTAGAGCTAAGCCCTCAAAAAGTTAGTGACCTCTACCCCAACCACCTTAAACGTACTAGGTGCTTGCTACCCTGCTTTCTATCTCCTGTTTGCTTGTGAACTGAGATGGAGGACTGCCCTTCCCCCGGTTCATTACGCCTCCCCCCACATTTCTGAGATATATAAGTAATACATTTTGTGACTCTACTTGCTTCGTGTGGATGTATTCGAACTATGCCTTCAATCAAAACAAGCTCATGGTTTCACGTCCCCAAAGTGAGAGCTCAGATACTGAGGGAGCTACCTGCCAAACCCCTGTGGATAGCTTGTGCCCCCTCATTCAGCAAGTCGTAATCTGAATATTCTTAATTCAATACACCAGCTCCAGCTTCTCAACACAGTGAGTTTAGCAAGGTTTCAGGATATAAGATCAATATATAAAAATCAATTTCTATATACTAGCAATGATCAATTATTAAATCAAATTTAAAATTCCATTTGCAGTAGTATAAAAGTTCATAAAATACTTAGGAATAGGTTTTTTAAAGACATACAAAAGTTCTACACTGAAAACTACAACATATTGCTGAGAAAAAGTAAAGACCTATTAAATGGAGAAATACACCATGGATTGAAAGATTCAATATTATCAAGATTCAGTTCTCCCCAAATTTGATCTATAGATTCAATGAAATCCAAATCACAATCCCAACAGGCTTTTTATTATAAATTGATAAACTGATTGTAAAATTCACATGGAAATGCATAGGATCTAGAATAGGCAAAACAACTTTGGAAAAAAATAAAGTTGGAAAACTTACACTTCCTGATCTCAACACTAATTATAAAACCATAATAAGCAAGACAAGGTGGAAATGCCATAAAGAAGAACAAACGGATCAATGGAACAAAATAGAGTGTTTAGGAATCAATTCACATTTCTTCAACTAATTTTTCACAAGAATACCAAAAAATTCAATAAAATAAAGGATAATTTTTTCAACAAATGAGGCTGGACAATTGATGTATGGAAAAAAGTGAACCTCAATCCCTGTGGTTGCCAGCCTCCAAGAACCCTTAAAGACTCTCATCTATTGGTATTCATGCCCTCGTATAGTCCCCTACCACAGAACAGGGCTGGTCTGCATGAACAATAGGATATTGCAGAAATGATGGCGTGTGACTTCTGAGGCTAGGTCACAAAAGACATTGCAGCTTCGCCCTTGTTTCTCTTGGATCATTCTTTCTGGACAAATCCAGCTACCACATCATAAGGACACTCAAGGAGTCCTGTGGAAATGTCTATTAGGTGAGGAACTGAAGCCTCTTGTCAACAACCAGCTCAACTGCCAAGCATGTGAGTGAGCCTCCAGCCCAGTCTAGAGGACTGTAGCCCACCTGACATCTGCAACTTCATGAGATCCTGAGTAAGAAGCTCTCAGCTAAGTCACACTCAGATTCCCAATCTACTGAAACTGTGAAATACGAAATGTTTAAAGTCATTAAGTTTGGAGGTAATTTGTTACACCACAGTAGATAAGCAATGCAATCCCTGCATCACACCATACACATAATTAATTTAATATGAAACACACCCCTAAAAGTAAAGTTAAAAGTATAAATCTTTTAGAGGAAACATAGGAAAATATCTTTGTGCTCAGGGAGTAGGCAAAGGTTTCTTAGATAGGACACAGAAAACAATAACTATGAAAGAAAAAAACTGATAAATTATACTTCATTGAAATTAAAAACTTCTGTTCATCAAAAGATTGCTAACACAATGTGTATATATGTATATAAAATTTTATATACATAATTTTTTTATATACAAAATTTTATATACATAAAATCATCACATTGCACACCTTAAATATCTTACAATTTTGTTTGTCAATTATACCTCAATAAAGCTGAAAAAAGATCGTTAATAAAATGTACAGGCAAGCTGCTGACTGAAAGAAAATATTCACAATACATATATCATGAAGGACTTGATTCCATAATACATAAAGAACTCCTACAAATCAATAATAAAAAGGCAAACAGTCTAATTTTAAAGTGGGCAAAAGACTTGAACATACACTTCAAAAAGGAAGATATAAAAATGGCCAATAAGTACATGAAATGATGCTCAACATCACTAGTCATTAGGGGAATGCAAATTAAAACCATAATAAGATGCCATTATACACCGCTAGAATAACTAAAACTAAAAAGACTGACAACACTAAATGCTGTCAGTGATATGGAACAATGGAGACTTTTATACCTTGCTGATGGGAGTGTGAAATGGTGCAACCACCTAACATCAACCCTATGACCAGCAATTTCATTAAGAGGTATTTACCCAGGAGAAGTGAAAACATAAGTCTACAAATATAACTGTTCAAGAATGTTCACAGCTGGCTTATTAACAACAGTCTAAATGTGGAAACAGTCTAAGTCAATAGGGAAAACGTATAAACAAATTGTGGAATATGTATACAATGGACAACTATTCAATAATAAGAAGAGGGGCTTCCCTGGTGGCGCAGTGGTTGAGAGTCCACCTGCCGATGCAGGGGACACGGGTTCGTGGCCCGGTCCGGGAAGATCCCACATGCCGCGGAGCGACTGGGCCCGTGAGCCATAGCCGCTGAGCCTGCACGTCCAGAGCCTGTGCTCCGCAACGGGAGAGGCCACAACAGTGAGAGGCCGGCGTACCGCAAAAAATAAATAAATAAATAAATGAAGAAGACGACGAAACAAACTACTGATACACACAACAACATGGATGAACCTCAAAGACATTATGCTGAGCAAAAGACACTAGACTTGAGTGTGTACTGTACAATTCCATTCATATAAAATTCTTGAACAGGCATATCTAATCTAACATTTTAAAAACAGAATATTAGTTGCCAGGAAGGGAAAGGGGGCAGTTGACTGGATAGGGACACAAGGGAACTTTCCACAGCAACATAAGCGTGTGGTTAACACATGTATACTTCTGTCCGAATTCTATAGCTTAGATTTGTGCATTTTGATTTACATAAATTTTAAAGAAAAAGAACCATATAAAATAATAAGTTGTGGGTGGGAAGTGGAACAAGTTACAGATAATAGAGGGTGACAGAATGTTGGTAATTTTGGAGCTGGGTGATGGCTAGATGGGAGTTTATTATACCATTCTGTTTACTTTGTATTTGCTTGAAATTTCCATAACAAAGCTAAAAACAGAAAGCCAAAGACATAAACCATAAACCCAATGTTTAGCTGATTCATCTGAAATACAATTACTCTGTCAAATTGCTGTAAAAGTTTCTAATCACTCTCAATTTCTATATGCAACTTGTTGCCATCCAGTTACAAACCATCTATGCCTGGCACCAGCTGCCAGCCCACACTATTCAACAGCACTGTCCTAACCTGTTTTGCCTCATTTTTCTTCTTCACCAAATAATAACAGGAATAGCAACAACATTTGCCCCTTAGAAGTTTTATGATGATTAAATAATAAAGTATGTAGAGTGCTTTGACAAGTGCCTGGCATAGAACTCTTCCAAAAGCATTAGCTATTAGTCTCATTAATACAACCTGCTACCATTTTTTTTTTAATTCCTAGGATCTATTTAGTTGCCAGTAACTAAACAGGCAACTAAGAGATACAGAGTTTACTCTCCTCAGAATGGGAGCCACTGAAGGGTTCTGAGCAGAAAAGCCCTATAATATGAATTGTGCTTTAGAAAGAACACTTGCATCTCAGCCAGTCCTCATGAATGTTCAGCTTATTAAAGGGCTGAAATTTCTGTGTTTTAAATATAGTATGTATATTTCTACCTAGGGATATTTATCAGCACTTGTGCAGAAAGCAAAGGTTTTGTTTCAAAATGATACTTCTGTAGAGCTCTCCTCAGAGGACAACTGAAGATATTTGCAAATACAGTATATTAGGTAATTTCATCTGCTGGTCTGGATCTAATCAAATGAAACTGTCACCAAAACTAATTTAGGGTCAACAGTGTTTCTACACTAATGATGACCTGAGGCAGACAAGCTATTAGGACCCTGTTATAACCGAGAAACTGTTAGGATAAGTACCTTCTTATACTCTTGTATCTAGTAGAGACAACCCAAGTTCCACTGACTGTGCCTTATAAGACACTCTATAGCACAAGGAAGAGTATTGTGCAGGTTTCCAGCACATGCAATCTTGTTACCATAAAGTGTAATTTAAACACAGACCCTAATATCACTGTTACCCCAATTTTAAAAAGTATACTTTATTTTCCAACCACACAAATGACAAAGTACGCATTTCTATAAACACCATTCCCTAAATTTTAGGGAACTAGTAACCTAAACATAAAAACGAATCTGCTTACTCTACTAGCAACTATTTTCATGGCAATTCGAAGTAATAAAACAAAATAAAATGTGTTGGAAAAAAGTCAAGTGAAAAGCAAAATAATGTTACCCCAAGAAAATCAACTGTCTTTAAACAGAATAAGTTTTTCTTTCCTTTCAAATAAAGAAAACCAAAAATGTCAGCAATAAAAGCGCACGTAATTAACATAAATCATAGCGATGCTATGCCATGGAATAAGAAAACAGACAAGTTACCGATTCACAGGTCAAAAACATTCTCCATACCCCTGCCTGTATTGTAACCAGTGAACTGTAGAACTCTAAGACTTTCTGAAAGTTGCTAAGAATTCAGTAACTCGTATAAAACCTCATTAACAGTTACTGAGATACCACAAACACCTGTTGCCAGTGTGTGCCGACCGTGGCTTTTAAGTGGAAATGTTTACGTGCAAAAGCCCTGGGTGCGATAACTGGGCGAAGCCCCCTCGGGCATATTCCCCGCCGCTGGGATTAGGGAACTGGGAAAATGGGGGGGCTGGGGGGGGGGAAATGCTGCCTCTGCCCCACACCTACTCGGCCGCCATCCTCCCGCCCGCGCTCCACTGCGCAGGGTACTCACAGCTCTAGTCTCGTACAGGACCAGCTTCTGAACCGAGCTGATAATGGGGGCGGCGGCCGCGGGCATGGCCCGAGCTAGTGGGGGCCCCCAAGGCAGGGCCCCAGGCCGCGGCCCAGGTTGTGGCAGCCTCTTGACTGCCCCAGGAGACTCGAAGAGAAGACGTCTCGGACGCTGGACCCCAACTTCAGCCGAGAAAATCACCGCCTGGGCGATAAATATATAGACAACCAGCTAACACGCTTAAGTGTTTCCGGATCCTACGCCCCACCTCCAGGCAAGCCCAGCCCCAGGCACGGAGGGGGCGGGGCTGGAGGGTGCACCATAGAGAGGTCGTGTAGAGGTTCCCAGAACCTGCGTACAGCCGAGGGATGAAGCAAATAGCGCCATCTTTGGTACTGGCAAGAGAAAAAAATGGGCAGGGAAAAGAGCTGCTGGTTTAGTTAAATCTCTCGTTTATCTAGTCCTTCTCTTTAGAAAAGTAGATCTTTTGGGACTGGATTGCTTCTTTTGAAGAGGTTCTCCGAGTTGCAGATAGAACCATTTCCAAGTTGGTCTGTTTTTCCCCGCCTACTTCTGCGCTTGTGTTCTTGGAAACCTACAATGTTCTTTCACTGAGGGTGTTTTCCCCGCCGCCCTCGCTCTCTTTGTTGTCTATTTTACCCTTAGGAGAGTCAACAAAACCCACATTGTCCAGAGGGTGTGTGGTTCAAGCAATTTTTTTTGAATCATCTAAAGTTGGAAATTTCCAACTTTGCCACATACTTGTGCACGAGGTTAACCATCTGTAAATTCTAAAAATGAGCTGCCGAGTGTAATGCAGTGCAGTGCAGCACTGGCTTTGTAGTTCTGCGTTAAAATAAGGTTTCTTCCTTTGGATGTGCGTGAACATAAATAGACAATGCATGTACCCTCTTTGATCATCACCTTCCATTTTTGTGAAAAGGAGTGTATTATAATTATGAATACAAAATTAGGTACAAATGTGAATATTGAAAATGAGAAAATCACAGCCCCACCTCCCGAGGCTCCGCCCCCCGAGAAGTTTTGCGCTCTTCTCAGCTCTGGGTTCCCTTGGCAACCGTTCAGCCGATCTCTTGGCAACCGCTCCACAGAGAGTCCCGGGAGGCGGCTGCGGCCTGCTGGTGGGGTCCGCTGGGGTCCGCTGCGGCCAGGTAAGTAGGGGTAGGAGTCCACCGCTCGGATGCATTTTGGTGTCGCACGAATGGAATCCCACCTCCTGCGTGGACCCCAGACCAGTTCCTTTTCTTGCAAAACTAAACTTCGGGATCTCCGTAAATTCCGCTTTTTAAACCCACTTCCCTTTTCAAGTATCAATGTCTTCATTTCACAGATACTTACTGAGCACCTACTGTGAGATGTAAGATGTACTCTAGTGACAGCTAACCCAGCCTAGGTAGAAGTGCTAGGTTTCCCAGGAGATGGGCCCCCTGTTAACCGCAGAACCCACTGCTAGAGGATTTTTCAACTGCTATAAGTGTAAGGAAACTTTAAAATTTAAAATCCATAATGTAACATTAGGGATTATGTTGTAAATTCAAAATTGAGAAATTACAAATTTTTAAAATTAACATTTAATTATTTATTATTTTACATTTTCTTTCATAGTTTGGGACCCTTTTTATTAAGAACTAGACGGGCTTCCCTGGTGGCTCAGTGGTTGAGAGTCCGCCTGCCGATGTAGGGGGCGCGGTTTCGTGCCCCAGTCCGGGAAGATCCCACATGCTGCGGACCGGCTGGGCCTGTGAGCCATGGCCGCTGGGCCTGCGCGTCCGGAGCCCGTGCTCCGCGACGGGAGAGGCCACAACAGTGAGAGGCCCGCGTACCGCAAAAAAAAAAAAAAGAACTAGAAAGATGGCCATGTCAGTTCTGGCATTTTGCATTGACTTAGATCTTTTAACTGGGAAAAATATTTAGTTCTGTTCCACTTCATAATGGAAACAAACTCTTCTGAACATGAGTTAAGTATTTGCACAATGTTTTTATTTAGGATAACAACTCGGAATAACTGTAGAACTCTGGTTTTCCAATATTTAGTTTTCAATTATTATGTTATACTATAATTAATCACTTTCATTCGAACCTGGTCTTAGTTTTGTTCACCCAGAAGTAGATCCTGAGACAAAATTTGAGGACAAATCGTTTACATGGGCAATAATCTAGCGAACAACAGCAGGAAAGGGAAGGAAGCTAATGAAGGGAATATTATCAAGCAAATTTCTCTGTGGGCTGAATTCACTGGGGAATGCTTGGATGTCTGTCCCAGTTATTCCTTGTAAGGGGAAAGGGAGCTGGGGTATTTATTCACCAACTCCCATCAGTTATTGGTTGAGGGCTGCTATGGCAGAACATTAATTCCCTGTAACTTCTAGTCTGCCCTGTGCTCAGGCAGAATAAGTTCTGGCAGCTAGAAAGAGTCCTTAGACAAACAGTCCTTAGACAAAGAATCACACATGCCAGCCCTTGGAAGTTGGGCTGGCCATCCCTGGAAAAGGCACAAATCAAGTGGATAGGGGCAGGGCACGAATAACATCTGCTACGTTCCACTCTTTGTGCCACTCATAGTCACTCCCCTCCCCACACATTAAATTTCCAGCAACTTGTCACTGGTTCTTCAAGGCGGTGTGTGGTCCCAGTTTCTAAAAGAAAAGGAAGATAGATCCATTTATCAAAAATACAGATATCTCCCTGCCCCCAATTATGCAGCAGCAGCTACCTCCACCTGCCAGTGCCATAACTCCTTATACAAGGGTGTGACTCATTGGGGATCACCATATATCATGTTTGTTACACCACTCTCATAGCCCCATTCACATGCTTCTTCCCCAGAGCTCTTCTCTTATCATCCAGTCTTGCTCCTTCCAGGCCCTGCACCAAGCCATTCAGCACTGTTCTCCAAATTGAGGACCTAGGAATACTGCTTAAAGCCCTACCCACCAGGAGGATTTCCCCTAATCACCATCTCTCAGGGCTACACCTGAATGGGACTAAAGTCTGAAAGCATTCCGTTTACAGCTTGCACCAATATATCGTGATTCATCCATGATCTTTGTTTTCGTTTTTTTATCAGCTGTTCCCAGGGAATTCCATATGAGGTATGAGCCAAGGGACATTGGTGAACCAGAGATAGGTAACATGGGGGTGTCTAGGCTGCTTGCTTATGAAATGTATTTGGCCTGATCCCAGTGTTCCATTTTTCTCATTCAGTGGATTACTGCTGTGCCTGCCCAACTTGAGGACTTGATTGTCTGATGTACCCAGCTCACGATGGGCACTTTTCGTGTGAAGTCCCATGGCCAGGCATTCTAAGATTCCAAAAGGTATCCTACCCAGCACAGCTACCTCTAGCATCGTGGGATCTGGCCAAGTATATGGCCCATGAAGCAAGGCGTCGGCACCATAGCCTGAAACTGCTGCAGAGCTCTCTCTTGCTCTCGGCCCTACTCAAAACTGACAGCTTTCCAAGTCACCCCTTAAATGGATCAGAGCAGTATTCCCAAATGTGCTACATGCTGTCTCCAAAAACTAAAGAGACTTACAAAATATTGCACCTCTTTTTTAGAGATAGAAGGTGTAAGGTACAGTAACTTGTCCTTTACCTTGGAGAGAATGTCTCAGAATGTCCCAGACCACTGGCCCTTTAAAACTTCACCAATATAACAGGTCCTCGAATCTTTGTAGGTTTATTTCCCATTTTCTGCTGCCCATACGTCTTATCAGAACACTTGCTTCTTCCCACTCACCAGGTCTGATATTGTCAATATTGTGGATCAACAAGACCCCTTTGTACTATATTTGTTACAAAGAGCAGGAGAGTCCCGGGGTAAGACTAAATGTCCATTGCTGACTGTTCTAAGTAAATACAGACTGCTTCTGATCCTCCTCCTTGATGTGTATTGAAAAAAAATGCATTTTCCAGCTGAGTAGCTATATATCAAGTATAAGAAGCTGTGTCCGTCTAGTAAAGTTCTCTGCACAGCAGTTGCAGTTGGAGCTGCCCCTAGTTACGTTTACAATGGTCCAATATCATCTGTCATGATCTGGTTTTTGCAGAAACTCAGACTAGAGAATTAAACAGGACAATGCATCTTTTAAATAGTTTTGGGATAGCACTCTTCCATTTCATTCAGGATGATTTACTATTGCCTATCTAGGGCAGAGGCTAAGGAGCAGGTGTGCAGTTTCATGAGCTTCCACTTGGCCTTTTCAACCACAGTGGCCCTTATTCCACAGTTAGGGAATCCCTGTGAAGGTTTTTCCAGCTGCAATCCCTGTTATGCACTCAGGGCCCAGGAAAATAACCACCGAGTGATCCTTCAGACCCTTTGGATGCACTGTAAGACAGACTTGAGCCAAGGTTCCATTTATCACTCGTTCTCCATTTGCCCTCGCTCTAATACGAGGCTATGATGGCATTTTGGATCTGCTGGTATTGATGTCAGCTGAGACCCTGTGTCCTATAACTGTTCAAAGAGGAGAATATTCCTATTTCCACAGTGTCTATTTCTCTGGTTAATTGTTGTAGGTTCTCTTGGGGAAGGATTGGGGAATCCCTATTATAAATACTTGCTATGGAGTTGTAGGCTAGATCCTTGAGGACTCCTTGCCGTCCCTTCAGTCAATGGGCTCTGGAATCATGAAGAAGGAATCATGACTTCCACTGTGGCTGCTGACATCAGCCTTTGGTTCACTTACCCTTTTTCGTTTTTAGAAATGTAAGTTAATCAACACTTTCATCGACTGCTCATCTGTCTCACCCCTAGGGAGCCCATGGTTTATCACTATCACCGCAGATCTCTGTGGGTCTTGCTTGTGGCCATTCTGGGCTTGCTGCCCATTATAGTAATTATACCTACTTTGTTTCTCACAGTTAAGGGCTGCCACCTGGCCTCTGCTCTTCCAGACTCTGTCATCCCCACTGACACATGAGAACCCAGTATCATAGCGGCCTCTCCCTTACTTTATTTTATTTTATTTTATTTTTTTGCGGTATGTGGGCCTCTCACTGTTGTGGCCTCTCCCATTGTGGAGCACAGGCTCCGGAGGCGCAGGCCCAGCGGCCATGGCTCACAGGCCCAGCCGCTCCGCGGCATGTGGGATCTTCCTGGACCAGGGCAGGAACCCGTGTCCCCTGCATCGGCAGGCAGACCCTCAACCACTGCACCACCAGGGAAACCCTCTCCCTTACTTTAAATGCTGGCCCAAAAAAGGACAGCCATCACTGAGCTTCGTAGTGATGCCAGTGCTCCCTTACTAGCTCATTCCTTAATATCTTAATGAAAAGAGTGCCCTCTGTCCATCCCAAAGAGCAGAGTAGGCTGATGGTTCTCTGGCCTGACATAATAAATCCACTTAACATGCCACTTCTGTGAGTATTTAACACCTGCCTCTGTGCCCTGTCAAGGCAGTTCTGGCATTTACACCTCATTGTTTTCTTCCAAGCTTCAAGTAACCTTACCAGCAGTGAATTAGGACTTGCTCCAGGTGTCCTAGCTAGGATGTTAAACTATGAGTCGTGCGAGACAGCCCACCATCAATAAACTCCTATCCAGTCTGCATTCCCCTCACCTGACACCCTCAAGATCTTTCCCAGGCGTGTTCTCCTGGTTCCTGTTGGTACACTCATAGCCAGGCCCTGGAGCTCTTTAGGTGCATAACACCTTTCTTCCTGTCCAGTGCCTCCCCAGTTGGGCTGGGCTGACACTTGACCCCAGTTACTGCTCTAGAAGCTATGAGGGGAAATAAGCTTGTAAAAGTCGAGCATTGTCTTCTGAGGCATCTGCCTCAGGTGAGGCATGGAGAGGCTGCTCTCTTCCATAAATGAGAAGGTTACTTCTGTTAATACAGAGCATTTGGGAGTAATCTTGGGGTTCAAAACTCAAGGTACTTAGACATCCAACTAGATATCCCCATCCCAGGCTTTATCGCCCTGGTTTTAGTGTGCTTTACGGAGACTCCTTAATAAATGCATGATCTAAGAGGTTTAGATGCATTTTCTCCTTTACAACTACATTTTATACTAGCATTACTTATTTTGATGGTATTTTTTAAAAACTTGGAATTTCAGCCCTTTAGTTCCTGAAGTTTTCATCTCAAATCTTTTTAATATACTAGTAATACTTCTTACTACATCTTATTTCATATTGTCATCTTAAAATAATATTGGTATATTAAGCCCATTTGAATATTCTTAACTTCCACAGAGAAATGTAATCATATCGCATTTACCTGGAAGTATATAGCCCCCTCCAATCCATTTTTCATTGTTCTGTGAACAATGTCGCAGACCACTGGGACAAAGTTTTGTTTCATTTTTCAAGTCTATTCATTAAAGTATTTTCATAAGGTTTTGTAACTTTTCCATAAAGGGCTTGTATATCTTTTGTACTATTTAATCCTGTTTATTTTATATTTTTGCTGCTAAGTCATATTTATATTTGGTTACATGTTCTAGCTATTTTTGATATATAGAAATGCAACTGAATTTTGTATAATGGTTTTGAATTCAGCAAATTGGATTATTTTATTCTTAAAATTTATCTGTGACATATTTGGATTTTCTATGTAGACAGTCATATCAACTGGGAATAATTACACTTTTCTTTCTTTTGTCTTAAAAAGAACATTTTAAATATTTAATCATTAAATATAAGGGTGTCTTTCATTCATACCCTTTATCAATAAAAGAAGTTCCCTTCTATTCTTAGTTGCTAAGAGGTTTATCTTTTATTCAACATTAAAGGGTGTTGAATTGTCTCATACTATTTCTACATCTATTAAGATAATCATATAGTTTTTCTCCTTAAATTTATTTTAATATGATAAATTAATTTTCTCATACTAACCATCCTTGAATTCCTGGGGAAGCCCAACTTGGCCATGATGTTATTATCTTCTTCATATATTGCTAGATTCAACTTGCTAATACTTTGATTAGGATTTTTAAAAATCTTATTCATGGGGCGCTTCCCTGGTGGCGCAGTGGTTGAGAGTCCGCCTGCCGATGCAGGGGACACGGGTTCATGCCCCAGTCCGGGAAGATCCCACATGCCGCAGAGCGGCTGGGCCCGTGAGCCATGGCCGCTGAGCCTGCGTGTCCGGAGCCTGTGCTCTGCAACGGGAGAGGCCACCACAGTGAGAGGCCCACATATCGCAAAAAAAAAAAAAAAAATCTTGTTCATGAATGAAGTTGGCATATAATTTTGCTTTTTTGGACTATTCTCTGGTATAGGTATGGAGGTTATATGAGAGCCATAAATTAAGTAAGAAGTCTCCACTTTATCCTTTTTCTGAAGGAGTGTTTATAAGATTGCAAGACTTGGAGCACTTCAATAAAACCATCTGGTTTCCTTATGGGAAGATTTTTAGTTACTGATTCAGTTTCCTCAATGGTTATAGAACCACTCAAGTTTTCTCTGTTTCTTAAGAAGCTGATTTTTCTAGTAATTTGTCAATTTTGCCTAAGTTTTCAAATTTATTTGGGATAACTTTATGATAGCCTCTTATTATCTATATATCTACAGCATTATTTTCTCTGTGGTCCTTCCTCCTATGTCTAATATTGTTTGATCAAGTAGACAGTAAATCAGTAAGCATTATGGAAGATTTAACCAATAAAATTCACAAACTTGATGTAGACAATTTTTTTGAAAATTACCATGGGGTAGGCCATAAGGCAAGACTCAACAAATTTCAAAGAATTAATGTAATATGGAGAACAGTCTCTGATTAATGAAAGAAATCAACAACAACGAAAACGTAGGAAAATCTTAGTTTTGAGATGTGAGAAAACACACCTCTAAAAAACCAATGTTTAATATTATTTAATTGTGCCTTCTATCTTCTGTTCTTGATCAATCTTGACAGAGTTTTCTATTTGTAAATCTCTTCAAAATACCACTATTTAGCTTTGTTGCCCTTCTTTATATAATGTTTTTCTATTTTATTAATTTTAAAATCTATTTTTCTTTTTCTAACTTCTTAAATTGTGAGCTTATATATTTTGATATATATTATGTTTTTTATTTTTCAGTTCTACGTATTTTCTCATTTCCATTAGGATTTCTAATTAGAGCCATTAGTAGGCCCTACACACATACCCATTGACTAATTTATATGTGTATACACATATAACATATTTAGTTTGATTTTTTAAAGCATTTGCTATTGGGTTTTTGTTTGGCTGGTTGTGTGTACACTTTGATCTTTAATAGAATACACACATCAAAACATACATGTGAATATATACGTGTATGTATTTTTTCCTTAATTTAGTCTTTCAAAGATACTTTATTTTAGCTGTCTTATATAGCAGATAGCTGGCTTTTGCTTTCTGTCTCAAACTATGAACCTATTATTGTTTTAGTAGATCAGTTTAACTTATTTGCCATTATTGGCAAAATCCATCTCTTAGTGGCATGGAACGGCTTCTGGGCTAAGTAAATTCACAGAATATTCTAGTTCTCCCTAACCTGCCTGCCCATTCCTCCTAAATTAGGCACTTTAACAATCTTACTCTTTCTTACTGTAGTATTTTGTATTATGACTTCTCAAGAGAAGACAGAAGAGCATCCTTTTGTGGATATATTTAATGAAGATGAAGCTGACAAAAACTTTATGTTGTCTAAACCTGTTTGCTTTGTTGTATTTGGGAAACCAGTAAGTTATCTCTTCTAACTTATTATTTAATATATTTTTTAATTTTTAAAGTCATAATCTCATGTTACCATACAAGATTGAGAACCACATCGTGTGCTAATTTTTTTTTGAGTGTTTGTTAGACTTTCACTGTATGACAAACTCTGATATAGTATTGGTTGTAAATTATAACTTTCTCTCCTCTTGTACACTATTATTGAAAAGGAACCTAGATTGTATTTATATTTGCTTTTATATTATGAATAAATTAACTCATCAAAGCACTGCGCCATGACAATTGTTAGTAGTATGTGATCCAAGGTTATTTCACACTCAATATCCATATAAAACTTTCTGTGAAATTTGTTGTGAGGCTCTCTGGATATGTGAAGACAGGACACTAAAGAGACAAATGGAGGATACTCTCATCAGTGTCTAAAGCTCCTGAGAGGGGATGTGCTTCATCTTTACCCACAGTGTGTTAGTGGACCTATGTATTATCTTTCTGCAAAACAGGAAGAAACCAAGAATGGCTGTCGTAAGATAGCTCGCCTTCCTAGGCAGTTCTAGGAAGGACCTCTAGATGAGAGCTTTTTTCAGCCTCTGAGCTTTGTTGGTAGTTACCCTTAGAGGGCCTAAGGTGGTTAATATAAAAGCCTTTCCGGAATAGCAGAGTCTAAGGGCTGACTTGATTTTCTGGAGACCCTGGAACAGAGTCAAGAAATGGTTCCAATAACTTCTATTATGTTTCTAAAAACAATAGAATTTTAAAAGTCAACAGTGGAAGCAATCAGATGCAAGTGTTCCTTCATTAAAGTGAACTTCTATCTTTAAACTATGATACTTTTCAAAGATGTCCATTAAGAAGGAATTTTTGCTCTTGAAAGTTACTAAATGGACGTCTGTCAAGACATTCACAATTATAATAAGCTTTAGGCAGGAAATAAAATGATGAATCTCAATATAATCAAAATGATTTGTACTCAAAATTACAAAATTTAACAATCAGAAGAGTGCAATACCTAGAATACCATTATGGTACAGCTTCCTGCTTTCAGGGCTATTTTCTTAATTTAAAAAAAAAAATCACTTCATAAAATGTGGCAAACGGGACAGTTAATAGAGAAAAATGAAGCTATAAATATCTAGGGTCCATTCTTTATTTATTGTATGGAAAAAATTTTTACTTGATAATATTATGTAATTATAGTAACCATCAATAGAATCTTTAAAAATATCTGTTTTATTGGCAAATAGCTATTCTATTGGGTTTTAAATAATATCTTTCTTTTTAAGGGGGTTGGTAAGACAACATTAGCCCAACAGATAACACAGGCATGGAAGTGTATTCGTGTAGAAGGTAAATTTTATCTTTTTTCCCAAATATTTTATTATGAAAACTTTCAAATATGCATTAAAATGTAAAGCATTGTACAGTGAACACCCATATGCCCATCTACTTACTATCTATTACAGTCTATGATTAACATTTGCTATATTTGCTTTGTCACACATCACTATCAACCCAGTGAACATTATCTTTACAATAGCATCAAACATGTTTTGCCGTTCTGTTAGTCTTAGTTTTCGTCATAGAATTTAGGACGTTTATGAAACATCTTTGACTCCATTCTACTGCTTCCCATTCTCTAATTCTGTAATTTAGAACTATTGGGGATATGTGTGTTTTGGGTGTCTCCCTGTGAAATATGAAAAGAGATGGAACTCTCATAGCTGCTCTTGGGGAGATTTTCCAGGACTTAATTATCTTCAATGATAAATTTTTTTATTATTATTTATAATTTGCTTTGCATTCTTTCAATATATATGACAGGAGTTGATGTCTTTGTATATAAATATTCTTTTAATCAATAAACCATTTATGCCTTAATAGAAAAATAAGCAAAAGAGTGAATCTGTAATTCATAAAAGTGGAAATAAAAATGGACAAATATAAGAAAAGAGTTTAACTTCACTGTTACTCAAAGAAATGCTAATTAAAATAATGCTGATCTATATTTGCCTAATAAATTGGCAGTGAATCTTTAAAGTTTCTACCATCATTGTTGGCAAGAATGTTATCAAATGAGCATTTCGCATGCCATTAGTGATATTGTGATCTGGTACAACTTGGGGGAGAGAACAATTCTGCAACACGTAACACACACACACACACACACACACACAACTTTAAAAATTTCCCCTTTTTTTATCAAAATAAAATTCACTTGTAGGAAATCTTAAAAAGTACCAAACTTTCCATAGATTATTAGCAACTAGGGACATAATCAGCTCCTGGGTCCTCCCCTAAGTTATACCCCTGTCATTTCTGTCCCAGGATATCTTCCATCATGGAATGAAATATCTCCTTTTAAAAAGGAACCAAGTTATTAGGATTTCAGCCTCAGGACCCCTTTTTGCTAGATAAATTTCAGTGCTCATCTATTTTTAACATTTCTTGATGCATATTTTCCTTTTATACAATCAATGTGCAAAATTAATGGGCTGTAGATGTAACTACATATGATTATAAAAGTATCTGGACTGGTAATACTACTGTATACTTTGTATGATACTTTGTAATTTCCAAATCACTGTCATATACAACCTCATTTCATCCTCGTATCCCCTTGCATACTACACAGGGCCCAAGCATGCAAGGTGCAAAGGTGTTTGGGAAGTTAGTTTCCCCAAGATCCTTTAGCTAGTGAGTGTCAGAGACAAGTTTTCTGTGGAATACATTCTGCTACCTTATACTTTAGTTAGGCTTAAATGACATAATGTGTATAAATGTGCTTTGTAAACTCTAAAGTGACACAAATATTAATCTTTGTTACTAGTTAAAAAACACACAAATATGTTTCTTAACTTGGAAATTCTAATAACAATTTGTGCTATTATTTTGAATTCATATTTTAGCTTTACCAATTTTGGAAGAACAGATTGCCAGTGACACTGAATCAGGAGCTATGGTAAACAAATCTAACTTTCAAAATTGTTACGATTTCCTTAAAAGCTGTGTGTCACAGGTACATTATACAATCATGTACAATATCTGTGTTTGTTCTTAGTTGCAGTCGATGCTGATCAGTGGCCAAAGCATTCCAGATGAACTTGTCACAAAGCTAATGTTGGAGAAGCTCAACTCCCCAGAAGTCTCTCACTTTGGTATGCTTATTTTTATACAGCAGTGGCTATCAATGCAGCCTTAAAACTCGTGGTTTATCTGAGGCACAAGTAATTCCTGAAATTGCTTTTTTTTTTTTTTTTTTGCCCTGGCATAGGAAAGGAATCCCAGAGTCCGAATTCAGTTGAGCAACTCCAATAGTTTTATTTGCTTGTTCACTTGTTTTTATTCTTCAGAATCTACATTTGTTTTCAAATTTTAAGTTTATATGATTCAATCTTCTTTTAGTAATGTGTTATCCAGCAAAAGCATGAAAAATCTGCTGTGGTCCTTGATGCAGTGCTGACAGCCTCTGCTGATTGCTTTCCTATTCACCCTGAGTTTTATTACTAAGTCCTGACAATGATTAGGTTTCTCTGCATTAATCCACACTAATAAGGCTGGAAATGGGAACTAGAATGACAGCAGCTAACCCTCTGGCTCCAGATATTGGCAGGCTGTAGCCTGTTCATCCAGTCTACCCTCTGACTCTGGACCCGAGAAATCTCCCTGCCCTCAAACGGATGCTGAGTAGGGGCTTTGGATCTAATTTCTCAAGAAAGACTACTGAAGTTCGGAATGACTAAAAAGTATGGCATTTGCAAAAGAAGGAAGAAGAATCACAATGTGTTTGGGAGAAAATCATCCACCTGAAATGGATTTATTGAATGAGAGAAGAAAAATTTAGAGATCTGCTTTATATTCTCAGTAAATTAAGAGAGGACATTGTCACTATTAAGAATACAGGAATACAAATAAAGTGCAGTACAATGAAAATCAATAGTGGAAATAGCAACAGCAGACTTGTCACTGATGACCATATATATATATGTATATTATCTATGTCTATAGGTAGAAAGATATATATATAGATTATGTACAGATTGAACTATATTCATACATATATAGATATATATCCAGATATCATCTCCTTTATTTCATATAAATATGCTATCTATCCATTCATCTATCTACTGATCAGTAATAAAGAGGATGAACTTGGGAAAAACACCCAGAATGTGGGAAGTAAAATGAATAAAAAGGTAAAAAGGACAATCACGGAATTCCAACATAGGTCAATAAATGACCTCAAAAAGTATAACGATTGAAACTGAAAATGCATATGTAAAGGTAGACAGGCAAATATCTTTTTGTTTATCCTTTTTTTTTTTTTTGCGGGGTTACGCGGGCCTCTCACTGTCGCGGCCCCTCCCGTTGCGGAGCACAGGCTCCGGACGCGCAGACCCAGCGGCCATGGCCCACGGGCCCAGCCGCTCCGCGGCATGCGGGATCCTCCCGGACCGGGGCACGAACCCGCGTCCCCTGCATCGGCAGGCGGACTCCCAACCACCGTGCCACCAGGGAAGGCCCTTTTTGTTTATTCTTTACCTCACACTACCTCTTGAGAAAATTTAGAGTGACTTACATGGCAACAAAAAAATGGCAAAAATTATAAGTATTGGCAAAAAGAGAAAGCAAAAAACATGAGAAAAATAAATCTACTCAGCTATGCCATTCACAGTGTTCATAACCCTTTTAACTTCTTATTACAGAAAATTTCAAGCAAAAGTAGAGAATGATATAAAATCCCCCCATGTGTCAAAAACCCAGCTTCAACAATGACAACTGTTGTTTCATCTTATTTCATCTGTGCCTCTGCATACATTCCCCCCCAACCTACTTTATTTTGAAGCTAATCCATATCATATCAGTTCTTCTGTAAATGTTTTAGTCTGTATCTCAGAAAGATAAGGACTCTTTTAAACCTTATCACATTACCATTATCATACCTAAAAAATTAATAATAAATCATCTACTAATCAGTCTATTGTCAAATTTCACTATGTGCCTCATATTTTTTTTCTAGTTGGTGTTTTTTTGTTTGTTTGTCTGTTTGATTTTGGAAGCAGGATCCAACCAACCAGGTTTCACATATTGCTACTGATCAGTATGTCACAAGTCCCTTTTAATCTGTAAGTTGCCCCTACCTTTTTACGTTATCTTGTGTTTTCTATGCTGAAAAAACTGGTTGTTTGTCTTTTAGAGTTTCCTACCTTCTGGAGTTTGCTGATTGCACCTCCTGCTGTCATTTAATGTATTCCTCTTTCCCCTAGACTTCCTGTGCACTGGTACTTATCCTGAGAGCTTGCAGAGGAAGAGTGCTATAAATGATTTCTTTAATATAAATTTATTTATTTATTTTTGGCTGCATTAGGTCTTTGTTGCTGCACGCGGGCTTTCTTTAGTTGCAGCGAGCGGGGGCTACTCTTCATTGCGGTGCGCGGGCTTCTTATTGCAGTGGCTTTTCTTGTTGCAGAGCACGGGCTCTAGGCACGCGGGCTTCAGTAGTTGTGGCTTGCGGGCTCTAGAGCGCAGGCTCAGTAGTTGTGGCTCACGGGCTTAGTTGCTCCGTGGCATGTAGGATCTTCCCAGATCAGGGCTCGAACCCATGTCCTCTGCGTTGGCAGGCATATTCTTAACCACTGTGCCACCAGGGAAGTCCCTATAAATGATTTCTTGAGTCTGAGGGCCACATTATCAGCATGCAAGTGCATGGCCATGGTCTAGTCATGCACAACTGGGCTCATTTAAAGGCTACAGTGAAGGCAGGACCTTGAGCCCCTTCTGCCCAGCCTCCCCTCACCTGTACTACAGCAGTCCCAAAGGAATTTCTTTGGAACCTAGCACTTTGCTAAACACAGTTTGAAACTCTCTGCTAAGCAAGGATTCCTTCTGATGTTTGTTCTTACCCAGCAGCCTGGTAGATGGTAGAAGCAATATTGGAAGTGAAGGGCTTTCAAAATAGAGATATTAACTTGGGTCAGGGGCTGGGTAAGGCTGAGTAATTGATGACTCCAAGATCCCTAAAGACAGATAATGTGCTGTCAGTAAAGTATTGCCAGATCCAATCTTAATATTTTTCTGTACCAGAGCCCTCTTATACTTGGAGGTTCTGTCACTATTTAGAAAAAAAGTTACACAATCTATAGTTATAATCCCTTCATTCACAACCTGTCATGCTGTGTTGGCCTTGAGCCAAAATCAGCTTCCATGAGCTGCATCCTCACCCAAGAGAAAATGGCAGAGTCAATTCCTGGGCACCCTGAGAAGCCCTTCTCTGCATCCTCCTTCTAGACTGCAGAAAAATCATTTTCCTCCGTGACTGATGGACAGCCCTGGTCTGGGCAGTCCCTGCCCCAGGTATAGCACATTGTGGATGGTACTGTAAGTCACGGGTCACCAATATGGCCACTCATGCCAGGCTGGGCTGAGGTGAGATGACCATCAGGGCAGGCTGGACGCTAAGCTACCCAATGTCCATGAATCTCTCAACACTTCAATCTAAAAGCAGTAGCATACCATCTTCAGTTCTGTGGCTATAGGGAATACCTCCTTCTTCTCACTGCGCCAGGAAGCAGGGGCAAAGTGACGGTATGGGCCTGTTGGTTTCCCCTGGGCTGTGGTGTGAACAGTCTTTGAGTTTTCCCTTGGTGGGGGTGATGCAGGCTGGCCATTAGCCTGCCGAGTGCCTATTCTGCCTATGATGGTATACGCAGAGCCTTCCAGCAAGGAGTGGCATGGGGTCTACCAATCCTCTGTTTTCAGCATGGAGTGCAAGGGCTTGGTAATGGTGTCAAGGAGAAGTGGGACGGAGGGTGGAATCCTCACCTATGCTTCCATCTTCACGACATGTCTCTGGGATTAGAGAGGTTGACAGTGGGCTCAGCAGCTCTAAGAAGTATCCCCCTGAGATCTTCCCAGAATTGGATCCAGAGACCTAAGTCATTCCACTGTAAATCTTCAAAGGTGAGGTAAACAAGCGACGTAACTGTCTCTGCCGCAACTCTTCCATAGACAGATTTCCAGGGTCTGGATATGACGATACTGGCCACCTCTCAATGGGTAGAGCCCCCAAATCCATTGCTCAGAACATTAAGGCAACCCAAATAATGGCCTATCAGGAGACAGCCAGACCCCATGGAAACAACCCACTCTTCTGCTGCCTCCACCAGGGAAGAGATCAAGTATGAAACTCATTCAAATATACATGTGCACCCAAGGTTTGGCATGCCTGCAAACAGTCGCACTTGGAATGCCTGATAAGCTCTCAGGGCAGTGGCAGTGGTTGTAGTAATGGGCAGGGTGCTGGAGAGCACAGCAAACAGAGTGCCAAGCATCTTTCTGTCATCCACTTACAATAGACAGATGTGGGCAGTGCTGGCAGCAGAGGGAATGGGAGGAAGGTCTTGGGTAATCCCTTGTTTCTTAGAAGGGGAGGGCATGAACTCTGGGAACTGACTGGTCTCTGGAATTATCCAAGGTTGAATTCAATCTAGGGCTAAGTCATGCAGTCCCTTCACCACAGCACCCACAGTTGCAATGTGTCAGACCAAGGGGTTAATGCCAGCCATCATGTCCCAGAGGAGACACTGGTCAGTCTTGACAGCCTCACTCCATTCAGTTTTTATAAAATGTCTGCCAAAAATCAAAGCTTAATAACCATAATTTGTCTGTCAGTTGTTCCTCCAAGAAAAAAATATTCTATAAAACAGCAGAAAAATTGTTCGAAGGCCTTTAATTCCCAGCAACAGAGTTAAGAATTTATTAACAAGAGAAAGGTTTCTCAAGCAAGAGAGTGACATAATTAAAGAAATATATTAAGGAAACTAATATGATGATGGTATCCAGGGTGAATTTCAACGAGAAGATATAGGTTTCTGCGTAGGGATGCAAGCCAATAAATGTACTAAGCCAAAATCATATTGATAATGTTGTTTCTTAAAATGTATGAGGGTTACATGGGTATTTTATTACTCTCTGTAACTTATATAAACATATACATATATATTCCATTGTATTATGAAATATTAATTCAAGAAATAAAAATAATATGCCATGCAACCCACTATAATATACCTTTACCATTCATCATATGAGCTTTCCTAACACGAGTTAAAGAACTATTGGCATGGAACTTCCTTCTCTAGGCACCTCATGTGCCTAAAATAAATTGATTTGGAATTTTTAAAGATGTCTTCTCCTAGCCCAATGGTTTTATTTATTGTCAGAAACACATTATTCAGAGTTATACTTCATGTGGCAATAACCTTAACTATTAATTTTCAAATGTTGACAGATGATTTTAAGAACAGCATTAGTATTCATCTATAACTAAATGATATTTTTATAAAGTAATAATAATAAATCCATGCTCTCAGACGTTGATAATATTATAAAACTTTTAAAATTATGTTTTACTCTACAGGCTATATTATCACTGAAATACCATCACTTTCACAGGATGCCATGACTATTTTCCAGCAAATAGAATTAATTAGAAATTTAAATTTGAAACCTGATATTATAATCAATATTAAGGTAAGAATATTAGTTGTGTTTCTAGTATGGTATATATAACCATTCTTTTTGATAGTTAAATTCAAGGAATGTTCTTAATTGTTTTAAGGAGTTAGGAAAATAATAATTTATGCGTCAGTTATAGGGTCTGAATTATACTTTGTCATACCTCTGTGCTTTTGCACCTGTAGCTCCATCCACGGGAAACACCTCCTTGCCTCTTCACCAGGCTTCATCACAGTTATCCTTTGAACGCCAGTTCAGGCATCATCTCTGCAGAGCTTTCCCCAACAACCAACCCCTCCGCACCAACACAAACATTAACTAATTCTCATTCTCTCTCCCTCTCTCTCCCTCTCTCTCTCCCCCACAGCTGCTTCATTACAGGAAAGTTAAATACTTCTCTGATGACCATTCATGTTGCTCTTTTCTATCATATTACCTCACTGTATTGTAATTGTCCATTTTCTTCTAGACTCTGCCTTACTTGGAGGCAGGAACCATGTCTCACTCCTGTAAACCTCAACTAGCACAATAAGTGGTACCTAATACGTTTGCCAGTTAAATAAAATGAAAGAATGAACAAATTATTTGGATGTACGAATGTTAAAGAACACTGATGGGTTGGTCCTGTTCCCATTTCTCTCCTTTACCAACTGTAGAACATGGTAAATCACATTTAGGAGCCTCAATTTCCTCTTCACAAAGATGATACAAAGATAGCTGCTTCATAGGGTTGTGGTAAGAATGCAGTGAGGTGAGGACCACTTGTTTATATGAACATGAATGATAACCATTTATAACAATACCCTGCCTGATTCCCCAAAGGGTTTGACAACTCAAAATAAATTAAATGGTCCTCAGCTCAGGTGCAGGGACTCAGTGGTGTGTTTGGGCTAGCTGTGAGAGACAGGTGGCATTCAGTGATGGGTGTTGGGGTCATCTGCAGCCCCAGCCCAATGTCATGATCGGAGGCCATTCAAAATCCCTGTGTGACCTTCAGAATGTCACCCATGTGAACATATGAGTGAGAAAAAAAAATCTCAAACAATTAACTGAAACCAAATATAAAGTCTAGGCCATGGAACACAGAGATTATATAGGAAATTAAGACTGGGTGGAATAAGAACACAGAGATATACAGGCCATAAGGCTCCAAATGCTCACTAAATTTGGGTCATAAATTTGGTTCTAAGTTTGATGAACCAAAGCAGAAGGGGAAATGTGACCAGTTATATAAAATCTGCATTGCCCATGAAAAGACAAGCCATTCCTCAGGAAAAACAAAATGAGAGATATATCTTACATGGGTCTCAACATAAGGATTGTTAACGTAGAGAATGAAGTTCTTAACCCCATTGATATTGTGTGATGGTGGGTGTCCATGGCAGTTTCCACAGGTAGCTGGGGCATAATCAGAGGGCCTCATGGGAGATAGAACTTCAGTACAGCACACACTTCTCTGATGGTTTGGCCTTATTTGGGAATAGAGTCTGGGATTTCTAGACCAGAAGTTTTTAGCCTGGGATCCATGAATCCTTAAGCATCCATGAACGTTCTAAAACTATATGCAAATTTTATGTGTATGGACATTTTTCTGAAGCAAAAGCCTATGGCTTTCATCATATTCTAAAGAGGTCTGTATACTAAAAAAACAAACAAACAAAAAAAACGCATTAAGGGCCAGTGATCTGCTACAGCAGTGGTTCTCAGAATTTGGTCCGAGAGCCAACTGCATTAGCAGCACTCAAGAAGCTTGTTGGAAATGCAGATTCTCAGGGAGCACCCCAGAACTACAGAAACTGTTGGGGTAGCATCCAGCTGTCTGTGTTGAGAAGCCCTCCAGTACACATGGATGCTGCTGAAGTTTGAGGATCACTGCTCCCAGGCATACCTTCAGATTCACCCTAAGATTAATAAATCACTTCCTATAAGTGAAAACAGGAGACAATAGTCTTTGTCAAGGACCCACAATGTGGGTATTCTGGGTTGCCGAATGAGGGCAAATATACATGTGGTTTTTTAAATTACCAGAATGGGTTGAGATCTTTTTTTGTGAAAAAATTAGAAACCCTAAATAAAAGTCTTGCCTCAGTAAATACCCATCCCATCTCCATATAGAAGTAGTCTAAAGAAATCAGAAAATGAGCACGAAAAGTTCTAAAGTTTCTTGCTTCCTGTTTCTCAAAAGTGTGATGCATGAACTGTTGGCATCAGAATCACTGACAATGTTTGTTAAAATGTCTGAGCCTCACTCCAGACTTAATAAATCACAGGGGAAGCAGAAATCTTTTTTTTACAGTCCTCTGTATACAGTTACACTCTAATGTTTGAGAACCACTACTATAGAACGTCATCCAGAGTTTATCGTGAAAAATATTCAGAGCAGGATTTACAGCTCAAAACCTTAGTTTATCATTAATAATGTGTCACAGAGCATGGGCTACAGATCAGAAGGCCTGGTCCCGAGTTGTAGTTTCCCCTCATGACATTGTGACCTTACCCTGCCAGAGCAGTCCTTCTCTGATCTGCAAAATGGCTTTAATCATATTGTATTACTTCTCTTACAGGGTTAGTTTAAGAATTGAGTAAAATATTACACACGTGGAAGCACTTGAAATGAGAAAATTACTCATAGACTTTGGTTTTGTCCTGTTTTACTATCCAGATTCAGTTTTCTCATTTACAAAATGAAAAGGTTAGACTAAACTAGATGACCTTTCAGGTCCCATTCATTGATGCTATTTTATGAGATACTTCATCCATAAAGCTGTAAATGATAGTAAATACTATAAATACAAGACATATTTTTTTTGTCATAAGATTGTGGCTATTCCCCCTTTTTCATCCATTCTCAGCTTTTTCAAACTAATCTGACAGAATCCTCCTGTGTACCTTTGCTGACTAAATTGATTTTCTATTCTATTTCTCTGGCTCTTTCTACTGTTATTCTAACCCTCTTTTTTTATTTTAGTCTTAAAGCTTCTGATACTTTCTCACATGTGTTACTCTTGGGTAAAGAAAAGCATTGTCATAGCAGAAAAGTTGTATCTTGTGCCTCTCTTGGTATATGATAAAATCTGATTCAAAATGCCATTTACAGTATTGAATTGGCTCAGGGTTTTGAGGAATTTGGGAGTTTAGATACTGCATAGTATGTGAACAGGAAGTAAAGGCATATTCAAAATGTTTTATGTAATTACTAATGTTGTTCCTCAGTGTCCTGACTATGATTTATGCCAAAGAATTTCGGGGCAAAGGCAGCACAGTAGTACAGGATACATATTCACAAGAGATCAGTGGGATCCTGAAGTCATTGAGAGTCTCAGGAAAAAGAAGAGAGAAGCCCAAAAGGAAGGAAAAGGAGAAGACGAAAGGGAAGAGGAAGAAGAGCAAGAAGAAGAAGAGGTAATATCCCCATACCAGATACTACACTTTTAAACTGCTATCATTAAATTAAATGATAGTATAAATAATAAAAAATAGCAGCTACTAGAGAAAATTACACTTTCTTCAAGTTTTCATTTAGTCTGGAGGAAATAGCAAAAATATTTCATGTTTTCAAGAACCATTAGATCATAATGTAGAGGTCATCAAGTTTAAGGTCATCCTTCTTGTCAGTATGGAAGTCCCTCCATATCCTGACAGCTAATCTGCTTCATTTCATAGCAACAGAGAGTTACTGGTCACCTACTATGTGTCAAGCACTATGTAAGCTAGAGTGAGGAGTTAGAGCCATATAAGACAAGTGTAATATGGAGAAGAAGGTAGCCCAGTCAGAATCCAATTTATGAAGTTAGTATAACCCCGATTTCAAACTCTGACAAAGAGAGCACATGAAAAGAAAGCTATAGCTCAATTTCACATATAATGTTGATACAACAATCCTAAATTCAGTACTAGTAAGCATAATGCAATAGGGCCTCAAAAGGCCCTATGACTTAATGAGGAAAATTGATATAAAGAAATCTGTTAATAGGTGATGGGTTGGATTTAGCCTACTGGGGTGGGACAGGTCATAGTTTGCCAGTCCTTGCCCTACTGAAATATACCTGTGATTTCTATTATAAATTTATTTATTTATAATGTTTAATAATTTAAAATAATTTCTATAATGTCTAAATTATTATGAATAAATACTATTTCTCTTAGGGCCTAGACTCTGTGAAGTCAGATGTTAATTTGTAGGTGGCTACATCGCAAATCATTTGTCTAGTGCAAAAGATAAGCCCCAAAGGCTACAGTTTTATTGCCCTGTAGGATACTAAGCAGGATATCAAATTTTGCACTCTGATTTCAGTTATTATAGATACTTCAGCTTTGTCATCCTGTTGGTTCCCTCACTAATAGGTTAAATGAATTTTTGGCATTTGTTCTTTCACTTGAGTAGATCTTAAAAGTTCTCATCACAAGAAAAAAATTGTAACTATGTATGATGATGGAGGTTAACTAGACTTATTGTGATCATCTCACAATATGTACAAATGCAGCTGACCCTGGAACAACTCCAGGGCTGGGGCACTGACCCTCCATGCAGTTAAAAATCCAAGTTAACTTTACAATCCAACCTCCATATCCTAACAACCGCAGATCATGTAGTAGTGTGGTATTTACTATTGAAAAATATCCTCCTATAAGTGGACCCATGCAGTTCAAATTCACGTTGCCCAAAGATCAACTGTATTGAATCATTATATTGTACACCTGAAACTAATGTAATGTTATATGTCAATTACATCTCAATTTTTAAAAACTGTTATTTTAAAAATATAAAATAATCTTCCCTGTGCAAATAAGGCATTAGATAAAAGTCAGCATCTATATACCAGATTTTTAAAAAAAGGTGAACCTCACAGCAAATAGGAATAAAAGTGTGTCATTTTAGCCTGAATAAAGCATACCATTGTAATTAAGATAATAAATATGATAATAAGATAATAAATATGATATTGAATGCCTACCAGGCCTTGGGCTGAGAACTTTTACACATACTATTTCCTCTGCCTTGAAATATTCTTTCCCCAGAAATCTGTGTGGCTCTACTCAAATGTCACTTCTTCAGAGAACCCTTTCATGACCACCTTCTCCCATCACTCTCCATTCCCTCTCCCCTGCATCATCTTTCTTCTTAGCTCTTACAACCAGAGCCTAACCTGTGATGTATTTATTTGTCTACTTATTTATACTCTGTCTTCCTCAATTGGGACATGTGCTCTCTGAGCCCCAGGGCTCAGTTCTGTTCTGTTCCCCAGTTTTGTTCCCTGTCATCTCTCAAGCTCCTAGAACAGTGTCTGGCACAGAGTAGGCACTTAAGCTTTACTAAATGAATGAATCAATGAATGAATGAGCTACAAGCTCAAGTATTCATAAAAAATCTAATTTCTTTGTCTCTAAAAATCTGATGTTATTCCTTTACTCTTCCCTACTTATTGGGGAGCAAAAAGAAATTAGTAAGTATCCAAGTGAATTTAAAGCTTTATTCCATCTGATTAAGGAACTTCAGGGGTGTTCTATCTCTCTAAAATAAAAATCCTGTTTCTAATCTGCCCTTCTCCCTTCTTCTCATCCCAAAAGGGCATCTAGGTATAAGGAGGGAGGGATATGACTTGTAAATAAAGTAACGATTAACATAAAGATATTTAACATCTTTTCCATTTAGGCATTTATTGCTGAAATGCAGGTGGTGGCTGAAATTCTTCAACATCTAGTTCAGAGGCCTGAGGATTATTTGGAAAATATCGAACACATTGTTAAATTTTATAAGGAAATAATTCTTCGCCCTTTAGAAGTAAGAACAAGATATGTTGCTGAAAATCGGAATGTTGATATCTGTGTTTTATCCCTGAAATAACTTTCACATTTCTTCACTTCATGTATTATCTACCTGATTCTCCTCCTCTTGAGCTTGGTAAAATGCTATCAGAATAAGATTGCATTCCAAAAGCTGTTTCACAGAACAATATTATTTTACTCTCACAAAGCAGGAATGTTGCTGAAAATTGCATTTTTCAAAAGTCATTAGGGGAATTTGTTTATTGTTGGAGGTTGGAAAGTCCATGTCAAGAGATTGTTTTGTGAAAGCATTTATGGGTTTATCAAAACAAATGTACAGTTGAGGTGTATCTTTTATTCTAAAAGGAATTGTTAATTTAGTTAAATTGCAGTCTAAAGAAGAGCTATCCCAGACTGGTTTCTCTGTTTATCCCATTCAAAGATGATTATTTGCAAACATGATAAGGGCATTATATATTATAATAGGAAATTTTTAATTAAAATAATTAGCATTTTAAAAGTATGATTACTGAAATTATGATTATTGAAAAGCATATTTTTATGGTTAAAAATCCAGGGCAGACTCTGCCCAATTTATGTTGGAGATTTATTCAACAAACATTTATTATCTGGCATTTGGCCAGATACCATGCTAAGCAATGGAAATACAAAGAAAATAAAAAACAGTCCTCAAATTACCCTTCCCATCTGATAGAGAAACTAAAAGAATTTGTTTCATGCTGTTTTATAATGTTTATATATTTTTAGAGACAAATGAGTGGATCATTTTCATCACCATTGCCCACCCCGCCCCCGCCAAAAACTGAGAACCAAACTGGTTTCTTTTTTTATTGAAATACAGTTGATTTACAATATTGTGTTAGTTTCAGGTGTACAGCATAATGATTCAGTACTTTTGTTTTCTTATGTATGACTTTGATTCCTCCCTTCTTCTTCTTCCATTCCCGGCCTTTAAACATAGCTTCTTAAGTGTAATTTACATGTCTATCTATAATATTCTTTCTCCTTCAACAAAAATATTCTACATATTCCTTAAGTGGCTGGCATTGGGTATCAAATAAAGCATAATTAATATCAGATTCAGAAGATTAGAAAACTATATTCATGGGCAGGGGGTTGGATAGGGACCAAGTCTCACATCCTAGCATCACCAATGCCCAGTGCAGTGCCCAAATTCTGGCAAGTGGTAAATGCTTAACAGATGGTCAGCTGAACAAGTGATGAGATCACAAAGGAAAAAGAATGACAGCTTCCGTTTCATTACATGTAAAGCTTCCGGAAATAAATTTTTAAAAAACACCTCACTCAAATAAAAAGATAACAAACTTGAAAAATATCCACATCAACTATGCTAAAAGATTTAAAGCTTTGATATAGTAAAAGGTCATAGACTCACAGACATAGAGAACAGACAGGGTTAACAAAGGGGAGGGAGGGTGGGTGGGGGAGGGATGGAGTGGGAGTTTGGGGTTAGCAGATGCAAACCAGTGTATATAGAATGGATAAATAACAAGGTCCTACTATATAGCACAGGGAACTATATCCAATATCCTGTGATAAACCACAATGGAAAAGAATATTAAAAATAGAATGTATATATATGTATAACTGAATCACTTTGCTGTACAGCAGAAATTAACACATTGTAAATCAACTATTCTTCAATTTTTTTAATGTGAAAAAAAAGGTCATAGAAATGATTTTTCTAAAACCTGTAAGGTCTTACCCTCCCGATGATAAATGGGCAAGAAATATGAGCAGACAATTCACAAAAATGAAAGACAAAAGAGTAACAAGCCTGTAGAAAAATGTTCAGCTTTACTGATAATAAAGAAAGGCTAATCTAAATTAAGAGACATTTCCATGATCAAATTTTAAAAGATGAACAAGGAGTAAGAATTACTAATTCTAGCAAGTATATATGGTAAAGCACACACTCTCATACCCTGCTGAAAGGAATAGAAATTAGTATGGTGGTTTTTAGACAGCTTGTCTGAAAAAAGCCCAGAAGTGGAAAAATTCTAAGCCCTACAGCAAAGCATAGATAAGAATCGAGTGCCCTGGTGCCAGCAGAGGAAGAATTTCAAAGCCAAGAACCTAGACGTTAGGCCTAGGTGATGCTTGCTGAATAGTATATAGCTTGCCTTGTAAGGTAATTCCAAGGTGCTGGTGTGTGTGGAGGGAGGTGGGAGAGCCTTCAAAGGTAGGAGCCTGCAATTCCAGTCTCCTCTGACCTGGCTGAGATGTCAATTCACTTGGAAGGCCAATACCACCAAAATCCAGTGTTCCTTCAAAAGACATGAGGAAAGCAAGTGGGAGCAAAGTAACCTGCATCATTTTCTGGCTTATATCCTACTTCAGGAGTAATCCAAGGCTAAGTCCTCATTCTCGCCTGTCTTCAAATCCCACCTTGACTCCCGGTCGGACCTGGTATAGAATCTTTAGCCTTAGGATTGTTCCTACCCTTAGACTTAGTAAGTCCATTCTTAAGAATCTAGCTTAAGGAAAGTATATGAAATGCAGAAAAGCATAATGTACTTCCTTGTTCAGAACATGGTTATTTATGGTTAAATAAATAATGCAGACATAATGTGCCTTCTGTCTAGAAGAAAAGAAATACTTAGAACCTGACCTTGCGCAGTATTATGAAAGACAAAATGTACTGGACATTTAAGGAGATGATTTTGTTCAGACGATTGCAACAGGGAGAATGTTCATTAAGGAGGACTTTCTCAAAGAAAAGTAAGGGGGCTGGGGTTTTATGGAGGCAGGTAAACAAGGGAGCCATCCTCAGGTCCTATGGGAATCATGAAAACAGATGGAGATGGATCTTATCTGAGTCTTTGAGGAAGGAAAGGTGGAGGTGGGTCTTATCTCCCCACCATCCCTACTTTCTGGGAACACAAGACTCACATACAGTTCAACATTGCCAATGTCAAAAAATAAAATCCCTTGGATTTTAGATTTTAATAGTAAAAAAATAGTGGAAGAAAATTTATAAGAATATTAATATATCCTTGAGATAGAGAAAATCTAATTTAAGCAAGGAAGGAAATCCAGAAACAATGAGAACAGATTTCATCATAAAACTATTTTATATTGCAAAAGATACCATAAACAAAGTCAAAAGATAAATCATAGAAAGGCAAAACATTTACAAACCATATGGCAGATAAGGGCTAAAGATTCTCCATGAAAGTTAAGCAGAAGAAAGAGTCTAACGGAAAATTGCACAGAGGTTATGGTTTGGCAGTTTACAGAGATGGATATCTGGATACTGAACATCACCCACAGCCAGGGGAATAAAAAGTGAAATGAACCAACCCCATTCTTCAGCTAGCAGTTTGGTAGAAATTATTCTATGAATACATACGGAGAGATAGATGCCCCAAAACACTTCTGTTGGGAAAGACTCTAAGACTTCACTGTAGAGAAAAATGGAAAAAACAGAAAGAGGAAAATTCAAGGTAAGAAGACTAGTTTAGGCTTTTGTAAAAGCTCTCCTGAAAATAACATCTATTATGTCAAGTATAAAGCAAATAATTTAGCTTTAAATATTTCTTCATGGTATATTAAGATTCTGATCTTTTGCCAATGATCTTGAATGATGAGGCTTGTGTTTGATCATCTGCAGGAAGTAATGGCTGAACACGATTCCCAGTATCTCATTGAGCTAGACGGAAATAAGCCCCCAGAGGAGCTCTTCACGGTAAGTGCAATGCTCAGTAAGAATATGCCACAGTTTGGAAAATCAAAAAAGTATCAACTGGATTATACTTATTTTAATAAATATCATTAATAGATTTACTTTTTTAATACCATTTATTTTTGAAAAATTCATCTTGACACTTAAAATTTTGATGTGGTATTTATTCATCTGTCCATATTTAAATCAAAACTGCATTTGAATTTAAAATCTCTGTGTGACCAAAAGTGCCTCAAAGAAAAGGAAAAGCAGGTAACAGCCAATAGACACAGGACACGATGCTTAACATGAGCCATAGGGAAATGCAAGCCAAAGCTATAATGAGATGCCATTTCAAATCCACTAAGATGGCTAAAATTAAAAACAGAAAACAAAACAGACAATAAATAACAAGTGTTGGTGAGGATGTAGAAAAATTGGAACACCCGTACATAGTTGGTAGGATTGTAAATGGTGTGGCCACTTTGGAAAACAGTTTGGCAGTTCCTCAAAAGGTTAAACATGGAGTTACCACATGACTCAGCAGTTCGTGTCCTAGGTATATACCCAAAAGAATTGAAAACAGGTGTTGAAATGAAAATTTGTGCATGAATATTCATAGCAGCACTAGTCACAATAGCTGAAAGGTAGAAACAACACAAATGTCCATTAACTGATGAATGGATAAATAAAATGTGGTATACTCATACAATGGAATATTATTCAGCAATAAAAAGGAATGAAGTATTGACACATGTTACAACATGGATGAATCTTGAACACAGGCTAAGTAAAGAAAAGTTACAAAAGATCACATATCATATGATTCCATTTACATGAAATGTCCAAAATAGGCAAATCTACAAAGACAAAAAATGGATAAGTGGTTCCTTAGTGGCAGGGGGTGGGGGGCGTGGGTTTACCACTGTGGGAGATCCCAGGATAAATGTGGAGTGACTACTAATGGGTATAGGGTATATTTTGGGGGTGATGAAAATGTTCTAGGATTAATTGTGGTGATGGTTGCACAATTCTGAATATTCTAAAAACCATTTAATTGTACACTTTAAATGGATGAATTATATGGTATATGAATTATATCTCAATAAAGCTTTTTTTAAACAGAATATATGCATATTTGAAAATACAATATTATTTTCACTATTAAACAAATGACAATGAGGGGAAATAGTTTCCATACTTATTATAAACAAATGCTGAGTATCTTTTATAAATATTTTAAAACTTCTGATATTTCAATAGGAAAAAAGCAAATATCTCGATAGAAAAAACAGGCAAAGGGCGTGCGCAGGTAATTTAGCAAGAAATGTCTAATAATATATTTTTTTAAACTTCTATAATCATATTATTAGTCAAAGAAATGCAAACAGCACAAAGAATAAAAAGCAGCATTTTCTTAGCAGATTTAACAAATTTATCCAATATCCAGGATTGTGGGGAGGGTTTGTGAAATACTCTTATACCGTTTCAGTAGGAGCATACAGGGCACAATCTTCCTGGGAAATAATATGGCATATATGTATCCAAAAGATTTTTTTTTTTTTTTGCGGTATGCGGGCCTCTCACTGTTGTGGCCTCTCCCGCTGCGGAGCACAGGCTCCGGACGCACAGGCTCCGGACGCACAGGCTCAGCGGCCATGGCTCACGGGCCCAGCCACTCCGCGGCATGTGGGATCTTCCCGGACCGGGGCACGAACCCGTGTCCCCTGCATTGGCAGGAGGACTCTCAACCACTGCGCCACCAGGGAAGCCCCAAAAGATTTTTTTTAATGTCTATCATCTGTCCAAAGAGGCCCAATTTCTAGTAATTTATTCTAAGGAAATACATGGAGATATACAGAAAGATTTTTGTTCAAGATGTTTACGATCAGAAAAAAAGCAAAAAATGTTTGGGAAAGGGGTTTTTTTAAATGTGTGAATTTGAAAGACTAATGCATGATTTTTGGCGAAAACATAATAGTAATTCTTCTGTTTATGGTAACCATACTAAATACATCATTTAAATATATTTCATGTGATAACTTCCCACTTAGAATGTAAGGAAGAGAAGGTACTTGTTTTTCCCCCAAAATGTAAATATCTTCATTCTTTTTTTTTTAAACTGAGGTATAATTGACATACAACATTATATTAGTTTCAGGTATACAACATAATGGTTCAATATTTGTAGATACTGTGAAATGATCACCACAATAAGTCTAGCTAACATCTGACACCATACATAAAGAATTTTTTTCTTATGATGAGAACTTTTAAGATGTATTCTCTTAGCAACCTTCAAATAGGCAATATAGTACTATCAACTATAATCACCATGCTGTACACTACATCCCCAGGGCTTATTTATTTTATAACTGAAAGTTTATACTTTTGAATTCCTTCAACCATTTTGTCTACCTCCCATCCTCCACCCCCCACCTCTGGCAGCCACCAATCTGCTTTCTGTATCTATAAGCTTGTGCCTTTTTTTAAAATATCTGCATTCTGATTTAAAAGTTATACACACTCATGGTTTTAAAATAACCAGAAAACACAAAAGTACAAAATACAAAAATAATACAAAATAATATGCATCATAAAAATTACAAAATACAAAAATATACATTACATAAAAAAATAAAAGCAAAAAATATAGTCCAATACAAAATAATACAAAAATACATTACCTTCTTCTTAAACACCTAATAGGTGTGCAGCATTATGATAAGCTCTAGGGATACAGATGGGAAGGGGTCAGAGAAGTCCCTCCCCTCACACAGTATCCAATATGTTGGGGGAAAATAAATATTTCAAGGGCAGTTTGTGTTATAATCTGGGAGGTACAAGGTACTATAGGAGCTCACGGCAAAAGGACAGGACCTAATCGCGTGAGGAAGGCCATGTGTCTGTAATTATTTCTAAATTGAAACTCTAAGGATGAGTAAGAATTAGACTGTGAGGGCTGGTGAGGGGAGGAAGGTGGGACAGTGTTCCAGGCTGAGGGAAGGGTCTGTGTGAAGCCCCAGAGGCAAAAAAAGAGCCTAGTGAGTTCTAGGAAATGAATGAAGGACTGGAAGATGGAGGAGTTTTTAGGGGGATGGAGTAGGAGTGGAGTAGTGCCAAAACTTTAGGAATAAGCAGGGGTTGCAGCAAGAAAGGCCTCATAAGCCACGCTGAAGAGTTTAGACCTCATCATGAGAGAGTGGGCTGCCAGTGAAAGGTTTTAAGCCAGAGAGTAAAATGCTTCTACTTCCATTTAAAAATGATCACTCAGACTACAATGCAAAGGAAAAACTGAGGAGAAGCAGGTTGGTGGGAGGAAGACTAGTTCTGACTTTTGCAGCACATCAGATAAGAGATGGTGGTCTAACCTAGGGTAATGACTGTGGGAATGGACAGAAGACAGACCTGGGAGCTACTTAATGTAGGAGGACAGGGAGAGAGAAAAGTCAGGAGCAATGCCCAGATTTTTAGTTTGATATGGCTGGTGGCCACATAAGTAATAATGCTGGTGGTGCAACCAAATTAGGGAGAAGCTCCGCACTTAGAATATGCTCTTGCCAAGATCATCCGTGATCTCCTGATCAAAGCCAGTAGTGACTATTTGGGCTTCATCTAATTCACCTAGAAGCAATATTTGACCCAGCTCATCACTTCTTCCTTCCTGCTCCTTTCTTCCCTTGTCTTCTGGGACCCCACACTACTATAGCTCATTCTACCTCTACACTTTACATCTCTAACCTCTAGAGTTGGAGGATCCCAGAACTCATTCCTTGAGCACTCTTCTCTGTCTACCCTCATTTCTTAGGAGACTTCATCCAACCCAATGGCTTTAAATACCTTCTAAATGCTGGCAACTCTTAAATTCATATTACTATAACAGACCTTTCCCCTGAATTTCACACTTGTATAATCAACTGCTACTAAATATATCCAATATATCCTATTGGATGTATAATTGTCACCTCAGATTAAATGTGCAAGATAAAACTCCTGATCCGCCATCACCACCACCCTGCCCCAAATACACTCCTCCCACAGTTCTCCCCTCTCAGTATATGTCACATCATCCTTCCAGCTGCTCCTCTCTTTTTCTCATATCCCACATCCAACCCATCAGCATATACAGCAGGCTTCTTCTTCAAAATATATCCAGAATTTGACTACTTTTTACAACCTGGGACACACTGTCCTCAAGGTAAAGGGCAGAAGTTCCAACAGGCCTGGTTGAAACTTCCCAAGCCTATTAAGGCCCCGGCCAGCAATGGCACCCTTACACTTCTGCCCACATTCTATTGGCCAGAACAAGTTACATGGAGAAGCTCAATACCAATGAGATAAGGATTCTCACATAAATTAGGGAATTAACAAGGGAAGGGCATGAATATTTGGGGACCAAAGGGTAGACTCTCATGGGTTGAATTGTGTCCCCAAAAATATATGCTGAGGAGCTAACCTTCAATACCTGTAAGTGTGACCTCATTTGGACATAAGATCTTTTCAGATGTAATCAAGTTAAGGTGAGGCCATAGTGAATTAGGATTGGTCCTAATCCAATATGGCTGGCATCCTTATAAGAGAAGAGACGCATGAACACAGGGAGAAAACGGCTATGTCACAACAGAGGCAGAGATTGGAGTGATGCATCTACAAGCCAAGCAATACCAAACATTGCCAGCAAACTACCAGAAGCTAGGGAGAACAAGGAAGTATTCTACTCATGAGCTCATGACTTTTTCAGGACATTTGAGATGTTCAAATGCCAATGTATTAAAAGACTTGTTCTTTAAATTTAGACAGTTATGGATCGACTTAAATATCTGAACCTAAAAAGAGCAGCTGTTTTAACCAAACTTCAGAGTGCAGAGGAAGAAATTAATGACACGATGGAAAATGTAAGTTATTTTTAACTGTTTGAAAGTCTACCCTTTCACTATATGTTGTGACCTTAATTTGTATCCTTTCAAGGTTTAAAAGGCTCTCAGGATACCTTTTATAAAAACGGATTTGATTTTTGGGAAGCTGTAATATTGGCACAATATTCTTGTAGACACTAAACACAACAAAAGTTTTGAAACAAAGAAAGACAATAAAATCAGAACAATCAACCACAGGAATAATAAGAAATAAAGAAACCCAAGTTCAGTTTCAAAATTTTGCAGCACCGAAGAAAGCAAAGACATAAAAGCCCTCAACTCTATACTCATTCATTTCCCCAATCATTCAACCAATTTTTAAAATAACTACTGTGTTCCTGGCCCTGATGTATTGTGGATGTGATGGTGATCAAATTATAACTGCCAAGTGCTAAAAGGGCTACCAGGACTTTTAAGTGGAGGATTTGATCTATTCTGGGAAGTTTAGATTCACCTATAAAAATAGAAATAAAAAAACTAATACCAGAATCATAGATATTATAATTCAAATAACTTATGGAAATAAATTTAAGGAAAGAGGTCATTTTGTTATCCTGTACTGTGTAATCCCTAGATCTTAATGGCTGAATATAGCTGGAATATGTAACACGAACTGGTGCTGAAGAGGAGGAAAGGTGGGCCTGATGCACACAGAAGCTCTGTACTGAGTCACTTCTAGGTCATAACTGAAGGGAAAATTTAAAGTATTCAGAAAACCTGGGGGCTTTTCCGACCCGCAATTGCCGGGGTCTCGGCTTCCAGAGGAGGAAGACAGCACCGCGGAGGGTCCGAGCTGCGCTGCGCGAGCGCCAGCGCCGCCGCCGCCGCCGCCGCCTCCGCCGCCTCCCGGGCCTGGCGGGCCGCCGGCCACGGCGGCAAGTTCTCGCGGGATAAGAATGAGCCCGCGCAGCCCTCGGAGCGCGAGCCCGGGTCGGGGGTAGTTCCGCCAGGAGAAGCAGAATCAGCTGTGGGGGAAGGCTCAGCGGCTTAATCTTTCTCCTGTGAAATTGTCCGAGCTCCATGCTGATCAAGATACAAGCTTGAGCTTCAAGATACATACGCGAAAGGGACGAATTCAAGAGGAAGAGATTGAAGGCTGAAGGCTTAGATGAAGATGGAGAGAAAGAAGCAAAACTTATCAGCAGTCTCAACGTTATCCTGGCCAAGTGTGGTCGGGACGGGAGAAACGACGCCCAGGCCGGCCGTGAGCAGCAACGTCCTCAGCCCCGGCACCGAGGACCACAGCCTGGAGGACCCCCGGCTGGAGAAGCTGTGGCACAAGGCGAAGACCTCCGGGAGGTTTTTCAATGAAGAACTGGACCAGTCGTGGTGGGAGTTTCAGCATCACAGGGAGAAGGTCCAGGAGAATAAGGTCCTTCTGGAGACCCTGAGCAGGACAGAAGAAATTAAGGAAAACGTTGTCAGTCCCGCCGACGTGACCCACAGCCAGGAGGACGTGCTGCAGAGCAGACATGCCGAGTGAAGGACAGGCTGAGGGACATCAGCCAGGACTTAGACCACCTGCAGGAAGTCGGCCACCGGGGCTGCGGCGCCAAGGCAGAGTTCGACGAGCCCCAGGTGATGGATCTGTGGGACCTGGCCAGGTCAGCCAACTTCACAGAGAAGGAACTGGAATCCTTTTGGGAAGAGCTCAAGCACTTTGACACCGAAATCGAAAAGCATAACCACTATCAGAAGCAGCTGGAAATTTCTCATCACGAACAAGCACGTGGTTGGCCACCGGGAGCGCAGCAGGCACGGAACAGAGAGATACGCCTTGTTGGAGGAGAAGACCAAGGAGCTAGGCTACAAGGTAAAGAAATATTGACAAAATCTGTCCAGCCGGGTCTCCAGAGCTCACCACAACGAGCTCTGAGGGCCTAGGGAGCTACACACAAAAGTGTGTAGCTGCGGCTGCTACATACATCTGCTTTCTAGTTGACAAAAGTGTATAGCTGCGGCTGCTTAGCTGTCAGCTCCTCTGGTCTCTTCTCCCAGTCTCTGTGTCCTCGTGAGTTCATTTCTTTTTTCATTCCTCTGCTGTCATTTTTGCAAGGTTTTAGGAAAAAAGCAAACACAAATGCATGTGTTCAGTCTGCCTTTAACCAGAGACAGTCATGATCATTTTTACGGCTGTGATATCAAACTCATTTGAAAGCTCATCTTTTCATCGCCCCTCAGCCCCCGCTAGATATGTAGCCTCGGGGGCTCAAAGTTGAGAGAGGAGCATGGTCTGCTATTCACACACTTTCTCCAAGTTTGGACAGGAAATAGGGATGATAAGGAAAAAGTGCCTGCTTCCTGACTTAACTGGGTACATTTCAGTCCCTAGCTCATTGTCTGTGGACTCATGGAGAAGGGTGGTAGCCAAATGTGCCCCACCGACAAGTTTCTCAGTGTCATTCAGCTCCCCTAAGCATTGACAGTTTCCTTCCCATCGAGCTTCTTCCAGCCTTCAGGTGGGGACATCCATGCAACATCCCCGCAACCAGCATGCCTCTTTGCTCTCATATACTGCAGCAGTGCAGGCAAGACCAGAGCTTCCATTCTCATCTGTCCTCCACAGTCAGCTCTGGAACCAGCAATACATGTGAGATCCATGTCTGAAGGTGGGAGGGAGCCAGCCTGGACCTGTCCCCCTAGCAGTTGCCTACCATGTTGTTTCCCTCCAGTTCTCTTGTCCCCGCCAAGGTAGCGCTAGGACAGTGACCCTCTCAGCAGTCTGCAGTCGGTAGGGAAGTGGTTCTTAGCTACTCTGCCCGTGACGAACGGAGGATTGCTGAGGGAGACTTTACATTTAAGAAGAATGAAACAGCTAAGTCAATGCAAATCTGTATGTAACATCTTCCTATTTTAAAACTTATGTAAATTAGCTAAGATTCTGGTATGTTTTCAAACCTTTTCAATAAGAATTTTTCAGAATCTGTTTCCTGAAACAGATAATAGAAAATGCTCTATCTACCTTATGCTCATTCTACCCTACAAGAGAAAATGCTCAGTAAAATTTAAACAAGGTCTTAAAACAGAAATGAAAACTATTTGTCTTATTAAATTTTGGACAAGTACAGAATGGTTGCAATTGAGAAAAAACCCAAAATTTCCTTTATGAATTATTTCTTAAATAGTAGAACGTGATCAAATAAGAAATGAAGTAATAATGTGAATTTCAGCCAAACTTATGCCCACATTTTTAATGTTGTTTTCTATTAACAGGATGAGCTGTTCCGTACTCTTGCAGCTTGTAAACTTATTGCCCCAAGATACAGATGGCAGAGAAGCAGATGGGGACATACATGTCCGGTGACTTTAAAAGAAGGTAACATTTTTCAAGGATTGCCAGATTTTTCTGTGAGGTAAGTAAGATTTTCAGAATTTAATTTAAAAACTTGCCCATACCTCTTTTCGGTTGTTTATGATAATGTCATTTTTTAAGTTTTCTAGGTAAAATATACTGTCTTTCATCAGAAGAAGCATTAAAAACATTTTTATTGAACCCACGTCCCTATCTTCTTCCACCTATGCCAGCACCACCATTTAAAGTGTTCATATTTGGACCTCAGTCTTCAGGGAAAACGACACTTAGCAATTTGCTTGCAAAACATTACAAAGGAAAGGTAACTACTTAGCTAGCTACCTAGCTAGCTTTCTACCTATCTATACTTCATTATACTTTGTGGGATTTTAGGACTTTTAGGACTTGTACTCAGTTTTCTTTTTTTTTTTAAACCCCCCAAACTCCAGCTTTAATAAATCATTCTTCTGATGCAGCCTGGTAGGTGTTTCTTTCTTCTTTTTTTGTTTTAAGTTAAAAATTTTTTTTTAGCCTCACAGCGTAGCTTGTGGGATCTTAGTTCCCTGACCAGGGATTGAACCTGGGCCCTCAGCAGTGAAAGCACGGAGTCCTAACTGCTGGACCGCCAGGGAATTCCCTGTGCTCAGCTTTCTTAATTTTATACTGTCAACTGGGTAATTGTTCCACTGGGCTTGGAGTGGGGAAGGCATCTTCCTCGATGCTTTAGTGCAGCTTCCAGACCATAGCCACTCCCGAAAGTCCCCAGATTTGACTGCTATGTCATGCAGACTGTGCCACCCATTACCTTTCTTGGTTTCACTCATCTCCTGTTCCCTGGGTTACACTCCTCCTGGCCCACCGACCCTTCCTCCACACCCTCATTCCTGTCATCATTCTTGGTGATTTCACTATCTACAAAGATGACCCTCCCAACACATTGACCTGATAGTTCCTTGACCTCTCCCCTCAGTGATCTTATTCTCCACCCTCGGTAAGTGAAGAGAAATTACTTTTAGCTTAGACCAGAGTGATAGCAGTAGAGGTGGTAAGAAGTGGGCAGATTTGGGATATAATTTGAAGATAGAGCCAAAGGATTTGATGAGGGATTGGAATGTAGAGGAATTATATGAAGGCCAGTGTGGCTGGAGCATGTAGTGTGAAAGGAGGAACAGCACAAGGTGGAGATGGCTGAAGATGTAGTCAGACAGTGCAGGCCCTGGGAAGGAGTTTGAATTTATTCCAAATGCTGTTAAATTCTTTTAAACACAGGGGTAACATTTCCTACTTGCTTTTAACTTTTTTATTGTAAAATATGACAAACATACAGAAAAGTGAAGCTCATTGAGATATCACAAAACAAACCCCCATGTAACCACCACCTAGGTCAGACACGGGACCCCAGAAGCCGCCTTATGCCTCTTTCTAATATCAGTCCTCTTACTCCTTCCACAAAGGTAACCACTGTCCTGAACTTTATAATACTCACTTCTGTACTTTTCTTTTATGGTTTTACCATGTAAGCACACATTCAAATACCATAGATTAGCTTTGCATATTTTTTTAACTTTATGGACTTAAAACAGTTTATGTTTTTTGTGTCTGGCTTCTTTCACTTAACATTATAATTGTGATATTTATGCATGTTATAGCTATAGCTTATTTTTATTGTTTTATTGTATTCTATTGATTGAATTATATTATGATTTATTATCCATTTGAGTGTCAGTAAAACTTAGGTTGATTCAGTATGGGGAATTGTGAATAACATTGCTATAAACAGTCTTGTACCTGTTTCTTGGTGTATACATGCATATCTTTATATAGTTTGAAGGTATATCTAGGAGTAAAATTTCTGGGACATAAGGTATACATACATAGTCAACTTGTGTAGAAAATGCCAAACTGTTTTCAAGACCAGTTCTACCAATTTACTATCCTACCAGCAGTGTATGAGAGTTCCACATTCCTGCCAACTTTTGTTATGGTCAGTCTTTCTTATTTTAGCCATCCTAGTGGATATATCTCACTGAGGTTTTAATTTGCATTTCCCTGATGACTAATGAGGTTCAACATTTTTTCATATGTTATTCAGATATTCACTTTTTGAAGTGTTTGTTCACTTTGTTCAAGCCTCTTGCCCATTTTTAACTTTTTTGCATATTATTGGTAGGAGTTCCTTATGTTGTCTATGTACAGATTGTTTTATTATAAACATTATGAATATTTTCTAATAAACATTATGAATATTTTCTACCACTCTGTGGTTTGCCATTTCCCTTTTTATTTTTATTTATTTATTTACTTTTTTGCGGTACACGGGCCTCTCACTGTTGTGGCCTCTCCTGTTGCAGAGCACAGGCTCCAGACGCGCAGGCTCAGTGGCCATGGCTCACGGGCCTAGCTGCTCTGCAGCATGTGGGATCTTCCTGGACCGGGGCACGAACCCATGTCCCCTGCTTCGGCAGGCAGACTCTCAACCACTGCGCCATGAGGGAAGCCCCCATTTCCCTTTTTAAATGAAAAATGCACCATACTATATTCATTTAAAGTAAGTCATTGAGTCCTGCCTACACTAAAGAAGAGGGGAATTAGGCTTCACCTTCTGAAGAAAGGAATATTAAAGCATTTGTGGACATGTTTTAAGACCATCACAGTATGTGTCAGACAAAAGAATTATAATTTTAAAATGTAAAAAGTTTTTACAAATCAATATGTAAAAGCTCCAATGGAAAATGATAGCAAACAGGCAGTTCACAAAATAGTTGATCCAAATAGCCATTACACATGAGAAAAGGAGTATCACCTTGATAACCAGGGAGAGGCCAAAAAAAACCAGATATATGTCATGTCAATCTCACTGTTGAAAAATCATATTAACAACCAGTATTGATGTGTGGCTAGGATTGGGAAAGTACATTCTCATACATTGCTGGTTAGGGTATAATCATTAGGGATAGCAGTTGGAAATACATATAAAAGCCTAAAATCTGTACATAGCCTTTGAACTATATGTTTTTCCTGAAGAAACTATCAAAGACATATACATAACTATGTTCTTCATAACCTAGTTTATAATAACAAAATCATGTATATCTAAATATAATTGGTATTTTAGTTAAATATTAAGTTGTAATATATTCATCTAATACAGTACTGTTCATCCATTAAAAATGATGGTGTGGATGTATTTTTGTTGGCATGGAATAAAGTGATATAAGCATATTGAAGGAAAAGCAAAATTGAATCTAGAAGTATGGAAATATTATTTAAACTTAAAAGGCATATATAAATCTAACATCCCAACATTCAGTATTAAGTATATTATCTACCTAACAAAGGACTTATATTCAAAATATATGTAGAATTCTAACCTCATTTTTTAACTAGGCAAAAGTTGGACATATGCTTAAAAACATGTGGGTAAGTGAATGACCAATAAGCTCATAAAAAGAAGCTCAGAATTGTCAGTGATTAGGGAAATGTAAATTTAAACTGCAATGAGATTTCACACCAACTAGGGTGGCTAAAATGTGAAAGATTCACAAAACCAAGTGCTGGTGATGAGGTGGAATAACTTCAATTTTCATACTTTGCTGCTAGGACTTTAAAATAGCTTTAACCACTCTGGAAACAGTTTAGTGCTTTATTTATTATAAAGTCAAACATACACTTAATCATATGACCCAGTAATTCTACTCCTCAGCATTTATCCAAGAGATGTGAAAATGTAATGTCCACAAAAAGACTTTCTCACAAATGTTCATTGGTACTTTTAAATTGCCAAAACTGGAAACAACCCAAATGTCCATGATGAATGGATTAAAAACTATGGTATATTCATACAATGATACTACTCAAAAACAAAAAGGAATAGATTACTGAGATATACAGTTACACTGATGAATCTCAAAAACATTTTGCTAAGGTAGAAAAGCTTGGTAAAGATTATACACTGTATGGTTCTATTTATATGAAATTCTAGAAAAGGCAAAACTAATTTATAGTGACAGAAAACGAAGTGGTTGCCAGGTGCCAGGAACTGACTATAAAGGGGGATGAGAGGGAACTTTTTGGGGTGATATAAATGTTCTATATTTTGATTGTGGTCGTCATGTATATATTTGTAAAAACTCATCAAACTCTGTACTTAAAATGGGTGCCTTTAATTATATGTAGATTATCCATAAAATGTTGATTTTAAAAATATACATGAAATTTGAATGTATTTACATGATCATACAAACATAAATATATATTTATATATATGTTGAATTTCTGTGAAAGCAAGTACTCAAAAATCACTGAATTCTGAGAATAACATACCTCAAGCAGCATTAAGATTTTTGAGATGGATAGGTATAGCTATAGAAATAGATGTAGATGAACAGTGTACCTAATATTCAGAGTAACTTGTGCTTATGTTGGTTTCCTCAAATATTCCTTGCAGGTAGTTGACTACGATAAACTTGTCCAACCACGTTTTGATAAAGCCCTTGAAACGCTAACCAGAAATACTATAGCTGAGGTCACTGAAGCAGCCATTGAAGCTGTGAAAGAGCGGCTTCTCTCAGAACTACAAGCTAAAAAACAAGGTGAACTATCTTTTTAAAATGTGTGTTTTAAGCTTAGGTCAACAGTTAAGCTTGACTACCTGAAGGCAAGAACTTGGTTTGCTTGTCTTGATATCCCTGCAACTTGCACACTGCATTGCAGCCTCTTAATAAGTGGTTGAAGAAATGAATATACATAAACCTGAATCTTACAAAGAGAAAAAGATTTCAGTTCTGGACGACTAAGGAAAGGAATCAGAGTTTCCAAATTCAGATTTCTTTACTTTAATAGATCTGCTTGCTGGGCAGAGACTGAGCAGAATTTGCACCTTTATTTATACCAGTTGTGATGACAACACTTCACCTGACTCGTAGAGTTTGTGTTGTTGCTGTTGTTGCTGTTGTTTTAGGCTGTGTATCAGCCTTGATTGTAATTAAATATTTCTATTTGGGGAATATTAATTTCAAATCCAAAAGTTATAAAACAGTGAAACCGGAAGAAGACTTGGTGATCCATTTACACAATTACATAACTTTACAGATGAGGAAACAGAGGCACAGTAGGTTAAATGGCTTCCTGATATATTCACCCAGCTGGTGGCATAGCTGAGACTTGACCCCTCGTTTCCAAAGTCCCAGAGTTCTTTCTCTTGACCATTCTGCCTCTTCCTGACTCTCACTGCTTATCATATTATTTTAAAATAGACACAGAGTTTTGGTCTGGGGTGGGGGGGAGGGCGAGTTTCTAGTTTTCTCCAGGAAAAGTGAGAGTTTTCATTTCTTGGCTACTTTTGAAAATTTATTGATTGGTTTTGGTAGAATTTATATCTACCATTTAGAATACATGAAAGTAGTTTAATCTAAACATCTCTTCTTAATGGAATACTCTCAGTGCAGCACTTCCTGTACATTTTGTGGGATCTTCCTCACATTCAAAGATCTGGATCCAAAATTTGAGATTAGCTCCAGCAATTTTAGACTAGATTTAACCACCACTGTTTGGATTTCCCAGAAGCTGTGGCAGTATACTGTCATACTATAACCATCCTACTATATAATCATCCTACTATAACCATCACTGCCTCAATTTCAAATATTCTTTTCCTAATAAAATTTTCCTCATTACGAAAGAAATAATAGCTAAATTAATTGAGCATTTACTATATGTTGAGGCTATGCTAAATGCATTACATGTATTATCCTATTTGATCCTCATAATAGACCTGTGAAGTAGGTTGTTGCTGTTGTTTGAAGTGTTAGCAGAAGGATTTCTTAAATATTTATGTCTAGACTAGGGTGGCAAACCCAGTTGCCAAGAGGGGCCAGGCAGGTAACATAAGTCAAGTAGCAAGTGGACAAGCTTTGTTTGCACCTTAAAAATGAAGTTATAAAATTATAACCTCAATAACCATATGGATAAGGTAGGTATTTATATCTCTATTTTTAGTGGATGAAGAAATTAAGGCTCAGAGGAGTTATATAATTTGACCACAGGCAGCAGGTGATGAGGATTCAAATCAGTGTCTGTATTCTTATCTCCTGTGTCTCTCAAGTGATCACAGAAAATGGAAAAAGCACATGGAAGAAAAAGTCACTCATACTTACTCCCCAGAGATATTCACTGATAAGAATGTGATGCATTCTTCACCCCTCTCTTTTTTCTATTCATATTTGTAATGATTAATTATGGTCCTATGGCATATACAAAATTGCATTATCTCATTTTAAAATAATGCTTCTTTCTAATTAATATGTAATTATTGTCATAAATTTTGTGCTAGAGATCTAAATTCATTTTTTCCAAATGGTGAGGCATTTTACAAATAACACTTATTAAATTATCCATAATTTTACTGGATGTTTGAAAGGACAACTTTATCTTAAGTTTGTGTGTGTGTAAACTTCTGAACTTTCTATGATTTGATCTTTATATTACAACCTTTAATGCAAAACATTATTAAAATCTTATGATGCATTTTAAATCCAGTAATGCAAGTTCCTCCTCAAAACATTCTGTTTTAAAATTATTCCTGGGTATTCTTTCATTTATCCATAAAATGAGTACTTACTGGGTGCCAGGAGCTGTACTAGGCTTTGGGATGCTTGGAGAATTTTGTCAAGTTTTACAGCAAATCCTAGTGGGAGGATTGTGTTAACATTATACAATAAATTGATGAGGATTCACATCTTTACTATTAAATCTTCTCATGCAGACAGATTAAATCTCCATTTTTTGGCCTAATATTTCTATCCTTCCTTAACATTTTATAACTTTCTTCATGTATTGTCAATACTTTTCTTAATAAGTTTATTTCTAGAAATTTTGTCATTTTGTTACTATTAAATGGGATTATTTTTCTATTACATTTTCCAAGTAGTTATTACCTGTATGTTGGAAAGCTGTTTGATTTTTATGTTTCTTTGTAACAAGCCACCTTACTAAACTTACTTCCTAGTTTTGATAGATTTTTAGTTGAGTCTCTTGAGTTTTGCAGATAGCCAATCTTATCGTTTGAAAAGAAGCATAGTTTCAACTCCTTTTTTCCCAATATTTATGCTTATTTCCTTTCTTGAATAATTATGTAGGCTAGCAGTTCTAGAATGATGTTAAATGGTGGAAGTGATAGTGGGCCTCAGTAAAGGGATCTCGTCAATGTTTCTTCATAACGTTATTAAATATTTTTATCCAGAATGGATGTTGGACATTATCACATGCCTTCTCAGAATCTATCAAGATGATCATAAAATTTCTAATCCGTTGACCTACTGATTTGATCAATTATACTAATATATTTTTCAACACTAAGCCATTCTTGTATTTCTGATTTTCTGAATTTCTTTTAGCTGTTAATCTAGAATTTTTTTTATACTGAGAAGTGTGATTCATTTATAGTTTGTGAGTGTGTGTGTGTGTGTACATGCTCTATTTGTCAGAATTTGCTATCAGAGTTTCACTAACTTTATATAAACTGGGAAGCTTGCCATCACTTTCTATGCTTGAAACTATTTAAATATCAAGGAAATTACCTCTTACATGGCAGTATTGAGCTTTTGCTAGGCAAAAACACATTTTTTGCCTAATAAATCTGCCTCTCTTCTTTATTATTAGCCTATAAACAAGTAAGAGAGGCCAACCAGGTGCTGGAGAGTTTATAAAAAACAACATCAAAAAGACCAGCATTGAAATAACATACCATCCAAATGATCATCTAGATGATAAAGAATGAATTTATTATACGATTTCAATTTCCTTAAATTTAGCAAGGCTGGATTTGTGACCTAAGATATGATCTATCCTGTAGAATGTTCCATGAGCACTTGAGAAGAAAGTGTATTATGTTGTTTTTGGATGGAATGTCCTATAAATATCAATTAAGTCCATCTAGTCTAATGTGTCATTTAAAGCTTGTATGTCCTTATTTATTTTCATTTTGGATGATCAGTCCATTGGTGAAAGTGGGGTGTTAAAGTCCCCTACTATTATTGTGTTACTGTCGATTTCCCCTTTTATAGCTGTTAGTACTAGATATCAATTACAGGAAAAAAACTGTAAAAAATACAAACACATGGAGGTTAAACAATATGCTACTAAATAACCAAGAGATCACTGAAGAAATCAAAGAGGAAATCAGAAAATACCTAGAAACAAATGACAATGAAAACACGACAACCCAAAACCTATGGGATGCAGCAAAAGCAGTTCTAAGAGGGAAGTTTATAGCAATACAATCCTACCTTAAGAAACAAGAAGCATCTCAAATAAACAACCTAAACTTGCACCTAAAGCAATTAGAGAAAGAAGAACAAAAAAACGCTCCAAAGTTAGCATAAGGAAAGAAATCATAGAGATCAGATCAGAAATAAATGAAAAAGAAATGAAGGAAACAATAGCAAAGATCAATAAAACTATGGTTCTTTGAGAAGATAAACAAAGTTGATAAACTATTAGCCAGACTCATCAAGAAAAAAAGGGAGAAGACTCAAATCAACAGAATTAGAAATGAAAACGGAGTAGTAACAACTGACAGTGCAGAAATACAAAGGATCATGAGAGATTACTACTATATGCCAATTAAATGGGCAACCTGGAAGAAATGGACACATTCTTAGAAAAGCACAACCTTCTGAGACTGAACCAGGAAGAAATAGAAAATACGAACAGACCAATCACAAGCACTGAAATTGAGACTGTGATTAAAAATCTTCCAACAATCAAAAGCCCAGGACCAGATGGCTTCACAGGCAAATTCCATCAAACATTTAGAGAAGAGCTAACACCTATCCATCTCAAACTCTTCCAAAATATAACAGAGGGAGGAACACTCCCAAACTCATTCTACAAGGCCACCATCACCCTGATACAGAAACCAGACAAAGATGTCACAAAAAAAGAAACTACAGGCCAATATCACTAATGAAGATAGATGCAAAAATCCTCAACAAAATACTAGCAAACAGAATCCAACAGCACATTAAAAGGATCATACACCATGATCAAGTAGGGTTTATCCCAGGAATGCAAGGATTCTTCAATATACACAACTCAATCAATGTGATACACCATATTAACCAATTGAAGGATAAAAACCATATGATCATCTCAATAGTTGCAGAAAAAGCTTTCGACGAAATTCAACACCCATTTATTTTAAAAACCCTCCAGAAAGTAGGCATAGAGGGAACCTACCTCACCATAATATAGGCCATATATGACAAACCCACAGCCAACATCGTTCTCAGTGGTGAAAAACTGAAAGCATTTCCTCTAAGATCAGGAGCAAGACAAGGGTGCCCACTCTCACCCCTGTTATTCAACATAGTTCTGGCAGTTTTAGCCACAGCAATCAGAGAATAAAAAAAATAAAAGGAATCCAAATCAGAGAAGAAGTAAACCTGTTACTGTTTGCAGATGACATGGTACTATGCATAGAGAATCCTAAAGATGCTACCAGAAAACTACTAGAGCTAATCAATGAATCTGGTAAAGTAGCAGGATACAAAATTAATGCACAGGAATCTCTTGCATTCCTATACACTAACGACGAAAATCCTGAAAGAGAAATTAAGGAAACACTCCCCTTTACCATTGCAACAAAAAGAGTAAAATACCTAGAAATAAACCTGCCCAAAGAGACAAAAGACCTGTATGCAGAAAACTATAAGACACTGATGAAAGAAATTAAAGATGATACAAACAGATGGAGAGATATACCATGTTCCTGGATTGGAAGAATCAACATTGTGAAAATGACTATACTACCCAAAGCCATCTACATATTCAATGCAATCCCTATGAAACTACCAATGGCATTTTTCATAAAACTGGAACAAATATTTCACAATTTGTATGGAAACACAAAAGACCCCAAATAACCAAAGCAATCTTGAGAAAGAAAAACGGAACTGGAGGAATCAGACTCCCTGACTTCAGACTATACTACAAAGCTACAGTAATCAAGACAGTATGGTACTGGCACTAAAACAGAAATATAGATCAATGGAACAGAACAGAAAGCCCAGAGATGAACCCATGCTCATATGGTCACCTTATCTTTGATAAAGGTGGCAGGAATGTACAGTGGAGAAAGGACGGCCTCTTCAATAAGTGGTGCTGGGAAAACTGGACAGCTATATGTAAAAGAATGAAAATAGAACACTTCCTAACACCATACACAAAAGTAAACTGAAAATGGATTAAAGACCTAAATGTAAGGCCAGACACTATCAAACTCTTAGAAGAAAACATAGGCAGAACATCCTATGACATCAATCACAGCAAGATCCTTTCTGACCCACCTCCTAGAGAAATGGAAATAAAAACAAAAATAAACAAATGGGACCTAATGAAACTTAAAATCTTTTGCCCAGCAAAGGACACCATAAACAAGATGAAAAGACAACCCTCAGAATGGGAGAAAATATTTGCAAATGAAGCAACTGACAAAGGATTAATCTCCAAAGTATACAAGCAGCTCATGCAGCTCAATATCAAAAAAACAAACAACCCAATCCAAAAATGGGCAGAAGACCTAAATAGACATTTCTCCAAAGAAGATATACAGATTGCCAACAAACACATTAAAGGATGCTCAACATCACTAATCATTAGAGAAATGCAAATCAAAACCACAGTGAGGTATCACCACACCGGTCAGAATGGCCATCATCAAAAAATCTACAAACAATAAATGTTGGAGAGGGTGTGGAGAAAGGGAACCCTCTTGCACTATTGGCAGGAATGTAAATTGATACAGCCACTATGGAGAATAGTATGGAGGTTCCTTAAAAAACTACAAATAGAACTACCATATGACCCAGCAATCCCACTACTGGGCATATACCCTGAGAAAACCATAATTAAAAAAGAGTCATATTCCAAAATGTTCATTGCAGCACTCTTTACAATAGCCAGGACGTGGAAGCACCCTAAGTGTCCATTGACAGATGAATGGGTAAAGAAGATGTGGCATATATGTACAATGGAATATTACTCAGCCATAAAAAGAAATGAAATTGAGTTATTTGTAGTGAGGTGGATGGACCTAGAGTCTGTCATACAGAGTGAAGTAAGTCAGAGAAAAACAAATACCGTATGCTAACACATATATATGGAATCTTAAAAAAAGGTTCTGATGAAGCTAGGGGCAGGGCAGGACTAAAGACACAGATGCAGAGAATGGACTTGAGGACACGGGGAGGGGGAGGGGTAAGCTGGGATGAAGTGAGAGAGTGGCATTGACATATATACACTACCAAATGTAAAATAGATAGCTAGTGGGAAGCAGCCGCATAGCACAGGGAGATCAGCTCGGTGCTTTGTGACCACCTAGAGGGGTGGGATAGGGAGGGTGAGAGGGAGACACAAGATGGAGGGGATATGGGGATATATGTATACGTATAGCTGATTCACTTTTTTATAGAGCAGCAACTAACACAACATTGTAAACTAATTATACTCCAATAAAGATGTTAAAAAGAATGAATTTATGTGTTTATCATATTATCTTCAAAATTAAGACCAAAATTAAAAACAAATACTCTTGGACAACTCACAAACTAAAGCCTGAGAAGTATTGACCCAGACTACTAAGATGGCTTGTTACTCAATCTGTTTGAGCCTGGATAAAATGCATTTGTTAATTCATTCAAAAATGAATTCTTTAATTCATTCAAAAACACTTGAGTACCTTCTTGTATTAGACATGATTCTAGACCCTGAGCAACAGAGGTGAACAAGACACTTGAAGCTCCTGTCCTTGAGGTGGTTACATTTTAATGGGGGGTAGAGGGGGGGAAAAGTAAACAGATAGAAAAAATATATAACACAGTAATCGGGCAGGTGGTGATTGGGGTAGGGGCACTGCAGTGTTAAGATAACCAGGGAAGACATCTCTGAAGAGGGAACATTTAACTGAAACATGGATGGAGAGAGGAAGCAGGGCTTCTGGAGGATGAACAGTGTTTTGTAATGTTTCTCGGGGTCTGCAGTGATTCCTTTCACATCAAATTGTGGCATGATATCACAGATTTTACATCTTTCCACAAATTGCCTTTTCTCACTGGAATATAGAAATAGATGATATCTCTTATATGCTACAAACCTAAATCTCTTTTCAAATTCACTAATTATTCCAAATCTGACAATAAGGTTAACCCCTTTTAACATTTAAAAAATTGGAATTTGTTTGCTAGGGGTTTTACTCCTATATATATATATTTTTTGGAATTTTTGAATTTTATTTTTTTTTTTATACAGCAGGTTCTTATTAGTTATCCATTTTATACATATTAGTGTATATATGTCAATCCCAATCTCCCAATTCATCACACACTCCAATATATTTTTAAGAAATTTTGTCAGTGGAGAATATTGAGGTTTTTTAAGACAGAAAATTATATAATAATACAGAGGATGGCAGCTAATATGGAGCAGGCTTCCTGTGTGCCAAGCTTTTTCTAAGTTCATTGTTTACACCCATTATCTCAGTTAATGTTGCAGTGATGTTTTCAGTTTAATTATCCTCAATTTGCCCAGTAGAAGCTTAGACAAGGAGACCAAATGATTCACCAAAACCACACTGACTGAGTCAGAACTCACACGCCCAAGGCTGTCTACCTACCCCCAGCTACCTTTTGCTAACACAGCCAATTACTATCTTTCAGCCCAGTCAACTTCAAAAGACCCTCAAAGAGAATTTGAAAGGAAGGAAAATGAGTTCCCAACTGATGCATATAAAAGCTCAGAAGAGTTGCATCTGTCATTTGATGAAGATGATAAAGAAAATGTTGCTAATATTATTAGCCAAATCTTTTCTAATATAAACAGATTAGCTGATAAAGCGCATTATTCTTTCACTGCAGTGTTCACTCTTGAATCCCAAAGAGAAAGCTCTTTAGAGGACAGTGAAGAAGCCAAAATGAAGTCAGATGATAAAGACGGTCACAAAATGAGCTGCTAATGCCATGCTTGTGGATCTTATTCCCATTTATTCCATATTTTATCATGTTTATATTGAAGCTTAAAATTACCCACCCCCTCCCTCAAATTGGAAACTTTAAGAGAAAAAGAGTTAGCTTCTCTCTTACAGATTTAAACTGAGCAGCTGTAGAACAGAAATAGATTTACCAGAATGAAGAAGAAAATAGAACCCAGCAAGTCTAATACAGTTAGAACGCCCCCCAAATTTTTTTGTATGTTTCCAGACGTGACACAATTATTATCATACAATAATAAATTTTCTTAAAAGCTCACTGCTTCCTTTAATGGGTTGGAATCAGAGCATCATAAACCCAAAGTTGTAGCTATGAAATGTTATCATTTAGTGCTATTTACCCTTATAAAACTTTTCCATTTATATGATCAAGAGCATACAATGTAAACTATTTTTATTTTTTATTTATAATGTTACATTTAATTATATAATTTCATTAGAAAATATTTTAACCCTCCTTTAAAATTACTGCACAATTTCCCTATTTATAGGTAATAGTTTTAACTAGTTCATTACATCGAAAACTTAAATTATTTTTTTGCTACTAATACAAATAGTGCTCCAGTAAATTTTTTTCCAATGAATTTTCTACATGAAGTTTTGTCTGCATGTTGACATAAGTGGAGTCACTAGTTTGATGAGTATGAAGCTACAGACAGTCAAATTGCTTTGCATAAAGTTGTTCCAAATTATGTTCCCGTCAGGAATATACAAACTACATGTTATAGTTTCCTCAGTATTTTCTCTTTTTAAATATTATTTTAGTTTTTATTTGACTATTTCTGAAGTTTAGTATTTTAATACTGTGTTAGCCATTTATATTTCTTCTTTTCTGAGGTGACCATTTTTGTCTTTTGCCCATTTTTCTAAATTGTATCAGTTATATGATTCCTATATAAATTTTCTATATTACTCACTTATTTTTCATATTTTTTTTCCAAATTGGGTGGTTTGTCTTTTAAATCAGCTTGCTGTTTTTGAAGTAGAGGAATTTTTCACATTTTCATAGTCGAATCATTACTTCCCCTTTGTTGATTTCTTCCATTTACTTTCAGGCTTAAAATGTCTTCCTCTCAACCAGAGATTTAATATATATACTTATATTCTTTTTTTTATTGGTCTGACCTTTTTGTATTTAATTTTTAATTGCATATATAATTTATTGTGTTATATAATGTAGGGCTGATCTTTTCTATTTGGTTTCTCCTCCTGATTCAGATAGACGTGTCTTTGCCTTGTGTTTATTTCAAGCTGAGTAGGAATTGAACTGCGCACTGTCAGAAACTTATATTTGACACTCCTCCTCCCCCAGCATGCATGCGCACACACACACTTAACAGAAGACCCAAAATTAAAATTTTGGCCAAGTGGCATCTGGGAACCCCATCTCTGCTGCTGCAGAATTCCCAGCACCAATACATACACAAAGGGAGCCCCTCCTTTGTATTATCTGTTCCCTCTTTGGGGGAAGCTGTCCAAGGTAGAAGCAGTCATCAGTGCCTCTACCCACTGCTGGAGGGATGCCAACACTGCCAGTGTACCCCGGTAAAAGGCACCCTTTCTCCCCGCTGTGTCTGAGATAAGCACAGCCTTTACCTCTTGGAGCCAAGAGTCTGTTAGTTACCTAAGGAAGGGAAAAGTTGATATTTTTTTTCAATTTACATCCACTGGCATTATATGAAACTGAAATTACTCTTGGTTTTGTCATAAGTTAAGTCATTATCTTTATTTTCTACTGCTGATAGATATGTTTACCTATTTGATTATTATGGTTGTTATTTTAATTTTTTAAGAAATTGGGAACATGAGTCCTGGGTCCCTGGGCCCATACCACAATCTTCTTTGGGATTCACCTACACTTTAAATACTGTTCTTTACGTGTTAACAGAGTTTTATTCACAGATGAAAAAGAAACAAGTGAAATGTCTACACTTCAAAGAAGTCAACAAGACTCTAGTCAAGATCTAATGTTGGATTCAAAAAAAGGTAAATTAACATTTGGGTAATTTGGTTCTCTTAGACTGTGGATATAAAAATCACAAATAGTTCCTTTAGAATTTTGAAGGAGTAACGTGTGTGTGGCTTTTTTTTTTAAAAGTATTATTAATATCCACTTACTTTATCTTAAAGGCTACTATAATATGAACAGTTAGACATGCAGGAACACAGAAAAAAGAACATGTGATATATTGTTTTTGTGAACAAGAATATTGAGAAGATAGGAGATCTATTTTTTCTGCCATTCCTGGCATGTGGCTACTGTAATAATTCACAAGATGGCTGCTAGCACGCCAGCCATCATATCAGTGTGCAGGAAAAGGGAAAAGACAAGGGACAAAAAATTGGCATTCCATCCAGCTGAGTTGTTCCTCTTTAAATAGAAAACAAGAAGACTCACCGCCTCCCCTTCCCAAATTTTTCTTGCATCTTATCTACCAGCCATCCAAACTATAAGGGAAGTTAGGAGATGTAGTGTTTTTAGCTAGGCACATGGCTGACCCTAACAAAATCAGGGTTCTGTTACTAAGGAAAAGGAGACCAGATATTGGATAGACCACTAGCATCTTCTGGCACATGTAGTACCTTTGCCTGGCTATTTCTGCCTCCTCATGTCCTCTTTCCCTGGCTATCGGAAGATCTTGGGTTCCTGCCTCTTCCACTCTGGCTCTCCAGAAACTGCTGGCTCTCTCTATCCCTGAGAACAGATTCTCACTTTACGACAGGGATAGCAGCAGGCAGCTGCTCTTCAAAGGTCCTTTGGGGTTTTTCTGGGCAAGGATCAATTGGACTCTGGCATGAGACCCTGATGGATAGAGCCTTGGGGCAGCTCAGGAGGCACTATTGGAAAGGCAGAGGTAGAGGAGTCAGGTGGAGCTGCCAATCTCATGTCCCATTACAGGAGTTGATGAATGTTTACATCATGGTGCAGCCTGTGAGCCAGCTCAGTCGTGTAAGGAAACATTCAGCACACAATGAGACAAGAATCAAGTCTTAACACTTCAAAAACCAGCCTATGCCACCCTTTCTTCCATCCCCTCCAACTTGCCTACCTCCCGTCCTCTTATTGTCCCATTTAGTTTCATGCTTATAATTGGAAGTATTTATTTTGTTTTCTGACTCATTCCCTAGATGCCCAAGTTTTAGCCTGACCCCTGGAAGCCTTTGTTTCCTACGTCTTCTCCCTGGCTTCCTGAGTTTTGACTCCTGCCTGACATGACTTTTTTCAGGCCTCATTCACTTTCATTCTGATGCACTGGCTTTAAGCCACTGCTCTGTTATTTTGTGATTCCTGACTTATTTCCCGTCCAGTCTATTTCTCCCTTTTTCGGGCATGTGCTGCAGGAACACAAAGAGTACTTCCTTGGGTTAGGTATTTACAATCATGTTCTAATGCAAATAGCATTGTTTACTAAAATTATTAATGGCATTAATTTATTGATTTATTTTACTTTAGATGTAATAGAATATGTGATAGAGGAGGTAACTGCAGATCATCCAGAAGTTCTTTCCATAATAAAGGAGACGGTAAAAATGGCAAAGGACATGAACTTTGAACAGCCACATGAAAAAATTGCTGAAATCTTAGACGAAGTTCTCCAAGAGGTAAGAAATCCAGGCTCTTTATTTTTATCATTGATTTCACAGTAACTGAGAAAATGTTAACCTAGTATATGTACAATTATTTTAGAATCCTGTATGACAGTGTTGAAATCTGTAGCCTTCAAATTCATGTGCATTTTACAGTCAACATTGTTATGTGTAATGTACCCCAGTGAACAGTTGCTTATAAATTTTCAATAATTATCAACAAATGTGCAATACAATTTCATAGCTTTGACATTTATTCTTCATTAACTTTTATTGTCTTTAATTCAGACCAGTTGGTTAAAAGATAGTTTATATGAAGCAAGTACCAAAGTTACTTTTTCATCTATGAGCCAGTTATTTGTAAACCAAGACAAATTTTGCTCCCTAGCTAACTAATTTCATCCAGCCACCTTGAACATGTTCATGGGGGAGATGGATGGACACACCACGGATTTTCCAATCTAAGGGGAAAATAAAGCCTCAGGTACTATGTCCTACCCATATCAAATCAGAAGGCTTATAAAGACCATATGGATCTGTTTTGTACAGAGTGCTTGGGTAAGCGTTCAGAGCAAAAGTTAAAGAGAACAAATCAGTTTTGGTCATTCGATGAACTTATGTATTTCTCTGTAATTTGAAAATGATGTAATTTAAAATCATGAGAAGAAAAAAATGTTCTCTGAGAGTATAGAACCACTCTGTAACACATTGGGTGAAATCCTTGAGCCCCAGGCTCTACCCGAGGCAAGTTGTTATCCCCCTCTGAGCTTCCCAAAGAGATCTTTCAACTTCTATATCTCTTCAGGTTGTTCTGTCATCAATTTATTTCTTCAGAAACATTCTGAGTACCTACTGTGCTAGAGCCTGGGGACACAAAGATGATTTAAACATAGCTCTTTCCGTTAAGGAGCTATCAGTCAGGTAGGAAAGGCTGACATAGAATCCAATAATTAACTCTCATGTGCTAAGTGGTAACTAGATATGTACAAGGTATAGGAATGTCAGGAAGGTCAAGGCTATTATCTCATCCTGGGAGGTGAGACAGAGGATCCCAAAGGAGGAGATATCCAAGTCAGGGATGTCTTTAGCGCTGTGAACATCCCATCCTTGCCCTTCACTGATAATTTGCTCCATTCTTTCCAGAGTTTATTCTGGAGGATACAAATCTACAGGGAGTACTACTAAAACACTTCTGATGTAGTAATATGAGTAGTGTCAATACATGGTAAACTGTGAGTCTGGGATTGTGGGGGAGTTTAAATCACGTGAGATTTTAACATCAAAGCTCATATCAGGTTGTCTTTTTCAAGAGAACAGAGACCAATGCAGGACACTGTTCTACCTGTCGTCAGTTTTCATGATCTCTGAGTAGGAAACCTATTTTTAAAAAGTAGGTCATTACTAATTTCTTACATGTAAAGACAAAATCTTATTAAGGTATCTTTCTTAAATTAGTTTATAGATTTGATGCAATTATAATAAAAATGTCAATGTATTTTGAAAACTAACAAATGTCTCTAAAATTTATTTGGGAGAACCAATAGTTGAGAATTGGTAAGAACAGTCTGGCAAAGTATAACAGAGAGAGACTTGCTCTACCAACTAGTAAAATGTGATGTTACAGTGGTTTATAAGCCTGATAATCATACAAGAACTAACAGAACCACAGAGCAGGCACAGAAACAGACCTCAGTATAGATAAAAGCTGAGTGTATACTAAGGTTTACATCACAACCCAAAAGGAAAGGAAGAATTATTTAATAGTGTTGATAAAATTAACTGCTAGGATAAAAACAATTTAGATTCTCAGCTTATATCAAAATTAATTCCGTATTAATTGTTAAATGTAAAAATGGCATGTTTTTACCTAGAAGAAAGTGTAGTGATATTGAAATGATCTTAGAATGGTCAAGTACTCTAGGCACAAATGCCATGGAAGAACTCTTAGAGCAAAATCTCAATGAAGATGCTACTTAACAATGATTCCCTTTCCTTAAAAAATACACCATGAAAATCAAAATTTTAAAGCAAACATCAAACTGGGGAAAGTATTTATAATAAATATGACACATTAATTCCTCATTATAAAGATTTCTTACAAATCAAGGAAAATCTAATACCAGTGTAAAAAACAGACAAAGACGTAAACAGATTATTTCATCAAAGAAGAAATACAAATGGTTAACTGAAAAATTTTAATGTTCAAGTGTCAATAAAAATATGAAAAAAGACAATTTCTTACCTGTCAAATTGGCAAAGATTTTTTAAAACTTATAACAATCCATACTAGTGAGGCTGTAATGATATAGTCACATAGGAGTGAAAATTGTTGTAGACATTATGGAAGCAACATGACAATGTATATAAAAAGCCTTTAAAATGTTCATTCCTTTATTCCTTTTGACCTAAAAACACTTTTTATAGGAATCTAACCTAAAGAAATATATACTTAGACAAAGATTTATATATGCAGATGTCCATCATATCATCACAATGTTATAATAAAATTATAAGTTATATAAATGTTTAACATGAAGAGGATGATTAAACAAATTAGGGTTTATTCATTTGACTAAATACTATGAAGCCATTAAATTTTTTTCAAAAAAATTGAATGAGATAGGGAAACTATAAATTATATGTTGATGTTGTTTTAATTTTCATATCTTTGAAACTTAGTAAAATTTTTTAACCATTTATATTGTTTCCAGTTTTATTGATATATAATTGACATATAAGATTGTATTCATTTAAAATGTACAACATAATGATTTGATATTTGTATATATTGCAAAATGATTACTACAATAAGTTTAGTTAACATGGTCACCTCACAGTTACATTTGTGTATGTGTGTGTGTGTGTGTGTGTGTGTGTGTGTGGTGAGAACTTTTAAGATCTACTCTCTTAGCAACTTTCAAATATACGCTACAATATTATTAACTATAGTCACCATGCTGTACATTACATGATTAGGATTTATTTATCTTATAACTGGATGTTTGTACCTTTTGACCACCTTCACCCATTTCCCCACCTCCAGCCCTGTCTCTGGCAATCACCAATCTGTTCTCTGTTTCTATGAATTTGGTTTTTCTAGATTCCACAAATAAGTGAGATCATGTAGTATTTGTCTTTCTCTAACTTATTTCACTTATACTTCTTCATTATAACTTTTTTTCCCCCAATTCTATTATGTGAAACATTTCAAAGTGTTAAAATTCTTTTTTTCAAAATACTCTTCATTCAGATGGAAATTCAAAAAGCAGGTAATCTTAAATTCTACATAGGCCAGAGAGTTACACCAGTCTTCTTGAGATTTCTTCCCCTTTGACTTCTAATATTCTGTGATTTCCTGATGGCCCACAGACTTGTTTAAAACCTTCAGAATTGGTATATTCATAGATCCACATCTAATCTCCATACTTGTGTTGAAGTTATTATTATTGGGTGGCAGGTAGAAGCCTTTCACATTGAAGGCTGAAAAGCAAAAGGGAAGTGAAGAGCATTGTCACTAAAAAAGGCAAACTGGGCTAGGACCTTGCTACTCAAAGAGTGGACCAAGGACCATTGTCACCTGAGAGCATGTTAGAAATACAGACTCTTGGGCCTTACCCTAGACCTTCTGAATCAGGATTTGGATTCTGTAATACTGAATAACATATAGTAAGCATGTATTGTTATATTTATTTAAGAAAGGCTTTTGCTTCCTGTTCTTAACTTTTAAAACTTATAGCTTTATTGCTTTAAAATTAAGTTTCTCTTTTAAAATTAAGTGGCTCTTTTTATTTCCTTCTGAAAGTCAGAAAAACTCAAAAGATACTTGATTAAGGTCCACAAAAGTAATATATCAAGGTAGCATCCTTTACTTGGGTAGATATGATGGTAATTTCAGTTTGCTGTTTTTCACAGGTAGTTGAAGAAAACAAGAATAGGTTTTATGGTGCCCCAAAGTATGGAGGATGGATACTGGACAACTACCCTATTATGAAAGAACTGTGGATGGTCTTAGTCAACAAAGGAATTCTACCCGATTTAGTCATCTGTTTATCAGACACAGAAAACAATGGTTGGTAAATATTTATCATGTCAATTTAAAGTGAAGTTTTTATTGCTGATAATATTTTTAGTTAAAATATAAAATGAAAAACACTCCACCTTCCCTATGTACAAATACCACACCAGTAGTCCCTTCATGACCTAGAGGTACACAAAAGGAGGCATCCATCCACTGAGTAGGTGGCCACAGATGATGTGGGATCACCTGATGTTCCAGCAGGCCCTTACAATTATTCTTTGGAGCTGAGAATCTAACACCCCATCCCAGTCAGCATTGTAACTTCTAAATGAAAAATATATGAGGCTGAGGGCAAAACTATATATTAGTCCTTCTTCACCTTAAATGGGAAATACTAAGTACATAAAGATAGCAGAACTAAATTTTAATTATTCTGTCACTTTCTATAAAGCTATAGTAATCAAAACAGTATGGTACCACCAGAAAAGCAGACACATAGTCCAATGGAACAGAACAGAGAGCCCAGAAGTAAACTCACACATGTAACGGTCAACTAATCTTTGATGAGGGGGCCAAGAATATTCTGTAATTTTGCATCTTAAGGAAATATATTTCAAAAGATAATTTCCATGGGGAGAATATATTATACTACCTCTTTTTATGTTTTAGTTATTTATGACATGCCCATATACACCTTTTAAAAAGGATTTAAAAATCTCTGGCATTCCTATATACTAATGATGAAAAATCTGAAAGTGAAATCAAGAAAACACTTCCATTTACCATTGCAACAAAAAGAATAAAATATCTAGGAATAAACCTACCTAAGGAGACAAAAGACCTGTATGCAGAAAATTATAAGACACTGATGAAAGAAATTAAAGATGATACAAATAGATGGAGAGATATACCATGTTCGTGGATTGGAAGAATCAACATTGTGAAAATGACTCTACTACCCAAAGCAATCTACAGATTCAATGCAATCCCTATCAAACTATCACTGGCATTTTTCACAGAACTAGAACAAAAAATTTCACAATTTGTATGGAAACACAAAAGACCCCGAATAGCCAAAGCAATCTTGAGAATGAAAAACAGAGCTGGAGGAATCAGGCTCCCTGACTTCAGACTATACTACAAAGCTACAGTAATCAAGACAGTATGGTACTGGCACAAAAACAGACAGATAGATCAATGGAACAGGATAGAAAGCCCAGAGATGAACCCACACACATATGGTCACCTTATCTTTGATAAAGGAGGCAGGAATGTACAGTGGAGAAAGGGCGGCCTCTTCAATAAGTGGTGCTGGGAAAAGTGGAGAGGTACATGTAAAAGTATGAGATTAGATCACTCCCTAACACCATACACAAAAATAAGCTCAAAATGGATTAAATACCTAAATAAGGCCAGAAACTATCGAACTCTTAGAAGAAAACATAGGCAGAACACTCTATGACATAAATCACAGCAAGATCCTTTCTGACCCACCTCCTAGAGAAATGGAAATAAAAACAAAAATAAACAAATGGGACCTAATGAAACTTCAAAGCTTTTGCACAGCAAAGGAAACCATAAACAAGACCAAAAGACAACCCTCAGAATGGGAGAAAATATTTGCAAATGAAGCAACTGACAAAGGATTAATCTCCAAAATTTACAAGCAGCTCATGCAGCTCAATAACAAAAAAACAAACAACCCAATCCAGAAATGGGCAGAAGAGCTAAATAGACATTTCTCCAAAGAAGATATACAAACACATGAAAGAATGCTCAACATCATTAATCATTAGAGAAATGCAAATCAAAACTACAATGAGATATCACCTCACACCAGTCAGAATGGCCATCATCAAAAAATCTAGAAACAATAAATGCTGGAGAGGGTGCGGAGAAAAGGGAACACTCTTGCACTGCTGGTGGGAATGTGAATTGGTACAGCCACTATGGAGAACAGCATGGACGTTCCTTAAAAAACTACAAATAGAACTGCCGTATGACCCAGCAATCCCCCTACTGGGCATATACCCTTAGAAAACCAAAATTCAAAAAGAGTCATGTACCAAAATGTTCGTTGCAGCTCTATTTACAACAGCCCGGAGATGGAAACAACCTAAGTGTCCATCATCGGATGAATAGATAAAGAAGATGTGGCACATATATACGATGGAATATTACTCAGCCATAAAAAGAAATGAAATTAAGCTATTTGTAATGAGGTGGATAGACCTAGAGTCTGTCATACAGAGTGAAGTAAGTCAGAAAGAAAAAGACAAATACCGTATGCTAACACATATATATGGAATTTAAGAAAAAAAAATGTCATGAAGAACCTAGGGGTAAGACAGGAATAAAGACACAGACCTACTGGAGAACGGACTTGAGGATATGGGGAGGGGGAATGGTGAGCTGTGACAGGGCGAGAGAGAGGCATGGACATATATATACACTACCAAATGTAAAATAGATAGCTAGTGGGAAGCAGCCGCATGGCACAGGGAGATCAGCTCGGTGCTTTGTGACCACCTAGAGGAGTGGGATAGGGAGGGTGGGAGGGAGACGCAAGAGGGAAGAGATATGGGAACATATGTATATGTATAACTATTCACTTTGTTATAAAGCAGAAACTAACACACCATTGTAAAGCAATTATACCCCAATAAAGATGTTAAAAAAAAAAAGGATTTAAGATGGTCTCTTAAAGAATCTGGGCTCTATTTAAATAAATGCTTAAAGGAAAATATATTTGGATATAGACAAATAATCTTTTCATTGTTAATTTCCAAAAATATATCTCACTATATTTTATAGAGCCTCAAAATTAACATTGTTCTCTTTGTGTTTCAGGAAAATATTTATTTAATAGACTGTATTTAGAGAATAAACAAGAAATTGACTCTAAGATTTTAGAAAGGTTATTGGATGAACTACTAAAGAAAAGAAAAGAGGAAGAAGCAGCAAGGTAAAATCTGCCTGGCACAATAAACTGGGTTAATTAACCTCTTATAGCTGTTAAATATGTACTTACAATTTATATTTATGAAATGTCTTTAGCATCAAAATGGTGACCTACTAACTAGATCCAGTTCTAATTCTAAGAAAAGCAGTAATTTCACAAATATTTCCATAATCTCTAAAGTACAGAGTTGTGGCTGTTTTCACAGCCCCAAATCAGACATTCTAAACCAAATATCTACTTTCCAAAGACACTGTAAAAAAATGAGCACAGGGAAGATATTTTTTTCTACCATGTTTATCTGTGAGTTAAATATTATAATTTTGCTAACTAGAATCCACAAATGAAAGAAATAATATAATAAAAAGTGAAAATACACTTGTGTGGTATGATTAAAATCCAAAGCCTAAGTTCTACATAAGGAAAGAACAAGACTACTTATTTATAATTGACAGGTTCAACATCAAGAGCTTATTCTCTAATCTGGGTGCAATGAAGAACATTTCAAAATGTGGACACACTTCTATCTGTTCATGGCTGAGGTCAAGACTAAACTTTAACTCTCAAGTTCTTCAGACTGGAAAATAAAGTATAAAAAGAAAGAGTGTCTTAATGTGCTAATTGTTCTTCCTTGCTGAAACAAGCTCTTTAGACACTAAAATTTTTAATTAGTCCACTGAGATTCCTACTTCTCCAAGTGTTAAAGGCTGAGACATTCAAAAACTAAATTTCTTTATATTAACCCATTAAACCTCCCACTATTAATGATGACACCTATAGAAGCTTTCTCAAATGTTATTTCCTTTTCCCCTTCAGATATTAGCAATTTGTGCTGGGACTAGGAGAGCTCTTTAAACTCTAGGAATTATGGAGCTGGGAAGTGGGTATTTGTTAGGGGGTGGGGGATAACTGATAACTGTGTGTCAGAGGATTTTGTTATTTGATGTTCATTGTTCACCTAAATTGGCCGTTCCTTTATGAACTTAACACGAAAATACATAAAGTATAATTTAGATTAGTTAATACAATTGTTTGTAAAATTGACTAAAAGTATTAAGACAATAATTACAAACTTATTACATTTACTTTTAGCTTTTAAAAGTTCTGTTACAAATGGAGCTACAATTTGCTAGGATTTAAGGGATTACCTAATTTTCTTCCAGTGTATGAGAAATAGTCAAATATTTAAGAACATATGAAGCTATCGACATAACAGTAAAACGAAGTTCATGTGATTTCTAGGCTGAAGGTTTGCTACATTTTAAGTAGATAATTTAAAATACATTTAATCTATAGGGTTTTTTTTAAAGGAAAAGGACATCTCCACTGTCTCCCAACTCTTAACTTTCACCTCCCTCTTACTGAATGGAATTTTCCGAGCTATCTCTATAATCAATTTTTACTTCTTTTGATTCTAAATTTTTATGTCTTTATAAACTTCTTAATGGCAAAGACTTGCCCAGGTTGAAGCAGACTTTTCTCCATTTCTCTATGTTGCTTTTTTCTCATATACTGCAGAAAATGAAATTTAAAACAATTTTTAAAAAAAAATGGTCAGAGATGCATTTAAAGGCCTTGCAACTTGGTTGGACAAGAGATAAGATTAACAGGATTTAGAATTACATCTTTGGCCACATATCTACAGACATGCTGATTCTAGATTTTCCAACATCAGTTTCCAAATGTATGAGTCAAATGCAGAATAATTTCTGTTATCACCATTTGTCTTTGACTGTCTATCCAAGTAGTATATAGAAGTAGCTAGAAACTGGCAGCAGAATTCTTCCTCCTTCTTGTCAGGTCTTAGATTCTTAGCAGCAGCATACAATACTCAGGTTTTGGATGAGGAAAGTCTCACAAAAGAGCCCTACCTGACTAAGTAGAAGGATTGCCAAGTTCACACAAAACAAAGTAGGGAAGGCATGCACAAAAAATGTTCAGTAGTCTCAGAAGTCTGGGGCATGAACAAAGAGAACTCGAATTACACCAAGACCTCAGTCTGGATCACAGACTGTATCTAGAACACAGTGAGAGAACACCCCCTATTAACAAGAAACACGCTTGTTGGGAGGAGAGGTGTAGTAATATCTTTGAAGAGAATATATTAAAGATTTTCAAAGAAAGGGGAAAAAGAACACACAAAAAAGCACTGAATATGAGAGAATGACCAACCTATAGAACAGTCTGAAGAAGACTGCCCCAGAGTGGGCTGCAGAGATGAATGGGCTCTACTCCACTTAACTGGTCCCCTGTTTGTGAATACTTGATACAGTTTTTTTGATATTATTTTTAAAGACGCAGTCAACATTCTTATACATGCTTCTTTGTGCAATAGTATGCCAGTACTTGAGGACTAAATTCCTAGATACAGAATTTCTAGGTCAAAGGCATGCATGTTTTAATTTTTAATAAATATTGTCTTTCTCCATCATTTTACTAACTTTCCTTATACCTGTCTTCATCATTAAGGCAGGTTTAGTCCTTGAACCCTAATGAAAGACAGATTCCCTCCAGATATTTGTTTCCCTATCCCAAGTCTCTTTAAATTTCATCATTACTATATTAAAAAGAAAATAAATCAGAAAATAATTTTTCTGGTTACAAAGGTAAATTTACAAATTTTCTACTTATTCATATGGAAAAATTTTTTAAGTGCAAAAAATGTGAAATAAAGTTTAAAACTCTCAGAATGCCACCATCCAGAGATAATTACTATTAACAGTTTGATTCATTTTATTCTTGTCTTTTAATCATCATTTATATACATTTTAAATACAAAAGTAAATTTGTATTATACATAGTTTTATATTATACCTTTTTTCATTTAACTCTATGTTGTGAACACTTCTCATTTAATCAGAGGGAAAATGATACAAATTATCCCAGCTTGGAGTTAGACAATCCTTTTTTAATTTTTCCGGGTTTCCTAATTAATAGCCAAAGTTTTTAAAATACAATATTTCAACTTTTCTTACCAAAAAAAAAAACCCCAAAATTTCTGAAAACTAACTAGCCTCAGTATGAGTAAATTAAACATTTACATTATAAAGTAAAAAGTATAATGAATATTATAAATGACCTACTGTTTAATTTTACCATTATAAGCCTTAAATTCTATAATATTGTGAGATATCTGAATTTCCAAAGATAACTAAATTTTGGACCTTTTCATTTCAGAAAAGCCGAAGAAGAGACATTGAGAATAGAAGAAGAAAATCAAAAGCTATTGGAAGCTATGAATGCGAAAGCAAAAGGCAAACATAAGATTATATGATTAATAATATGCCATTTGATTTTGTATTGTGACTGCCAACAGCTGCAGTACTTCCAGTGAATTATAGACAGGGTGACCATATTTCCCAATTTGCCCATGAGAGTCTAGGTTCATGCCCAGGTTCCTGAAGTATTTGTTTGACCCCCCTCTCATTCCCATAGTGTTCCAATTTGGATAATAAATTATATGGTCACAGCAGTACTGGATTCATAGGAAAAGGAATCCTGACACAGATACCTACTCATCCACCCTGTAAGAGGGGTACACAGTAGGACAGCATGTGCAGCACGTCTTCAAAGGGTTGCGCTGGTCACAGGTGACATGGCTGTTGGAATTACTTCTATTAAAAGGATCCTGTAGGAGTTGAGAAAACAGCTAAACTCTTACTATACCCATTGTCTTTATACTTAAACTTCCATCTCCGTTATAGAAGAACTTACTCTAAAAATTTCTTTTAAGACTGGAGTTTTAAACCTGGGGATAAAATTCAGAGGTCTGTGAATTTGAATGGGGAAATAATTATACTCTATTTTTTACTAACCCTTAACTGAAATTTTGTATTTTACCCACCTAATAATTAATATAGGCTACAAACCGCAATAGTATTAGCAGCACCTTGACTTTGTCACCAGTAGAAACAAAGATATTTTCATATCCCATTCCAGTTTTAGATGTCTTGTTTATGCGTGTCACTATTCCAAAATTATGGTAGTTATTCAACCAGTTGCTAGTTCTTGTTACTTAATGCATTAGCAAAGATGCACACATTTCCTATACCACAAAAATTTTTTTGATATCTTGATAGCTGTATTCAGTATAATTGGCTTCTTATTTTATTTTATGAGATTGAAAGCATTATTCTAAGAAGGAATCCATAAGTTGCACCAGACTGACAAAGCCGTCCGTAGCTCAAAAGAGTGAAGAAAGTCTGTTTCAGTGTTCCATTGCTGTGCAGCCAGCCAACCCCAAACTGTAAAACAACCACTATCTTTATTCTGCACAAAATTCTGTGGGTCAGGACTTCTGGCCGTGCTTCTCTCTGCTCCTGGAGGACCTTGGTTCTGGCTTTGAGTGTTCACCTTGGAAGGGGCTCCACCAGCCCCTGTCAAGCCTTCAGATTGACCTCTGCAACTCTAATTGACATATTCACTGTGACTTCCTGAGAAATCCAGAGCCAGAACCACCAACTAAGCCACTCCCAAATTCCTGACCCCAGTAATTGCAAGGGCAATATGTGATTATTGTTATTTTAACCACTAATTTTGGGGGTAATTTATTATGAACCAATAGATAACTAATACAACATATACATGAAGCAATAGATAACTAATACAATATACACTTAATCAAAAATCACAGATAGTACAAGGATCTTAGAACACTTTTCAGTTCATTCCTGACTCACATGGAACACATTATCCAGTAGGGTTCTAGAAAAGTTTTCAAACTTTTTACATTTTTCAGCATCATTATATAAATTCATTTTATATATACACTTTATAATGTACCTAATGTGGATAAGAACACAACTTACAGATAACCAAATATATGCGTGTTGGAGGTATATGATAAGTTTTTTTTTTTACTATAAGAGATACTCAGCTAAAAGACATTTTGAGTTTCTGGAGTAGAGTATATATAACTTCATCTCTCACCCTAGTAGAATTCAGCAAATGATGCTACCTCCTTGTGTGTATCACCGTAAATCCTACATATAACACAAAAGATTCACCACATTCCAACTCACATAGTTGGAAGCCACATGCTTGGCAATCCTGGTCAGACTTCAAGATATAAGGACACTTCAGGATGCTTTTTTCTTTGTGCTTAATCACCCCAATTTAGATTAAAAATCCAGGTGCCAGAGGTATCTCATACCACTAGAATGTGATTCTTGGAAGGTACTCACTGGGCAGGGGGCAGGGGAGGGAATAATTCCCACAAGAGTCCAGAAAACAAGCTCATTTAGTTTTTCACATCTTTACATAGAAAATACCTTGTTTCAGTCAATTTAAAAAATATATTAAAGGGAATTGAAGAGATGGGTTTTCTAACACCACCATTTACCCCATCTTCTTTCTCAAAGACTTCTATGCATTTATTTCTTATAGCTGTTGTCATCAGCAACTATGTAAAACTTGGACTTACGTTTTTTAAATTTTAGCATACTGATCAACATACTCTATTATAATTTGTAACTAGCTGTAAGAAAATATATAGTCTAGGCTAGTGCTGCCCAGTAAAAATAAAATGCAAGCCACATACATAATTTCAAATTTTCTAGTAGTCACATGAAAAGAAAAAAGAAACAAGTGAAATTAATTACAGTCATCCCTCGGTATCCATGAGGAATTGGTCCCAGGACCTCCACGGATACCAAAGTCCATGAATGCTCAATTCCCATATATAAAATGGCATAGTATGTGCATGTAACCTAAACGCATCATCCCGTATACTTTAAATCATCTCTAGATAACTTATAATAACTAATAAAATGGAAATGCTATGTAAATGGTTGCCAGCATGCAGCAAATTCAAGTTTTGCTTTTTGGAACTTTCTAAAAATTGTTTTCAAATATTTTCAATTCGTGGTTGGTCGAATCCACAGATACAGAACCTGAAGATTCAGAGAGCCAACTGTATATTTTATTTAATACGCTATATCCAAATTATTATTTTAACATGTAATCAATGTAAAAATTATTGATATATTTTTACATTCAACTTTTCATACAGTCTCTGAAGTCCATTGTGTATTTTGTACTTACAGCACATCTCAGTTTGGACTAGCCACATTTCAAGTGCTCAATAGCTACATGTGGCTCGTGACTACATATCAGACAGTGCAGGTATAGCCATTCCCTTTTAAATGGACATTTGGCTTGTTTCCTGTCTTTTACTGTTATAATATTTGGAAATGCTATATGCATTTCCCCATTTTGAATGAATCCTTAGGCCGGTGCTCCCATAGCACTCTGAGCATATTACTATCATCCTTTACTACTGCATTTTAATAGATACAATATGTAGAGACTGTATCTATCTTTCTCATTAAGCCTCATGCTCCAGGGGTCATTCCCAATTAAATATTTTCTGACTTAATCTAAATAATTTATTTCTTCTCATTTTTTATAGAAGCAGAAGAAACTGAAGCTGAGGCTGACGAGGAGATTGAAGGTGAGGAGTCTGAACTTCATGAAGGGTCTGAGGCCCCTGAGGTAGCCGAGGAGACCAGGGCATCCTTACCTGAGGAGGCTGAAGCTTTCGAGGTCCCTGAAACAGAACATGAATCAGGTTAGACTTTATTAAGGATCGTATCCTTAACTCCACTCTTGTCCATTGGCATGTATGTGTGTGCATGTGTGTATATATGTGTTTATATGGTATAAAATGGAAGCAGGCTGGGAATGGAGAGATGTGCCCCCAGAGTGCAGCCGGTTAGTCCAAATCACATGGCTGGAAGCGTGGTAGGAAAGCTGAGTCTGCTCTGCCCGGGGGGTTGGCACTCAGAAGCAGGACCTGCTATATAATTTGTGGGGCACAGTGTTCAAAAAGTAGGGGAAAAGAGCCATTAAAAGTACGAAAATATAAAGCTCTTTCTTTTCTTCCATGGTCTCTCTTTTAACTTGTCATAGTACTTTTTGTTTGCTATTTAATGTCATTCTAAGTAAAGAAAAATTAAAATTTTAAGTTATTAGCATGAATTTTACCATTCGTCTTTATGTTGCCCAACGCCACTTTTAAATGCAAACGTTAAGAGCACTTAACTCATATGCAGAATCATTGAAACTACACGATTTTTATTTTGCAGCTTGTACATGCATATGTATTTTATTCTTACCAGAATACTAAGTCAGTTTCGTACACAAAACTAACTCAGCTTCTTATTTCATTTCCTAATATGCATATATTCTAGCAATGCCCTCTACTTTTAGCTTCCCAATGATTAAGGAAAGGGAAGACTGAAAGGAAAAGGAGCTCTGGGTTGCCCTATCTTTTCCTTTCTTTCTGTGTCATCATTTTCAGTCTAGCCGAAATGATCTAGCTGCAGGTATCTGAAAACCTTTAGCTTGTGAGATTAGTTTCTAATTCAATACTGACCGTGCTCGGAAGCATTTTATGAGCCCCACATCATTTCAATTTAGCTAATACAGGAAAGTAACATGAGCAAGAAGAGATGTGATGAGGTTCCATGGTCATTCATGTCTCTTTGAATGCCATCACCTTCATTCTGCATCTGGAGCAAGTTCTAGTTCAAAGGGAGACCACGGTCTCTCAAGGGCTGTCAGCATCCTCCCCACCCCAAGCCACTAAGTCACACTTACTCCCACATATCGTGGGTCCCCTAGAATTCTATGCTCATGATAGAGCATCAGGAACACTCATGAGAATGAGATGGCAAAGAATGGCAGACGCAGATCGTGCATATCTCTGCTCACACACCTGCCCTGTTGTCCCATTGGAGTCCCTTTGGATTTTGCTTACAAAACTCAATTCAAAGATAAAATTATTAAAAATTTCAAAATGACAACCAAAGTGCATTAAACTAAGTATGAGACCATTCTGGGCGAGAGATCTAGAGCAACTGCACAGCTCGTACACCCATGAAGCCAGCCCTCCTCAGAGGTCCAGTTTGGTGGGTTGGGGCAGGGCAAGAAGGAATCTTACAGATTTCCAGGGAAAGTCACTCTCAGGGCTGGAGAGTGGGCTTAAGCAGCAAGATAGGGTACCTCACTGTGGTGGAAGCGGGGCTCATAAAATGCTTCCGAGCACAATTAATATTGAATTAGAAATTGCTCTTACAAACTAAAGGTTTTCAGATACCTGCAGCTAGATGCCAGCCCTGGAGCAATTAAGGGATGAAAACCTGTTGTTAGCTGGTAAAAGAACCAGGACTAAGGGGAATTTTTACAATGAGAAAGCTCAAATTTAACATAGATCGCTTTTACTACAGGGATTGGCATTAGGTTTATGGGACAGTAAGTATAAAATCAGAACCTTGTGCCAGACAGAAGAGCTAACAGGATGAAATACCCAATTTCCTTTTTAAGAATCTCACACCTTTATTGACTTCAACTCTCACCCAGAAACTTCATTATTTTCTTGAGTGCTTAACCAATTAGTCTGACAACAATCTTCCCACCCACCTACCTTTTACAAGGAAACAGGCCATAAAATATCAAAAGAAATAAAAGAAACTGACATCCATTAAATATGACACAAATGTCCATTAAATGTTTCCAGATTTCCAATATCCCCAATGTTTCACAGTTGGTATTTAATAATGTAACAGATCTAGGGGACAATTTAATGTCATTGCCTTTTATCTCATTATTTCCCCCAGGCAACCTAAATTGGATGTTCTAAAGCCAGTAGCCTACTCCATTCAGGGTCAGTTCTAGCCAGCTCTGTAGACATGACTGGGCTTCTCCAGAAGCAATTAGCGTCTGTGAAATCGTGGGTCTCTTTTGTCCCTGTTAAACCATATTCTGTTTCACAGAAGGGCTTGCATCTGGTTTAACTAGTGATTACTTCTTCCATCCAAGGGTCCTTTTTCACAAAGTCTTCTCCTGTAAATTGCTTAAGTAGGCAATTTGTTTTTCACTTAAAACTGCCCTGTCTAGCCATCAAAAGACAAATACCATATAATTCTACTTATATGAGATACTTAAAAGTAGTCAAAATCATAAAGACAGACAGTATAATGGTGGTTGCCAGGGGCTGGGAGGAGGAGAGAATGGGGACTTATTGTTTAATGAGTATAGAGTTTTTGGTTTTACAAGATGAAAACAGTTATGAGGGTGAATGGTGGTGCTGGTTGCACACCACGTGAATGTATTTAACCACTGAACTGTACACTTAAAGATGGTTAAGATGGTAAATTTTATGTTATGTGTATTTTACCAAAATAAAAAAGAGAAAGGAAAAAATACTACCCTGTCTAACATAAATCCATTACTTTTGGATTTTTTTTTACTTTATCCAGAGTTCCCTGTGGTAGGCTGATGGTGGCTGCCAAAGGTGTGTCCATATCCTAATTCCTGGAACCCGTAGATGTTACCTTATTTGGAAAAAAGGTCTTTGCAGATGTAACTAAATTAAGAATCTTCTTTTAAAATATTTATTTATTTATTTAGCTGTGCAGGGTCTTAGTTGCAGCACGTGGGATCTTCATTGTAACATGCAGGCTTTTTAGTTGCAGCATGTGGGATCCTTTAGTTGCGGCATCCAGGCTCTTAACTGTGGCACGTGGGATCTAGTTCCCTGACCAGGGATCGAACCTGGGCCCCCTGCATTGGGAGTGCAGAGTCTTAACCACTGGACTACCAGGGAAGTCCCTAAATTAAGAATTTTTTGCTTTGTTTTGTTTTAATGAGGCTTTGAAAGCCCTAAGGGATCTTTCTTTTTTTTCTTTTAGTATTTATTTATTTGTTTGTTTGTTTGGCTGCATAGGGTCTTAGTTGTGACACGTGGGATCTTTGTTACGGTGCACAGGCTCTTTGTTGTGGCACACGGGCTTCTCGCTAGTTGTGGCACATGGGCTCTAGAGCGCACAGGCTCAGTAGTTGCAGCGCATGGGCTTAGTTGCCCTGCAGCATGTGGGATCTTAGTTCCCCAACCAGAGATCGAACCCACGTCCCCTGTATTGGAAGGTGGATTCTTAACCACTGGACCACCAGGGAAGTTCCTAAGAATCTTGGTATGGGGAGATTATGTGGGATTATCCAGGTGGGCTGTAAATGCCATCATAAATGTCCTTATAAGAGAGAGCCAGAGGGAGATTAGACTCTCACACAGAGGAGAAGGCAATTTGAAGATGGAAGCAGACATTGGGTGATGCAGACTCCAGCCAAGAGATGACAGTACCCAGGAGAAGGTCAAAGAGGCAAAAAGGATTCTCCTCCAGAACCTCCGGAGGTAGCAGAGCCTTGCCAACACCTTGATTTCTGACTTCTGGCCTCCAGAACTGTGAGCGAATACATTTCTGTTGTTTTAAGCCACAAAGTTTGTGATAATTTGTTTTGGCAGCTACAGGAAACTAACACATACCCAAAGCAGGCTTTTTATATCTCCTGCTTGGGAACACATCTTTTCCTTTGAAGTTTGGCTTCTGTCTTGGGCCACAAGATAATCATTATCTCTGTCAAATAAGATTACTGAAGTCTCATTTCAATCCTGTCGTCACTCTAGCCTTAGAATGGAATGACACATGTATTGCTTAGAATCGACACTTTAAAGGGCAATAACCTATGCATTCCGAGGCTGCTTAATCACTTTTCTCATTCCCAATTTGCTTTCTTTATGTACTGGTTAGGTATAGGCCAATTACATGCAAGAACATGAGCTTAGAGTAACCATTGGCTCAAATCACAGTGCTTCATTCCAAGCACTTCATGGACATGTAATAGAGTCAGCTAGTAATAAACATCGGGAAATTCATCCATTCCTTCAACAAGTATTTATTGAAGTCCTTCTAAGTGCCATGCAAAGCAACGGACACTAGGTAGTACAGACTCAGCAGTGACCAAGACAGTCAAGAGCCCTACCCTCAAGGAGCCATCATTCTATGGGGTGAAGAACAAGAATAAACAAGTAAATAACTAGGATAATTTCTGATTGTGTTAAGTGCCATGAAGAAAAATCTATGAAGACACTAAACCAGTACCTGGGATATAGTAGGAACTCAGTAAGTGTTCAATGAATGAGCAAGGTAGAGACCCCGGGGGTGGTTTGGAAGAGGCAACACTAAACGTTATGGTCAAGGAAGAGTGTCATCTGAGATGATATTTGAGGCAAGACAAAAGCGCTGAAAGGATCTGGGCAAAGATCCCTCCACTGCCAAGTCTCTGAGGTGGGCACAGCTTCACATGGTCAAGGAAGAAATTGAATGTGGTTGGAGCATGGTGAGCAAGAGGGAGGTGGGAGGTGAAATTGGAGAGCAAAGCAGAGGCCAGAGGCTTATGGAGATGGGAGTTTTCTCTAAGTGCAAGTGGTCAATCTGATCTTACTAATATTTAAAAAATTTCACATTGGCTGCTATATGACAAGTTATAGAGTTATCCTGCACCTCAAGTTCTTCATTTGTAAAACAGGGCTAGGAAGATTTACCTAGCAGAGTTTTTATATGGATAAGAACATTTCTTTAAAGCACCCAGCAGAGAGTCGGCCTCATAGTTCATGCTTTAACATCATCATTACCAGACTAGAACTTAGAGATGTTTTCCTCGTCTGCCTTATGTTCTGAAAAGACCAGAGCTCAGGATTCCTAATTCAAATTAAGTGAAACTGAATTTTAGCACGCTCAAAATCAATAGTTACATTCCCTCCCCGAATATCAGAAGGAAAGGAACCAGCATTTGGGGCTTAAACCAATCAGGATAAATTCCTGGAGCTGGAGAGAGGGTCCCACTCCCTCAGCCATGTGGGCAAGGGTAAACACTGGAACAAAAGCACAGGTCTGCCAGGAAGGAAGAAGAGGAACACAGAAGCTGGGTGAATTACCACCAGTGTCTGTCACAGGGTGTGTGGTATAAAGTCTCTCCATCTCTCCCTTGCTAAATCTTCACTAAATTCCACATTGCTCTCCAATGCTTGTTTTCAAGTAGACTATTGGGAAATATATCAGTTTCCTAGGATAGCTTTAACAAGCTACCATAAACTTGGTGGCTTAAAACAACAGAAATTTACTCTCTCACAGTTCTGGAGGCTAGAAGTCTAAAATCAAGGTGTTGGCAGAGCCATGCTCCCTCTGAAATGTCCAGGAAAGAATCCTTCCTTGCTTCTTCCTAGCTTCTGGTTACTCCAGCAGTCCTTGGTGTTCCTTGGTTTGTAGCTCTATCACTCCAGTCTCTGCCTTCATCTTCACATGGCCTTTTCTCTCTCTCTCTCTCTCTCTCTCTCTCTCTCTCTCTCTCTCTCTCTGTGTGTGTGTGTGTGTGTGTGTGTGTGTGTGTGTGTGTCTGTTTCTGTGTGTCTTCTCCTCTTACAAGGACACCAGTCATTGGATTTAGGGCCCACCCTAAATCTGGGATGATTTCATCTCAAGATCCTTAACTAATTACTTCTGCAAAGACCCTGTATCCAATTCATGTCACATTCACAGGTACCAGGGGTCAGGATGTGAACATATCTTTGGGGGAGGGCACAATTGAATCCATCACAAGGAGTGTAATTCAAGGAAAAGGAGCAGGGGACAGCAGACACCTAGGGTATGTAAGGAGCAGCGCTCATAATGACAACTGCACGGATAGTGTGTCCCTAAGACCAGTGGTTCCTTAATGGCCATCTAAAAACCAATGCCATGGTCTGATCAAGTTTTCTCCAGTCAAATGCATCTCTCTCAAATAAAGCCTGACCTCACCATGTTGAGTCGTCAGGACCAGGCTGGGCAGCCTGGAGTGAGCAACCACTGAACATTTTGCAAGTCGCTTCCTGCCACCCCATTATCCAGAAACCTGACCAGATTTAAGTAGCAAACAATTCAGAGTTTAAATTCTGGAGCACGGATGTTCAGTGTTGTTGATTAAGGGTTGATCATGTGCTTCCACTATCAAGTAACTAAGTGGTAGGGTTGACTTTTTAAATTAAGAAGCATAGCTGCTGACCTTGCTTAAGAGGAAGACTATTCCGTCTGTATCCATTGCGACTGCATTTGTCTACAAGTAACAGAAATGCCAAACACTGTATTAAATAAGGGACATGTCTCATCCCTGAGTCCAGGGTATTTTTTGTTTTTTTGTTTTTGTTTTTTTGGCTGCGTTGGGTCTTTGTTGCTGCACGCGGGCTTTCTCTAGTTGCAGCGAGCAGGGGCTACTCTAGTTTGCAGTGCGTGGGCTTCTCATTGCTGTGGCTTCTCTTGTTGCGGAGCACAGGCTCTAGGCACACGGGCTTCAGTAGTTGTGGCACGTGGGCTCAGTAGCTGTAGCTTGCGGGCCCTAGAGCACAGGCTCAGTAGTTGTGGCGCATGGGCTTAGTTGCTCCACGGCATGTGGGATCTTCCCGGACCAGGGCTCCAACTCTTGTCCCCGGCATTGGCAGGTGGATTCTTAAACACTGCGCCACCAGAGAAGTCCCCAGGGTTGGTTTGATAGTAAAGATGTCATCAAACATCTTCTGTCCTCCTGTCTCCATACCACAGTCTTTGGCTCAAAATGTTTTTCTTCTGTTATTGTTTCAGATTCCTTTCTCAGGATCACGTTTTATTATTTTTTTAGTTAGATAGTTATTGCTTTTCAACCACATTAATCTTCTTCTTGATAGTTTTCACCTCATTGTCCTTTTTCTCTGTATTTTTTGGAGAGTTGTTATCCTCCACATCACTGACTTATTTTCTGCTCCTTATTGCCTCGCTCCTGATGCGTATTTCAATTCTGCTATTGCATTTTAGATTTTCTTGCATTGTGTTCTTATTTCTGCCTTTATCTTAGGTTGATCTCTCCTTTTGCCTCATGGCTCCTATTTCACAGACTCTGTTGTCCTCCTGTGCTTTTTGAGTGTACGAAGTACATATCTTCTAAAATTTAGTTTATTTTGCTTTATATGAGAAATCTTCTTCAGAAGCAAGCTCTTCATCTGAATCTGTGAATCAATACTCTCTTTCCTTCATTATAGCATATTTTCATAGGCCTTGTTGTTGCTGTTTTGTTTTGTTGCTGTTGTTGACTTCTCCCTGAATGGAGCAGGTAGAGTAGGGTAACCAACAGGAAGGGTAGGTAGAGTATTTATAAGAACCACCCCCCTCCTCCCAACAAACGCACAACACGCATATACTCCTTTCACTTAAACTTCCTGCCAGGCACTCTCAGATATAGACCTGAAGGTCAGCTCAATGTGCATCAACCTGATTCAACTTATGATATTTAGTATCATCTTCTATGGCTTTTCTAGACTGAAGCTGGATCTTCTTCATCCCCAACTATTGCATTCTCTGATTAAGCCAGAGAAGCTAAGACAGTTTAGAATTTTCTGTATATTCTTGGTGTTCTTCTTCTCTTTGTCAGGGTTATGCTTTTCTTTAGGTAATTGAACACCTTGCAATTAAATATGCTGCCACCAGGCCAGCCCTAGTCTTGTCCCCTTCTACTCCCTGTTCTCCTGAGTATTAAACGTTACAGATTCTGTAGAAAGAGGACCCAACTATTACTTTAGCTAACTTAAAAGGCAGCTTCCACAGTATTACAGAATGGCTATAACAGCTTCCACAGTATTACAGAATGGCTACATATATATTTTAAAAATGTGTGTGTGTGTGTGTGTGTGTGTGTGTGTGTGTGTGTGTGTGTGGTCTACACAAAACTTGTGTCTCAGAACTAGGAGAGACTATGGAGACTAGGAGAGAAGAAAGATTATTAGTCCTTCCTTCCCTGAAACTAGCTATGCTAGATCTGTATGTGGATCATGTCTTATATCATCCAGGAAAGCAGTTGTTGATCTACATCTCCAACAGTGGTATTAGTTGAGATACTCCTCAGTTTTACCACACCAACACCCACAGCTGAGACTTTGGCATATCATCGCCCTTTATTGCCACTTTATGATCCTTTGGTATATCTTTACGGGTATCTCAAGAAATTAAAAGAACTATCAGGCACTGCTAGTTTGATGCCGTGTGAACAGGAGTTTGAATGATATTTAACAACAGTCATCAGTCAAAATTGTATGTACCAATTGTTATTCTGGTCAACATCCTTTTGTGTATTTAAGAATATTCTTCATTTTCTGCCTTATACTATTATGTATTTTTATGCCTTGCTGAAACCAAGCAGTGTGCTCGTGTCCCCGCGGCACAGAAAGCCAAACTCTGGCAGCGGGTGTTTGCAGCAAAGTAAGGGCTTATTGCAGGGCGCCAAGCAAGGGAGTGGGAGATGAATCTCAGATCTACTCCAACTTGGTCTTTGAGTTGGGGGCTTTTAAAGGGGAAGAACAAAGAAGCTGTAGTTAATCGTCATCTTGTGACATTTCTTAATTGTAGTTTCAGGGGCCAGGATGCCTACTGTTTATGAGTCTCTGCTGTGGGGGTGCATGATCAGGGGTCTTGTCCTGGAGAAACAACCTGAGTTTGTACATTAATGATGTTATCTGACTCTGGTTGGTTAGTGTCCAGTTAGCACAGGATTGAGGTCAGAGGGGACAAGAAAAGGAATAAAGTTTTGAATAGGGAGGTTAACCATAAACTAGGCAGGGGAACTCGGTTTTAGGGGGACTCAGTTTCAATACTTTACCTAACAAGAACCATATTATCAATTAGATATAGTATACACAATTTAAACTATGTTTTGAAATTTTCTTTGTGCCAAGAACTTCATAAAGGAATAATGTTTTAAAATTCAAACACTATTAGATTGGTTTTTTTTTAAGTGTCTGAGCCTACCGAGGATACTACAGTTGGAACAGAAATTCCAAAAGGATCCAAAGAGGGACTAGAAACTAAAGAATTATCTGAAACAGGTTAGATTATCAAATAAAAGTAGTTAGTGCATAAAAGTGCTTTTCATATTCTCTTACAATTTTAGGCATAGTACCAACTTCCTACTTGTTTCTTTCTATGTCAGTCGTATGCCAGTTGATGTGTGTTATATTTATTTATCTAACTTATTATATTAAAAGTGTATCTAGCCAACTTATAACAGTTTTTCATCAAATTTTATGTTATACATTTTATTAACAGTTAAAGTTGCCATATGAAATTGATATTAATTATCCAAATAATTTGGATTTTATTTATAAGTAATAATTCATCTACAGCCAATACAAGGAACAAAGTATAATTGAAATATGAATTTATAAATGTATATTATTGCTTAGAACACTAAGTTTATTTCTTTCAAATTTTTTAAATAAATTTATTTATTTAATTTAATTTATTTTTATTTTTGGCTGCGTTGGGTCTTCATTGCTGCGCATGGGCTTTCTCTAGTTGCGGTGAGCAGGGGCTACTCTTTGTTGTGGTGAGCAGGCTTCTCACTGCGTTGGCTTCTCTCATTGCAGAGCACGGGCTGTAGGCACGCGGGTTTCAGTAGTTGTGGCATGAGGGCTCAGTAGTTGTGGCTCGTGGCCTCTAGAGCACAGGCTCAGTAGTTGTGGTGCACAGGCTTAGTTGCTCCACAGCATGTGGGATCTTCCCGGACCAGGGCTCGAACCCATGTCCCCTGCATTGGCAGGCGGGTTCTTAACCTCTGCGCCACCAGGGAAGCCCCAAATGTTTTTAAAGTATTATAAAGTATAAGTTATTTTGGCAATATGACTAAAGATATAATGCCTGAAGGCTCTTTTTTCTTTCCTTTAACTTTTACTCAAAAGTTGTACTACCTGAGTTTCCAGAAGACGCTTATCCTGATGTTCCTGAAATGGAGCCAATTAAAGAGAGTGTCAGATCTTTCTACTCCGCCTGGAGGCAGATGGAAACAGCAATCAGTGACTCTTTTACTCAAGTTTTAAACTTGGAGATTGCTGACAAAACTCCAGAGGAACTACTTCAAAAAGTCATTGAGACCATGGAAAGTAAGGGCCGTCTGTAATCATAACATTTATTGTCATGAGCAGGTAATATTATGAAAAGTACTGTGAAAGTTTAAAGCCTGTGGTTTGTGAAGCAAAACAGTCAGTATAACCAGGGATGATATTTAAAATATTTAACAACTGTCATAGTGCAGGCACCCACCAATCAGAACAGCCATGAGGCACAAACAGCACTGGCCAAACTGGCCAGTTGTCACTTAAAGAATTTGTGAAGGCCTGTCTGCATACACATTTAAGCTAAGAGACCAGTCCCTATAATTAATTTTCCTAATCTTTGGCTACTGTAATATGCTAATAGGCTTTTATCCTAAAAATATCTTCCCAACTATTTCTTCTTTTTTCTACAGAACCTTTCCACTATGCTGGCTGGGAGTTAACTATGGACGATTATGATGAAGAAACAGAAGACTATCAGGCTGAGGCCGAAGGCGATGAGGAGCTAGAAGAGGAGGAGGAAGAGGTAGGAGTCTTGGTGCCTGCCCCTCACCGTGGTCACATCACTGAAAGCTCACATATCCAGAGTGGTAACGGGCACTTTTAGACTCCAAGAAAACAAGCAGGGATCTTCAATTTTATAAACATTTTCAACACATTTTGCCTCCACCCAGCTTCATTTGACCTCTGAAATGCCAGGGCTACTTAGACAGTATATTACGCCCGTGAAAAAAGAATTCTTTAAATTTTTTCCCCTGGAAACGTCTATAGGTATTAGAGACAGAAATATTTTATAAACTTAACAAAAGTGGATGTCCATTGACAGGGGAATGGATAAAGAAGATGTGGTACATATATACAACGGAATATTACTCAGCCATAAAAAAGAATGGAATTGGGTCGTTTGTAGAGACGTGGATGGACCTAGAGTCTGTCATACAGAGTGAAGTTAAGTCAGAAAGAGAAAAGCAAATATCGTATAATAATGCATATATGTGAAATCTAGAAAAGTGGTACAGATGATCTTATTTGCAAAGCACAAATGGAGACACAGACTTACAGAGCAAATGTATGGATACCAAGGGGGAAAGGGGTGGGGTGGGAGGAACTGGGAGGCTGGGATTGACACACATACGTTCCTGATACTATGTATAAAATAGACAACTGATGGGAACATACTGTATAGCACAGGGAACTCTACCTAATGCACTGTGGTAACCTAGAAGGGAGGGGATATCTGTATGTGTACGGCTGATTCATTTTGTTGTGCAGTGGAGGCTAACACAACATTGTAAAGCAACTATACTCCAATAAAAATTAATAACAAGAAAGATTTAACAGACGTGGGTGTTTTATACAAAGCACAGCAGTGGCATCTTTGAGGGGCTACGGGCATGATAACAATGAGTGGTTTGCTCAAATGGGAACAGCTCATTTTAGGCCCCAATCTTCTCCCTTGGCACCACAATTTTGGTCACTGTTCTCAACTGATAGCCTCCCAGTTCGGGCATCTATCAATAATAAAATAGGAGGTGATTCTTTTCATTCCGGTCTTTATCAATAAAATGGGTAGATAAACACTCAGTTGTAATTAACTTACTGTTGCTTAACTTAAACCCAAATATGTATGTGTCAAGCAACAAATGTTACACAACATGATTCTGCTAACAGCTTTCGGTACTTTATCCTAAGGAACTGCTGAGACCTTCAGTCAGGGTGGCTAAAGGATGTGGGTTTTGTCCCACTAATATTCAGATTCTCTCCTCTCAGTCATCCTTCTTCTGCCGTTCTTCTTCTGTGCCCTCCTCTGGTCTGCAAGAACACAGTGTCTTTCTTGTATCTGCAGACAGTTCTCAAGCTGTCTGTAATATTCAAAACTTAAATTTTTTAAGTATGGTCTTCATTGATAATATAGTGTCTTTTCCTCACTTCCATTCTTCCTAATTTACTGTAACACAGATCACTTTTACCTGCAGGATTAGTTTCCAAAGGCTTCCATAACAAAGCACCACAGAAACTTCCCTGGCGGTCCAGTGGTTAAGACCCCATGCTTCCCCTACAGAGGGCATGGGTTCGATTATTCCTGGTTGGGGAACAAAGACCCCACATGCTGCGTGGCAAGGCCAAAAAAAAAAAAAAAAAAGCATCACAAACTTGAAGACTTAAAACAACAGAAATTTATCCTCTCACGGTTCTTGAGACCAGAACTCTGAAATCAAGGTGTTGGTAGGTAGGACCATGCTCCCTCCGAAGGCTCCCGGGAGAACCCTTCCTTGCCTGTTCCAGCTTCTGGTGGCTCCAGATAATCCTTGACTTGTGGCTGCGTCTGTGTTGGCTTCAGCCTCTGCCTCAGTCTGCACTTGGCCTCTCTTCCGTGTCTTCTCTTATAAGGACACTTGTCACTGGATTTAGGGACCACCTGGGTAATGAACAGTGATATGTCATCTTGAGATCCTTAATTACATCTGCGAAGATGCTTTTTCCAAATAAGGCAGACATGGCTGCCAGGAATTCTGGGAGAACATCCTTAGAAATTTTGATCTAGGAAGAAAGACAACACTCTGTCTTTACATCCACCTGGAAAAATCACAAGAAAGAATTTCACTTCTCCCAGCTCAGTCAGTTGTCCCTATTAATCATAGTAACTAGAGGACTTTGTATATGATTGAGCCAACCTCAGTCACATGCACTCAGTGGCTATAAGGTAAGGAGTCACTCTGATTGTCTGGTCCATTTGAGAACCTTGGAATGTGGAAGAAGTGGTTCTCCATGAGAAGAGGGAGAAGGGCCATGTTACTTGAAAAGGGAAAGAAAGGTGCTATACAGACAAAAGCAAAAAAATGTACACTAACTCATGATAAAAATTCTGGGAAGATATGTACTCAAATGTTAACAGTCATTCCAGGAAAGACGGAGTAAAAGGGATTGGATTTACCCTCCTGCCTGAAACAACTGAAAAATAGGATAAATACATGAAACGGTTTTCAAGACATTGACATGAGACAGTGAAGCACAGTGATCCCAGAGAGGTGGGAAATAAATGAAGTGCATCCTACGATTTCCCCATCTTCCTGTCTGTAAGGCTGTGTACCTTGTCCAGGCTGTGGTACAGGGAGGAGGGACCCAGACAGAGCCAGGGAGACTCGTTGATTGGAGGATTGGAGGAGATAAAGCAGAGAACCCCTGGAGACCAAAGCAGCTAGAAGGGAAGGGACCAGAGATGAGAGAACTGTACACAGGGAGAGCTCTGGACACCTGCAGAGCAGCCCCTTCAAGTATTCAACAGAGCACTGATCAGCTTCGCATGTAAGGAAACTACTCAGGGCCCTGGGAAGTACCAAAGATTAGTGGGACCAGTACTTGGATCTCACACAGAGCCAGAAATAATGCCTGTTCCCACCAACTAGACTGGAAAAACCTCATAATTCACAGGGCATTGGGTAGTATACTAAAAAGAGTCTAGTCATAGGAACAGGGAATAATTAGACCTGGAATAGCACACACAGAAAAATAAAAACAAATAAAAGAACTACTGATACAGACACCAACCTGGATGCATCTCAAAACAATTATGCTAAGAGAAAAAGCCAGACCAAAAAAGAATACATACTGTGTGATTCCACCTACATAAAATTCTAGAAAATGCAGACTAATTATAATTATAGAAAAGAGAGCGGTTGTTGTCTGGGGATGGGGCAGGTAGGAGGCAAATAGGGGCAGGAGGGACGGATTACAAAGAGGCAGGAGCAAACTATGCAGTTGCAAATCTGTTTATTATCTTGACTGTGGTGATGGTTTCATGGATCAAACGTATGTCAAAACTTATCAAATTATAAACTAAGTATGTAAGTGTTTTAATGTCAGTTATACCTCAGTCAAGCTGTTGAATGTGTTAATGGTGGTTATCTCTGAGTGATGGACTCACAAGTAATAATATAGATAAATACTTATCTATATTGTCTGATTTTTTAACATTCAAGATGCAGTGTTTTTACAATAAGAAAGATCAACAGCAAAGATATTTCGCTTTTGCCACACAAATAGAAAAAGAAACAACAGTTCTAATGTTGCTTCAGAGATCAGAAATTGCATCAAGGTGTGTCCAGGTGTTTGTTTTTCCTTATCAGTTCTGCCTGCACTTGGCATGTGTTTAAATCTGAGGTTATTTCTTTCTCTACTTGTGGCAAATTAATTCTTGCCTCTCCTCCATCTCTTCCATTTTTTCCTTCCACAATACCTAATACCAGTTAGGTCTCTTGGATCTATCCTCCAAATATTTTATCTTTTCCCTCAAATTTTCCATCTCTTACTTTTTTGTTCTTACATTTGTAGAGTTTGTTCAAACATGTGTAGACTCAGCCTTCTAATTTAAGACATTCATTGGGGTCTCTAGAGTGGAGTATTAGTTTCCTATTCCTGCTGTACCAAATTGCTACAAAGTTGGTGGCTTAAAATAACCAAATTATTGTACAGTTCTCACAGTATTTTGAAATGAATCTTAGAGGGCTAAAATCAGTGTTGGCTATGTTCCTTCCTCTAGAGGAGAAGCCTTTCCCTATCTTTCCCAGTTTCTGGAGGTCATCTGCATTCTTTGATTCATGGCCTCTTCCCTATCTTCAAAACTCATCACTTCAACCTCTACTGTCCATCATCTCATCTCCTTCTGCCTTTGACCTTCTTGCATCCTTCTTATAAAGACCCTGTGATTACATTGGACCCACCTGCATGATCCTCCCATCTCAATATCCTTAACTTAATCACGCACATACGATAACATAGTCACAGGTTCTGGGGATCTTTGGGGGCCAGATTCCACCACAAGTGCTCACTCTCTTCCTCAGCTCATTTACATATTTTATTGGTGCTCATGAACTCTTTCTAGTGTTTACATGAATCTCTGTAAATGTCTCCATCATTTTTCTACTCTGAGATTGGGTTTCTTCCCTGCCTGTGTTGCAGAGTTTTGTGGTCTGTTTGATCTGACTAATCTCGCAGTGTGTGCCAGGCTTCCTGAGAAGGATGGTTGTTTTGTTTCTTTGTTTCTTTTTTTTTTCTTTTTTTTGGCTCAGTGGAGTTCAGGACTGTTGCTGGAGTGCTTTAGGTGACAACATTCTCAAAAATTATGAAAGGCAAAGTGACTTTTCTCCCCATCGGTCAGGAGCATAGCAGCAGATAGGTCACCTATTTTGTTGCTGAGGCCTGAGACAAGCTCAGCTACCTGGATTCCTCATACTTACCCAGAAGCAGGGTCAGGGAGGACTCCTCCCGCCCATACAGCTCCTTCTTGGTCTCTTGCAGGCCACAGAGACCACAGACACTCCTGGGTGGTAGTTGTTGATGCTAACATTCTCCCAGGAAATCCACAGATTTCTACAGGCAAAATTCCTCCGAAGACTTGGCGTCTTAATGCTCTTGTCCCTCTGTTGTTTGTCTCCAGGTACCCGTCCCCCTCATAGCGGTAAAGAGTGTTGTACAGTTGTCTCCCCTCATGTCCATGGTTACCAGCCACCTGCCCCAGCAGCTATTTACCACTGAGGAGGTGGCAGAGAAGGGAAGACAGAGTCTGTAGATCACCATCTTCCCAGATTCCCTTGCTCCAAAAAGACCCCCCAACCTTGTCACCCACCACTCATCTACCTCACATTTTTTTAAACTGAAATTCAAATATAACTGGGGAGCCTTCATTTTCATTTGCTAAGTCTGGAAACCTTACTTTAGGTGCATTTATTGAAAAACAAGAAAGACTGGAGAAATTAAGCATCCAGCTCAAGAACCTAGGAAAAAGCATAACAAAATAAACCAAAAGAAAGTAGAAAGGAGATTAAAGGCAAAAGTTAATGAAATAGGAAAATAAAACCAGTAGGCCTAACTTCAAAAACAATGAAGAGTTGGTTCACTGACAAGAGCAATAAAATAGACAAACTTCTGGCAAGTAGAATGAGGTAAAAAGAAGGAGCAGTAGATAACATTTGAGATAGAAAGGGGTATATAATCAGATTTTAAAAGACGGTTGTTTTAAATTACAACTTTAATAAATGTTTAAGTCAAAATGAAAAGCATTTTCAAAATACGAATTATTAAAATTTGCTTAGGGTGAAAGATAAAAGCTGAACAAACAAAAAAATTGTAGGGCGTTATAGGACAGTTCTTGTTGATTAGGTAAGTCCTATGTTATTTAAATCTTCCACATCATAGAAAAACATCAGTACTTTCCAGCTCATTTTGAACCTTGCATAACCCTGACACAAAAATTGAACAAGAATGACACAAGAAAAGTAGAGATTAGTCTTATTTTTGCTCCTTTACAGGAAGTTGTTTATTATATCTTGCTTGGGGGGAGGGGGGAAGAGGTGTGTTGTAGAATAATCATGTAAAGTATTATTTCATTGGTACTTTTAAAAATAATGTATTTGTGCCTAAATTTGTGTCTATTTTTGTATATAGATGTGTAGGATAAACTTAGAAAAAGAGGTCTGGAAGGATACACATAAAACTACTGAGTGTCAATATAGTATTGTAAGGAAGAAGGTGAGAGGAAATGTTCACTCTATGCATTGTGATAAGTTTTGAATGTTTTTACAGCAAGCATGTATTGTACAACACAGAAAATTATTTTTTAAATGTACTTTGCTTTAAATAAATTGCAAGAGTCCTTAAGGGACTTTACACACAGTTTCTTCATCTATCACAAATAAAATATATTACACATTTCCAATTGAACAAAATAAAATAGTTCCAAATTATTTGATATATAGCCACTGAGTAGGAAACAAAGCAAATCCTGAGGCATCTCCCATTTCATTTTCAATGGGTAAGAAGTTGCGGCCCTGACTCAGCTTTTACTTCTTGGAAATAATTTTATTTTAGAAACTGACCTCACAGTGACCCTGCACCAGCACATAATAGGTGTTTTTATTACACATTTGTCTGTAGAGGGCTGGGGATGCCTTCATTCTCAGTGCTGCTTCATTTTCTTTATAAAATAAAGACGCTTGGGATGTGAACTCAGAGGGATATGAGAACCTGATTTTTTGATTAATTTAAATAGTATAAGAACTGGTCTTTTGTGGATTGTTTTAAATGGATATTGTTACGGATTAAATACTATTCAAGTTGCATTTTTTATAATTCCCTCTTTAGTATTACATGAATAATACATTAATAGTGTTCTCCAAACTTTGAATAATATTTCTAGAATGAAGATAGAATTAAAGAGAAGAGAAGGCATTTGGGAGATACAAAGCACTTTTGTCCAGTGGCTCTCAAAGAAAACTTCATCCTACAACCAGGCAGCACAGAAGAAGCAGCTAAATATCGAGAAAAGATCTATTACTTTTCAAGTCCTGAGGCTAAAGAAAAGTTTTTGGAGCAACCTGAAGAGTATGTGGCTCATGATGAACCATTAAAGGTGAAAACGATATTCGCATCCTGACAATCGCTCCTGCGTACTTTTTTAGGGACTTATTACCAACCTCCACCATTTTACTCAGTAGTGAAGTCCCCAATCTAATATAATGGTATGGAAATATCTAGGTTCCAAGAACAACTTTTTGGAATATAACATAATCTAATTATCTATTTGGATTTCTTCAGTAATGCCTGTGTCAGACCAACACATGGTATCTTTTTACCTGAAGTAGAAAGTCACAGCTGAATTTACTGTGTGTAAATGTATTGGATTTATTTTATTGCCTAATCATTTTGACATACCATTTTAACATCTAATTTCTTGTTAGACATTTTTTCACAGTAATTTTTATAGTGTGAGTTTGCCATTGTGGATATGAAATAGTACTTAGGAAATCTTTGGGCATATGATCCTTCGTTTCTCTTAATTATTTTATTAGTATAATTCCTTAGAATGGGACTACAAGATCAAAATATATAAATCACAATATACTGTCATAACTTTCAGTAATGTTAATGCCTTGTTAAACAGAACTTATAAAACACAATTTAAACTCTTCTGGATAATTTGGGCCATTTTCATGGACCTAAATCGTCCCATAGGGATGACTGAAATATGCCGATGGTTGTGCCCTGGCCCTGCTGGTGATGGGAGTCACTTAGGAATGTGGCCTTTTGTCTTCTTTTGGTGTGTTGTTTTCCTCTTAGTCTGTTTCACTACTTGCGATCTATTGACTTGTTTTACTCGTAACCCTGTGGACAAAAGCCTGAAATCTTAATGGTGAGTCCACACTTTTTCTGCAAATTGTCATGTATCTACATCCCTTCACTTCCTAGCTACTTATCCACTCTGAATTCCACACAGCTCTGTCTGCCAGAGGTTTAGCCTGTGGATGAGTGAGGTGTCACTTCAGCAGTTTCATCACTGAGGGATTTAAAATGTGATTCAAAAGTATGGTGTGAGACTGCACCTACATAATTTCATACCACTCTATTTTCACCATTCACCATTCTCTTTTTCATTATTTTTCTCAAGTGATTCATCAACTGACTTAAATCTTATCACATGACCAGTTCTTTTTTTATTGACATACAATATTATATCAGTTTCAGGTGTACAACATAGTGGTTTTACATTTACGTATATTGTGAAATGATCACCAAGTTAAGTCTAGTAACCATCTGTTACCATATAAAGTTATTACAATATTGTTTACTATATTCCCTATGCTGTACAGCCAACCTGGACATATTTATTTTATAGCTGAAAGTTTGTACCTTTTAATCCCCTTCACCTGTTTTGCCCATCTCCCTACCCACCTTCCCCTCTGGCAACCACCAGTTTGTTCTGTATGTCTATGAGTCTGTTTCTGTTTTGTTATGTTTGTTTGTTTTGATTTTTAGATTCCACATATAAGTGAAATCATACAGCATTTGTCTGTCTCTGCCTGACTTATTTCACTTAGCATAATACCATCTATGTCCAGCAGTGTTGTCACAAATGGCTGAGTAATATTCCATTATGTGTGGCTTTTTTATGGCTTTTTTTTGGCTTTTTTATGGCTTTTTTATGGCTGAGTAATATTCCATTATGTGTGCATGTGTGTACCACATCTTTTTTAACCATTCATCTATCGATGGACACTTAGGTTGCTTCCATATCTTGTTTATTGCAAATAAACGCTGCAAAGAAATGCATAGTGGTACATATATATTTTCTAATTAGTGTTTTCATTTCCTTCGTATAAATACCCAGAAGTGGAATTGCTGAATCACAAGAAAGTTCTATTTTTAGTTTTTTGAGGAACCTCCATGCTGTTTTCCATAGTGGCTACACCAATTTACATTCCCACCAACAGTGCACATCCTTGCCAACACTTGTTTCCTGTCTTTTTGGCAATAGCCATTCTGACAAGTGTGAGGTGATATCTCACTGTGGTCTTGATTTGCATTTCCTTGATGATTAGTGATGTTGAGCATCTTTTAATGTCATGCCCAATTCTTTAACTAACGATGGAATCAGTTCCACTGGAAGCACATAAACTGAGAGGGATGAAGGGTGGTCTCCTGGGGGGAATCCAGATGTGGTTAACAGAAGAAGAGTGAATAAATGCTGGGTGGCAAAGTCAACAGATATTTACATCATGTCTTCCTCTTGCTTTTGTGGGTTTTTCAAACCCTTGTTTTGCTGAAACACATTTTCAACTAACTTTCTTCATATCTGAAAATGTCATCATTTGGTTCTCATATGTTTAACAATTAGTATGGACATAGAGTTTAGGTTGAAAATCATTCCTTTTTAGAATATTAAAGGTATTGCTTTATTGTGAGGTAGCATCCAGTGTCACTAGGCTGATTTTAATTTCTTTGTAAGTCAGCTTCATTTTTTAAATATTTGAAAGCTTTTAAGAGCTTCTTTTCATTATCTTGTGTTTTTAAAATTGTCCAGAATCTTTTTTATTCATTGCACTGGACACATGGTATATGTTTAATCTGAAGTCATGTGTTTTTCATGCTAGGGAATCTTAGAATTTCACAGTACTACTGAACTTTTTACTTCAGCAGTCACATTTTTAATCTCTAAGATCTCTTTCTTTTCTCTGATATTTCTGTTTTCAGATATTCTTTTGTGGACTTGCTATCTTCTTAAATCTCTTAAGTTTCTTTCTTTTTTTTAAATTTCCCTATTCCTCAAGATACCTGACTCGTCTTTCCCCTGTATTTCTCTGGTATACTTGCACCTTTAAACTCTTCTCTGAACCTTTCCTTCACAAGGACAGAAGGTGATGAGACTGTGCTCCTTGCTTCCCTCTGCTACTCGAAGTCCGTTACTGCCAGCCCCTTGGAGGCTTATTCCATCCAGATATATCACCATCTCCCACTCCTCCTTGCCGTCACCTACCAATATCATGGTCATTTCCCCACATTCACAAAAGATTTCCCTGCTCCTCCATCCCTACTCTCACCGTTGTTCTCGACAATTTGAGCATCAATGGACAATCCATACATCTGGATCTCTGTGGGTTCTCTGGTTTTGGGGCTTCCCTATCTCCAATACAGAGATTACAGGAGTTAATGAAGGGACCCCTAGTGTTCCAGTATCAATGGACTTTTTGTCTGGTAGAGAGGTTTTGTTGTTGTTGTTGTTGTTTTTATCATGCTAAGAAAGTGCCTTTCCATTCTTCCTTAATTAAAACTTTTTTAAAGGAACAAAATTAATTTAATTTTATTAAATGCCTTTTGGCACTTGATATCAAGATTCTCTATGGTTGTTGATGATCCCTGAGGACCATGGTTGATGCAATGAATCATGTTAATTGGTATCCTAATGCTGAAACATCCTTGAGTTTGTGAAGGGATAATTCAGTCTTAGGGAGGGCAGTTAGTAATAAGCCTTACGTTTTCTAAATTCTCAAAGCTTCCTTTTCTTCACTCTCCTTCTATCCTACAACCCCCTGACCCACCCCCTGTGGCAGGCTCCTCCATTAAGAATATGCCTTTTGGGCCCCCATGGCTCTGGCAAAACTGTATGTGGAAGACAGTTGGCAGAAGAATTGGGCATTTTTCATATCCAGTTTGAAGAATTTCTTCAAGAAAAATTAATGCTTAAAACTGAGAAGAAAGTTGGACCTAAATTTGAGGACGATTCTGAGGATGAACAATTTGCAAAACAAGAACTTGAAGAGCTTGCAATTCAGGCCAATGTTACAATTGAGGAAGAAAATACAAAGAAGCTGGTAGGAATATTAATACTCTCCTTGCAGATAACTGTGCTTACTGGTGTTACTTTGGGGGAGAAGAATATAAGCTGATTCACTTTGTTATACAGCAGAAACTAACATACCATTGTAAAGCAATTATACTCCAATAAAGATGTTAAAAAAAAGAAACAAACTCTATAAAGTTTCTAAGAAGAAAAAAATAGCCCATAAAAATCATTTAAGAATCATCCTCCCCATATGTTAAATACAGATCTTACTGCTCATCTAGAATATAAAATACTGAGTTTTACATGACTCCAATAAAAAACAGAAAAGCTTTTCCTGACAAGAGTGTTATATAGCATTTATTTGGGACTATGCTATTTGATATGTCTGACCTAGACTGTAAGGTTTTCCATTATTGTGTTCTCCGTTTTCTATTTAATGTCATAAAAAATCTGTCCCAGCGCCAGTGGAGATCTCAAAATATTAATTTCTAATGATGCCTCATAAGAAAGTTTGTATATATCTCTTAGGTGTTTTCTATCTGGAGGTGTAAAGAGAAAGTTCTTAATTCTAACTCACTTTTTAACCATTTCTGATATAGCTGGACCCTTTTCTTCTCAAATGATTTCCTATAAATGGATGCAGGTACAGATTATCCTCCAGATGACTGCCTGCCTGGCCCATCCTTTAATCAGGATCTAGGTTGAATAATTATAAGATAGACGACAAAAATCAGTTAAGCTTTATAGGTGTGTGGTATAGACTGAACAAGGTTTTAGTAAAAATAATGAGACAGGTATCCTGAGACCATGTATGAAAATCAGTCATGCTAATTGCTAGTAACTCCTCTTAGCAATAGTAATTATCATTTAATATTTAAAACCATATTAAATATTGGTTTAAAGAAAAGAGCTCAGATTTTTAAATGTTTATGAGCAAGAGTATAAAAAATGACCTGAGGGACTTCCCTGGTGGTCCAGTGGTTAAGACACCGTGCTCCCAGTGCAGGGGGCCCAGGTGCGATCCCTGGTCAGGGAACTAGATCCTGCATGCGTGCTGCAACTAAGAGTCCTCATGCTGCAACGAAGACCCCGTGTACTGCAACTAAGACCCAGCACAGCCAAAATAAATAAATACATAAATATTTTTGAAAAAACTGACCTGAGAAAAACAGTTCTTATCCTAATCAACTATGTAACATAGTATTATTTATTAATATACAGTTTTAAATTTTTGTTTTGTTTTCTGATTTTTGTTTGTAGCCTCAGGAAGTACAGCTTACAGAAGAAGAAGAAGCAATCAGATTAAATCTAACAGAAAATGAGCCATTGCCTCCCGAAATCCTTGAAGCAATTCTCTCTGAGTGGTGGTTTAAGGAACCGATACGGTATCTTAATTTATACAGGCTTTTATACATTTATTGACTTTTATTTGATTTATTCTTAAAAGTTAAAAAAGTAATCCAACATAAATTTAAGAATTTTCTCCTTTACTCTCATGTAAACTAGTGATTCCACACATTAAAAACATCTAGGGGATTATTTAGGGACTTCCCTGGTGGCGCAGTAGTTAAGAATCTGCCTGCCAATGCAGGGGACACTGGTCCAGGAGCCCTGGTCCAGGAAGATCCCACAGCCGCGGAGCAACTAAGCCCGTGCGCCACAACTATTGAGCCTGTGCTCTAGAGGCCACAAACTACAGCTACTGAAGCCTGTGCGCCTAGAGCCCGTGCTCCACAACAAGAGAAGCCACCGCAATGAGAAGCCCGCGCACCACAACAAAGAGTAGCCCTTGCTTGCCGCAACTGGAGAAAGCTGGCATGCAGCAACGAAGACCCAATGCAGCCAAAAGTAACTAAATAAATAAATAAATTTTAAAAAAACATCTAGAGGATTATTTTAAAAATACTGATGCCAGGGACCCCACCCCAAAATAATTGAACCAAAATCTTTAGAGGTGTGAGGTTGGGGCCTGGGCATTGGAGCTCCCCAGGGGATTATAATGTGTAGTTGTGATTAAGGATCCATATTCTAAACCTGTGTACACTCATGACATACCAGACTCTTTGCCTTGTAGTCTTTTAACAATTAGTTAATTCCACTGTCAACTCAAAGAATAACGCACAACCTGAGGGTTGTGAGTTTAAATTTTATTCAGGGTCTTACTGAGGAATATAGCCTGGGAGATAGCTCTGAAGACCTGTTCCAAAGAGGTAGGGGAGGAGCCAGTAGACATGTATGAATTTCTTGGCTAGGATATACATGTAGTTAAGCATATATCTTGGTAAAAGATTGCTGCTAATCACGAAGAACAGATATCCCAAGTTAATGATTTTAGTGCTTTTCTATGTATGGGAAAATGCAAGAATCTGGGGTCATTGAAATTCTTCCTGAGATATGCATTTAACTATCTAGGGGCCTGTTTGTCCAAAGGACAAAGTGCCTCATCCTGTTTTTTCATCCTGAATTCTTTTCAGGGTAGCTGTCCGTAGGTGACTGCGGTGGGTTGTGACTTAACCCCTGTATAACTGGTTGATGAGCAACGCTCTTTGTTTTTGTTGCAGTGGTTGTTCACACCACTAAATAGCTGTCCATAGTCTCATCCCTTTACCAACAGCCAGGAACAAGCCTGACGCCATACAGGACAAACTAAGAATTCCAGGCCACCAGAGTTTAAGGCTTCACCTCGATTTCCTAACCAGAATCTCTTACCTCGGTATCCACCAGAAGAAAGTGAAATGATACTTACAGTACTGATAATAGCAAACACTTATATGGAACTTACTGTGTGCCAGATACTGTTCTCCTATATTTTATTCATATTAATTTCCTTAATCCTTACAACTTCCCTCTGGGACAGAAAGTTTATTTTCTCATTCTGGAGATAAAAAAACTATATCATTAGAGAATTCAAATAACTGGCAGGTCCCAGTCCTCCTCTGGTCACTCTCTTTCACTTAGTCCCTGGCCTAACCAAGTAGTGGGATTATTAGTCACTTTAATTTTAATTTCTTGTTCCCTAAATTAGATCAATAGTCGTAGTAAACTTAGGCATGTTGCTGGCAGCAACATAGTCATGGGTTTTTCTTCATTAACTTAGCTCCTGACCTCACATACATTTAAAAACAAAAACAAAAGAAAAGCGTATGGATTGAAGAAAAGTAAAAATGAAATTGTAATAGCCTAAATAAAATAGCTGAACATTAGCACTACATTAAAACTTATTACAATGAAGACTGTAATAGCATAAGAAATTTTATTATACAACGGTTATGTTAAAAAAGGATACAAAGTTATTTATAATATGATAGAAAGTTGAACAAATGAAGAACCAACTAGAAAGAAACAAAACAAAATGTCAGTAACCTCTTGGATATGAGGTTGCAGATAATTTTGTCCTTTTTTCATCACTTTATTTCTGATTTTTCTGTAGTGAGATTTATTGCTTTTATAATCAGGAAAAAACATGTTTTAAAAAGGCATCTGTCCTAGAGACCTAATGTAACTAATTACATTAGTTACATTACTTCGGTTTTGTATGTGAGAAGCAAGAGGGAGTTGAAGGATGTCTCTGAAGTTTGACACCTGGATACTAGTGAGTCAGAGGAAGAGCTGTGTGGAAGGGTAACAGTGAGCGTGATTTTTTGACAGTATGATGCATATATAATTCCTGAAGGGCATTCAGATGGAGAAACTTGTTTGTTGAAAATTCTTGCAGCTTGTTGAAAATTCTAAATCAAAACTCAGAAGAAAGTTTGGGTGTAGGGGTAAAAGATTTAGATGTAATTGACAAAGAAGTAACAGCTAGAACAGAAGAGACTTTGCTGAAGGCACCTCTAAAGAAAACACATATCTTACGGCCAATATATGTAAATTTGCCCACTTAATTAGAAAGAAAACAACATTTCTAAGTGATAGTTAAGAGCTGAAACTGTCAAATGTTCATGAAAGTCCTATTCCTTTGAAGAAGAGAACGTATATTTAAATATAAATAGTTAAACCAAATCTTAGATAAACGAGATAAACTTTCATTCAAAAAGGGACCAATATTAAACCTCTCAACTAAACCAAGCCAGGTTCACCAAGCCTGATTGTTTTTATAAATACTCCCTAATGAAAATGTGTTAACATTCCAAGTTATTTTCATGATTCTTAAAGTTTCATCATACTTGAGCAAGTTTGATGATCCTGTCTGAATACGATCATCTTACACATGAGCCAAGACAACATTAATAATTGTCGCTGGTTACAAAGGGAGCCAGGGAAGAGGGTTATGAACTTTCCCATGAAAAGAAACATCATTAGAAGAAAAATGACTAAAGGGTAAGGATTCTCAATAAAGGGGTAGAGAGCAGCCAAGTAAACTCTTTATGTAAACGGTGACACATTCATTAGGCTGGTCACTTGTCCCAAGCAGAGAACTTATTTTCTCTTTCCCTGTGATCTTCTCACAACTTTTAGTAGGCTTCTAATTAATAGTAATTGTCTATAAACTGATTGACAGTACTTTTATACTATAAATATAAGTATAAAATATTATCATTTTAATCCAACTCAGTACATTTGGGAGAAGAAACAGCATGTAGAAATATTAAAAAATTAAAAGGTACTATAGGAAACTGGTTATTCATTGGGTGTCTTATGTAAAGTTGAAAGTTATCAGTACTTTTTTCATTTTTAAATCAATAGTTATAATATTTTAAGCCAATAAAGTAAGTTATGAAATTTCCACCTAGTTCCACAGGTTTTATATTAGATGGTTTCCCACAATATCCTGATGAGGTCCAGTTTCTGGGGGAATATGGGTTTTTCCCAGATGCTGCTGTTTTTATACAAGTTGATTATCAAGATGTTTCTGATCGCCTCCTTCCTACCCAAATTGGAAAGTGGAAAGTGAAACAAAAGAAGAAATTAGAAAGGAAAAAACTCATCAAAGAAATGAAAGCAAAAATCAAGGTATGTATCTGTTAAAAAAAAAGCATGAGAGTAAATGTGTTCAGCATTTATCTGGTTTATAAAGTGGTCTTTACAAAAATGTAGTTTTCTGATTTTAATACCACATTCAGTATGAAAACATTTTCATCAAATATTAAGACAATTTATAATTAAAGAGTTAAGAATTATTTGAGGGCTGTATGATTATCTACATGTTAATGTTTCTCACTCCAAGGCAAGTAAAATTAAAGATAGTGGTAGCACCAAAGTATCCTTATACCAGACACTGGAGCACAGTTGAAGAGGCAGCAAGTGGAGCAGACCTTGAAACACAAAGAATTAAAATTTTCATTGACTTTTTCACTAGCTCCTGGAATGGTGACACCATCCATCAAGGCCGTTTTAGCCTGTAGTACAACAAATCCAGGTATTAGCTTACAACATCTTTTCTTGAACTGTAGTCTGAGAAGTTTCCATAAAATGTTCAAAAGTGTCATAGAGAACCTAGCAATTTCACTCCTAGGAACCTATCTAACAGAAATGAAAACATGTCCATGTAAAAATTTGTATGGAACCACATGTTAGTGATGTTGAGCACCTTTTCATGTACCTGTTGTCATTTGTATGCCTTCTTTGGAAGAATATCTATTCAGTTCATCTGCATTATTCATAATAGCCAAAAAGTAGAAACAGTTCAATGTCCATCAACTGACGAATGGATAAACAAAATGTGGTAAATATCCAGATAGGGTCCCTTGGCTTCCAGCCCAAGGTGGCAACATAGGAGCCTCCTGAACTCAATCCACTCTGAAAGAAATCCAGAAATTAGCTGAGTGACTCCTACACATTGGGCAAATGAGAAAATACCCACATTACCTACATTAAAACAACTGCTGCTTGAGTGTCTAGCATCCAATCAGCCTATGCTGACTGTGATCCTCCCATTTGGGACACTGATAGGTCACGGTACCCCCTCAACTACTGGGAGCCACTAAAAACAAATAAAGTGGCTTAAACAAGTACAAAGGCTTAAGAGATGGCCAAGAGCGGGGGCCAGCCTGAGCTGTGTTCATCTTCCACACAAGACCACCCTGTCAAGACAGGGAGAGGTGGCTATTTTATCTAATGGGCAGAGACCAACACATAGAGTCAAAGAAAATGAAAAAACAGAGGAATATGTTCCAAACGGAGGAACAAGATAAAATGCCAGAAACACACCTTACTGAAACAAAGATAAGTGATTTATCTGATAAAGGGTTTAAACTAATAGTCATAAGGATGCTCACCAACGTCAGGAGAACAATGCATAAGCAAAGTGAAATTTTCAAGAGATAGAAGATATAAGAAAGTACCAAACAGAAGTCACAGAGCTGAAGAATACAATAACCGAACTGAAAAATTCAGTACAATAGCAGACTGTAGACACATAAATCAGTTTAACAGAATAGAAAGCACAGAAATAATCCCATGCATATATTGCCAGTTAATTTATGACAAACTAGCCAAGGATGTACAATGGGGAAAAGATAGTTTCTTCAATAAATGATGCTGGGAAAACTGTATAGCCTGCTGCAGAAGAATAAAACTGAACACCTTTCTTACACCATACCCAAAAATCTACTCAAAATGGATCAAAGACTTGAAACACAAGCCCTGAAACCCTAAAACTCCTATAAGAAAGGGGGATAAGCTTCTTGACATCAATCTTGGCAATGATGGTTTTTTTTTTTGATTTGACACCAAAAGCAAAACTAAATAAGCGGGACTACATCAAACTAAAAAATTTTCTGCCCAGCAAAAGAAACCATCAACAAGATAAAAAGGCAGTCTAGGGAATGGGAAAAGGTATTTGTAAATCATATATCTGATAAAGGATTAAAATCCAAAATATATAAAGAACTCATACAACCCAGTATCAAAAAAAATCCAATTTTTTAAAATGGCAGATGAACTGAATAGATATTCTTCCAAAGAAGGCATACAAATGACAACAGGTACATGAAAAGGTGCTCAACATCACTAATCATCAGATAAATGCAAATCAAAACCACAATGAGATATCACCTCTCACACCTGTTAGGGTATCTAAAATCGAAAAGACAAGAGATAAATGCTGGTGAGGAGGCGGAGAAAAAGGAGCGCTTGTGTACTGTTGGTAGGAATGTCAACTAGTACAGCCATTGTGGAAATCAGTATGGAGGTTCCACAAGTAATTAAAAAATAGAATTACCATATGATCCAGGAATCCCACTTCTGGGTATATATATCCAAAGGAAACAAAGTCATTATCTCAAAGAGATATCTCTCCTCCCATGTTCATAGCAGCATTATTCACAATAGCCAAGGTGTGGAAACAACCTGTGTCTGCCAACAGGTGAATGGATAAAGAAGTGGTGTGTGTATACACACACACACACACACACACACACACATACACAGGAATGTTGTTTAGCCATGGGAAAGAAGGAAATCCTGATGTTTGCAACAACATGGATGGACCTTTAGGGCATTATGCTAAGTTAAATAAGCCAGGCAGAGATAGACAAATACTGCATGGTATCACTTGTTATGTGGAATCTAAAACCAAATCAAACTCATAGAAACAGACTAGAAAAGTGGTTGTCATGGGCTGGGAGGTGTGGGAAATGGGGAGAAGTTGATAAAATGGTACAAAAGTTCAGCTATAAGATGAATAAGACCTAAGGAGCTAATGTATGACATGATGACTATAGTTGGTAATACTGTACTACTGTATAATTGAAATTTGGCAAAAGAGTAGAACTTAAATGTTGTCACACACACAAGATAAATATGTGAGGTGACGGATGTGTTCATTAAGTAAATGGGAGAAGTCCTTTCACAATGTATATGTATCAAATCTTCATGACATACACTTTAACTTACAATTTTATAAAGCTGGAAAAATAAATAAATAAATAGTATATTCATATAATGGAGTAGTATTCAGTACTTTTAATGAATGTACTATTGATACCCCCTACAATATGGATGACTACCAAAATCATTATACTGAGTAAATGAAGCCAGGCAAAGAAAATAGTACATACTCTATGATTCATTCCATATGTATGACATGTCTTGAAAGGACACATTTATAGATCTGGGTTGAGTAGAAAGAATAGGGCTTTCAAATCTGGAACTAGGAAGACCAAGATGGGACATGAGAACTGTGTTAAATTATGTGACGGTCTTTTATACTGAAGAGAGTATGTCATTGTTCCATGTGGCCACAGGGGAAAGAAGCACCATTGGTAGGAGGAAGGTACAGGGAGATGTATTTCATTATTAGTAAGACTTTCCAAAAAGAACAAAGACCGAAGGCAGTGAGCCACTTGTCGATAGATAAGCGTAGACTGAGTGGACATTTGGCAGGGAGAGTATGGAAGAAAGCTCTCTTTAGTGTCAGAGAGCTAATCAGTTAGTTCCAATTTTGAGCTACTGTGACTTAAATTACTGAATACCTTATCACAACTCGATACTTATTAAATTATAAACAAAGTGTTAAAACCATGAAGTTCCTCTGTCACTGCTCAGACACAGTTGTCAAGTTCTTTTCATCTTTTCATCTTGCCAGAGGAAATCCCTCTATCCATCTTGCCATCCATCCCTTTGCTGCACCACACTAAGATTACATGTCCCAGGCCATCCCTGTCCCACACAAAATCAAAGCCAATCTCTCAGCCATCCAAGAACTGTGGAAGTCAGGAGAGAGGTGTGGCAAGACACCAAGCTTCACACCATTCTACATGACATCCTTCCCTTTTCTGCTGCTGATCTCTGAAGAAAGTGGGCCAGAGTGTCTGCCAGGCAAGAGGCTCTATAAACATAAGAATGGAAAAGAAAGAAGAGGGCATCCCAAAGCACAGCTGCATGTTACCTCCTTGTGGGATCTGGCACATTTAGACCAGTGTTCTCAGAGAACTCTCTGTGCTGATGGAAATGTTCTGTATCTTCACTGTCCAATACAGCAGCCACTAGCCACACATGTGGCTATTAAGCAGTTGAAATGTATTTAGTTGGTGAGGCTGAGAAATCAAATGTTTAATTTTATTTAATTTTAATAGAGCTGCAAGTGACTTGTAGCTGCCATACTGGACGGAGCAGCTCTAAAGCAATCAAGCCCCAGCCTAGACATCATATGCCCTGAGGATTTTAGGGATATGGAACAGGAAAGAGCAGATTTACACCTTTCTTCTCATACCCACAGCTCTGCCCTGGTTCAGATTCTTTTCACCTCACACCCAGCACTCCTACGATGACCTCCTAATTGTCCTACCAGACTTCATATCTGGGCCCTTCGGGCCACCTGATCTTCCTAAAACTCTGTTTTGATCAAGTCACTCTGTTAAGATCTGAACTCCTCAGTCTGGCATTTAAAGCCCTCCCAATCCTGTTCCAAACCCTCTTTCTAACTTTATTTCTCAGTTGGAACAAATACAAACCCTCCTTACAGCTCCATCATACAATGTGCTTTTTCATACCCTTATCTGGGAGTTTCTTACACCATCCTCACACTAGCTGTGTTATACTATGTGAATTAAACTTTCTGACTTTATTAACTCATCTATAAAGTGGGATAATGCTGTCTGCCTTGCAGTGTATTTTGAGCAGAAAATGAAAGAATATACATGTGCTGTGCTCAGAACAGTGATGGCATCTGGCAGACATGCAATAATTAGTTAAACTTCACTGACCACTACTTATTTGAGTGAAAGGATCAGAGGAAAAACAGACTCATAATATGTGTGTGCTTTATTATACATACTTTGCATTTCTTTTTGGTATATACAGTGGTTTCCTTATATGTTATGAAAACACAAAGGAGACTGTATTTTCATAACTCTACAGTTAAAGCACCTATGGTAAAACTCTGGTTTTAAAAAAGGAAATTAGAGTTTTTATAACTCTTACCCTCTGAAAAGCTACAGAATCTCTCTGGGGCTCATGAACTATATTAATTTGATTCAATTCAGTTTTAGAATTCTATCTACAAATATTTCTTGAATGTCAACAAATCATAAATTATCTGAAATGTATACTCAGTAATTGTCAGATAAAAGGAGCACAGTCCTGATGGCCTAGACCGGAGCCCCCAGGGCATGTCTTTAAGGCACTTCTCTGATCTCCCAGTATTTAAGGGGACTCCAGTTTCAAGAGTCCTGAGCCAATGAGCCCCCAAACCCAAGGGGTGCTGGTTAGTTTTCATGCAAACCTTAAGCTCATATCAAAGTCCCAGTATTTAAGGGGACTCCAGTTTCAAGAGTCCTGAGCCAATGAGCCCCCAAACCCAAGGGGTGCTGGTTAGTTTTCATGCAAACCTTAAGGTCATATCAAAGGACCTATTCATTGCATTAGATTTAGAGACCCCTAGAAGGACTGGAGGACTACTTATACACCATATGTGTGAATGCATCCAAAGTACATGTGCTTTTCTCGCATGGATTCTTTAGGCAATTACATCTTAATAATATGATGAAAGATTATCAAACATTTTCAACAAATAGCCTCTAAGTATTTCCCTGTTTCTCCATGTACAAAATCCACCTCTCCACCAAAGGAAACAAATAAGTAATCCATTTTGAAAAGGAATTCTAAAGTTTATAGAAAAAGTGACTGATCCCAAGTACCATTTATCCCTCTGGAGGGAAGTAGCTGATCAAGAGGTCCAGAGGTCCAAAGATGAAAGTGACATAATTACCACTATCACATGCTTTTCTGGAAAGTATCCTTCTACCCAAATATTATTCCCCTTTGGGAAAAAAAATTAATATATGGAAAGTGATTTTAGTGCTTCCCTGGTGGCGCAGTGGTTGGGAATCTGCCTGCCAATGCAGGGGACACGGGTTTGAGCCCTGGTCCAGGAAGATCCCACATGTGACAGAGCAACTAAGCCCATGTGCCACAACTACTGAGCCCGTGAGCCACAACTACTGAGCCGGTGCACCTAGAGACGATGGTCCGCAACAAGAGAAGCCACTGCAATGAGAAGCCTGTGCACTGCAACAAAGAGTAGCTCGCTGCAACTAGAGAAAGCCTGCATGCAGCAACGAAGACCCAATGCAGCCAAAAATAAATAAAATAAATATTTTTTAAAAAGTAATTTTATTATTATCCATTAATATTTTTTAATGTCTCTTTCTTTAACAGGATGACATGATTTCTAAAAGAAGGGCTGAACTTATAGTAGAGAGAGAGAAAAAAAGGAAAGGAGAGGAGGTAAGTAAATAAAATTGCTTTTTGCAAAAGAAAAGGACACACATATTTAAAACATATATATTTTACACATATATAAAATCTCAGCAATGTAAAATAAAAAGATGCATAGAAGTCTTTTTTTTAATTTTTATTTTACGTTGGAGTATAGTTGATTTACAATGTTATATTAGTTTCAGGTGTATAGCAAAGTGATTGTTATACATATACATATATCTATTCTTTTTCAGATTCTTTTCCCATATAGGTTATTACAGAGTATTGAGTAGAGTCCCCTGTGCTATACAGAAGGTCCTTGTTGATTATCTATTTTATATATAGCAGTGTATGTCTGTTAATCCCAACCTCCTAATTTATCCTTCCCCTGCACCTTTCTCCTTTGGTAACCATAAGTTTGTTTTCTAAATCTGTGAGTCTGTGTCTGTTTTGTAAAGAAGCTCGTTTGTATTTTTTTTTAGATTCCACATATAAGTGATATCTTATATTTGTCTTTCTCTGCCTGATTTACTTCACTTAGTATGATAATCTCTAGGTCCATCCACGTCTCTACAAATGACCCAATTTCGTTCCTTTTTTGTTTTGTTTTTTGTTGTTTTTGTTTTTCTGCTACTCTCTTTTTTTTCTTTTTTTTTTTAAACGTCTTTATTAGAGTACAATTGCTTTACATTGTTGTGTTAGTTGCTGCTGTATAACAAAGTGAATCAGCTATACGTATACATATATCCCCATATCCCCTCCCTCTTGCATCTCCCTCCCACCCTCCCTATCCCACCCCTCTAGGTGGTCACAAAGCACCGAGCTGATCTCCCTGTGCTATGCGGCTGCTTCCCACTAGCTATCTATTTTACATTTGGTAGTGTATATATGTCCATGCCACTCTCTCACTTCGTCTCAGCTTACCCTTCCCCCTCCCCGTGTCCTCAGGTCCATTCTCTATGTCTGCGTCTTCATTCCTGTCCTGCTCCTAGGTTCTTCAGAACCTTTTTTTTTTTTTTTTTTAGATTCCATATATATGTGTTACCATACGGTATTTGTTTTTCTCTTTTGAGTTACTTCACTCTGTATGAGAGACTCTAGGTCCATCCACCTCACTACAAATAACTCAGTTTCATTCCTTTTTATGGCTAATATTCTATTTAATATATATGTATCACATCTTTATCCATTCATCTGTCGATGGGCATTTAGGTTGCTTCCATGACCTGGCTATTGTAAATAGTGCTGCAGTGAACATTGGGGTGCATGTATCTTTTCAAATTATGGTTTTCTCCAGAAATATAGCCTGGAGTGGGATTGCTGGATCATAAGGTAGCTCTATTTTTAGTGTTTTTAAGGAAACGCCATACTCTCCTCCATGGTGGCTGAATCAATTTACACTCCCACCAACAGTGTAGGAGGGTTCCCTTTTCTCCACACCCTCTCCAGTATTTATTGTTCAAAGACTTTTTGAAAATGGCCATTCTGACCCGTGTGAAGTGATACCTCATTGTAGTTTTGATTTGCATTTCTCTAATAATTAGTGATGTTCAGCATCAAAAAGATGCATAGAAGTCTTGATGGAGATATAGAGTTTATGTACAAGTTCTGAGATTATATATCATTTTTATTTTCTTTACACTTTTTGGTATTCTATAACTGTTTACAATGAACTTTTATTACTTTTATAATCAGAAAAACAAAAATTTTAAAAGAAAGAAAACCAAGATGTTTAAATAATCTAATACAAAATATAATAATACTACATTAAACTATGCTTCTTGTGGATTTTCATTTGTGCTTTTCACACTTCAGCTCATGCTACAGGGAGATAGGCTGGGAGCTTGGGTATAAGGTCTAGACAGAGAGCCTGTGAAGTTGTGCTGGGGCTAAAATATAGCTTACCTCGAGATAAAGAATGGAATGGGGCAGAGCCTGTAGACGCTCAGAGTCACATACTGTGCAGGATGTTCAATACAGCTCCTCTTTTCCATCGGCTGATTTTTTGAAAAGATAAACCTTGAAGATTGTGGATTTCATTTTGTTTAGAGAGGAGCTAGTCCCCAGTTGACCTAGCTGACCCAAATGCTACAGCCAAGCACCTCAGATAAAATATTCTGTCTTATAAACAAACTAAGATTTTGTAAGTTAGCTCTTCTGAGACTTAATCTTTTATAAAAATTGGCTATGTATCTCCCACAATTAATTTATACAAACTGACTTTTGGAAGACAATTCCTGAGATATTTTAATGAGATCTTCTGAGATTAAAACTATGTATTTTTTTTTTAACTTTTTTGATGGGAATTTTATATGCACTGCTACTGCCTCAGACAAGGAAAGACTAAACACAGTGCAGCATCTCAAGGATCACTTAGTACAATTGTTATAATCAGTTAATGTGACAACCTGAGTTGAATCCATCCTGACTCCACATGGACCTTGGGGCTTTGCTTTCATGCACAGAACCAGGGGTCTTCTCATCATCTGCCTCTCTGTACAGAAACATGCAGTTTCTTGACTCACCTTTTTCCCAAGCAGTTAGGGAACCATATGCAGATAAAGCCCTTCCCAGGTTTGTCTTCTCAGCCTTAACATTATTGCCTTTGCTGTCTGACTTTTTAGCAACAAATAAAACACTTTTAACATTAGAAATCACTTCAAAGTCTCAAGGTGACTACTTCCATTAATTTTATAGGAAAATGTCGCCATCATGTGGAATTTTAGTCTCCAAATGTGACTGAAGAATATTCTGTAAACCAGTGGCTTCATACAGATTCACAATGCATATCTTCCAATTCCTTGGAGGCCTTGCTTCTACTCTTACCCCTAGCTCCAGAATCTTTGCCCTCGTCCTGTACACTAGCTCTTTCTCTGGTGCCTGGGTCCCTTTTACCAAGTGTAGCGTAGCCACATGCAGGAGAATGCCAGGAGTAGCCGTGAAGGATTTTATCACTTTTCTAGATATGAGGAGATGCAAGAATTGGGCTCATAAAATCATCTCCTGAAAATATCTAACTATCTGAAGACCTGTTCTGCCAGTTTTTTCTAGAGCACAGAGTGCCTGATTTCTGATCCATCCTGAACTTCTTTCCAGGGCTGTTGAAGGTCAGCAGCTGCAGCAGCTCATAATTTAATTCTTATAGAGGTAGAGGGCAAGTGCCAATTTGTAGGTGACAAAAGACAGAGCTTTCTATCAGAGTTTTAGTCCCCCTCTGCCACCACCACTCTAATGGAGGCTGCCTTCCACGCAAATGCACAGAATAAGAGAACTGACCCTAAGCCTATCGCTCCCTCCAAATTTTGACTACTCTACAAAATCTGCCTTTGTTCACTCTCCAGAAGCCCTCTGGAGCAAGAGAGAGGGGAAAAAAATGTGTGTGTATGTGTTGTCCATGGCTTATGGTTATTATCTGCTAGAGGCTAAATGAACTTATTCCTTCATACTGGAGGCAGATCTCTGAGACGATGAATTTTAGAACATGTATCTCCTAACATAAGTACTGAAAGATACTAGATATAAGAAAAAAAAGCAGCACTGTTCCAGAGGACCAAAATGCCACTTACAGAAAACTAAAACCTTTTTCTCTAAAAAGAATTAACCTGTGGGTCTCTCAGATGGTCTTCTATGAAGATTTTTAGGCTATTAACCTTTTAAAAAATTTAAAGGAACTAGCCACAGCAACGTGATCAGAAAAAGAAACAGCATACATATTGAAAAGTAAGAACAAAATTTAATATTTGCACATATTTGATTATCTAGAAAGTCCAAGAGGGTAAATTGCAGAAAAATTTTTTAAGGTTGATCCCACCAGCTCCTTATGTAACAGTGACATTTGTCCCCATGAAGAAAAAAGTAAATAATTTCTAAAGTAATTAATCTGTCTAGAAAATTCTAGGTCCACAGAATGTTGGTTGGTACTCTTCATCATCTGGGACAAGATCCAGCCTGCCTGCCTCTTCTCATCCTCACATCTTAAATGGAAGCATGATACAACCTGTCCTGCTCACATACCCAGAGCTTACAGTTGCCCTGAATTAATCAGTTTAGTCCTTCATTCATAAAAATGAATAGACAACCAAGGATTGCCATATATTTGAAATTATCAATACAAGGAAGAACCAAGATGAACAAACAGAATAATTGACTCTAAAACAAATAGACAATACAGGAAATATATTAAACATTTAAAAAATTCCAATTTGCCTTAAATAATTCAAGAACTTGTATCCATAAAACAAAAACAGGATGGTATGAAAAACCAGAGAGCAAAAAAAAGTTCATGGAAACTAGAATATGGCATTTAAATTAATTGAAAGTTTCTTGTTAAACTTATATAGTTTAATTTTTTAAATTAAAAAACAAGTTGGAAGAGCTATTAAATAGAGCTGGAGAGGTGAGCAAAAGTTCATCTGAAACTAAGATGTCTGCAGCTCGTAGTGTGGACTCATCCCACCATGCCTCCAGTGATCGTTAGCAAATCAAATCTCAAACTAAAAAATTGTCAAAATATAAGAAAAAGGAAAAAGTAGTAAGAGAACCAAATGGCTTCAAAATTCAAATAAAAAAGAATAAGAACTGAGAAACATAGTTCCAACACCGAACTCCTTCCGGGGAAAGAGGAGCCTGGGCACAGAACAGGGAAGGGCCCTTTGTCCTCTCTTCTTCCTCCCGGCACCTGCAAGTCCAAATCCTAGCTCCAGGCGCCTTTAAAGGCACCAGGGTCTAATCAGTTAGAAAGATCAGGAAATAGCGAGCTAATCAGAAGTGTGCAGGCAAGAGGTAATGAGAGGGCAAACAGTAGGGCAGGACTAGAAAGTAGGAGAGAGTCTTAAGTATTATTTAGGATTCCTGTTCTTAGAAACTGGATGTGCAATAATGGAGAGCGAGGAGTCAAGATAACTCCTGGGTTTCCGACGGGAAGGCAGTGCTCCATCCGGGACAAGGGATACTTCTGGGCGACGTGCATAGAGGCAGTGCAGGAGGATCAGTAGGACAGGGTTCAGTGTTACGCAAACTGGACTGTAGCACTTCGAGCCTATACAACACCACTTAGTATCAGTATCCTGTCGTGGTCTTCAGTGATCATTTATGTGTTAATTCTGGTTTCCTCAGATAAGCTGCAGCCTCCTCAGGGGCGTGTACTATTCTATTAGAACAGTGCTTTATACAAAATGACAATAATAACTATAACAGCATAATAATAGGAATAACAGCTATCATTTGCATGCTTACCATGTACCAGACAGTTTTCTGAGGGCTTTGCATGTATTAACTTATTTTAGCACTACCAACAACCATGTGAGGGAGGTACTTTCCTTACTCCTATTTTACAGACGAGGAAACTGGTTTTGTCCAAGCTAACACAGCTAGGGAGTGTTTTATATACTCTTTGAGTTGCATTAAATATTGTTACTGAAGACCATGAGAAACAGGTAATGTTCTGACAACTATAGCATTAAATATTAGCAGTTAATATCTTGTCTAGGTATTTAGTTATGGGATCACCGTGGTATTAGAGTCTTGAAGGCATTAAATTTCTTGGGTGCCAGATATTTGAAATTTTACTCTATCAGTTGATGAACATTGCATGCCATACTAACCAATACCCGCTTATTCCAAAATATCCCAGATGATTAGTTAGCAGTGTCATTTGTTCCATATTTTATACGTATAGTAAAAGGGAATATTTTCTTCCTTAGACTGTTAGACAAGATGAAGACACGAGCGAGGAAGAACCTGAAGATGAGGAAGATGATATTGACAACATCCTTGATGAATTTCCAAAAGATGAGGAAGTGATGAGTGAGGAAGATGAAGAGCAGGAAATTGATGCGCTCGAACGCCTGAGAGGTGAACTGGGAGAAAAATTTGAAGCAGATACGAATAATTTACAAATAATACAGGTTATTACTTTTTCATTTTTCATAATTCAAAAAATAACGTTTGAGAATGAAACAAAAGCAATTTGGTTTATGCCTTGGTTTCTTTTTAACATTTCAAAAGAAATGTATATTTTTAGGGGTTAGGTCCCTTTCGTCAGCACCATTTACAATTATAAAAACCAGTTAATAAATCAAGGGCAACATGGAAGCCACATAGGGTCAAAGTTTTAGCTGCCAACCTGCAGTTACTTGGAAGCTGAAAAATATTTGTTCTCTAGACTGAAGTAATCAGTTACTAGCAATGTCCATGTGCTGTAACTAAATACTGCCAGCCTCCTTCCCACTAAAAATATTTGGTTTTATGATTTTTTTTCATTAGGAAGAATTTGAGAAGCTTTTGATACCAGTAATTCTCATTAATGGAGCTCGGAAAACCCACATTGTACAATACATATTGAATATGAAACTGAAACCACTGGTGGAGAATCGTGCAAGCATTTTCGAGAAATGTTATCCAATATCGTCCCGCCTTGCCCAGAAAATGCTCAGCTTTACCTACAAGTATATAAGCTCATTTGGCTACTGGGACCCTGTAAAGGTAATGTCAGCAAATGCATCTGAAAACCATGTTCTTTCTCTTGTTTCTTTTTTTTTTTTTAAGCATGTCTAAGAAGACAGTGGATAAGTTCAAAAAATTGTAAGCATTGTATAGTATTCTTAGCTAGCTATAAAAATATGTGTGGTTGTTTCGCCTTTCTGAAGTAGGAAAGTAGTTGAAGGGTTTAAATTTCTTTCATCTATTTCTGTAAAGATCATCCAGTTCCAACTTGGTTTTAACTCTGTAGCAGAAGATGGTAGTAGAAATATTTTCAAACTAGACATCTAGCGAGCTGAGCTCTGACACAATTTGCTATCTAATTTTAGGCAAGTCCTTTAAACTCTTTGATTCTGCTTCCTCACCTTTAAGATGGGAGAATACTGCCATCAGGCCACTGTGATCAAATGCAAGAATATAAAATTCTCTGGAAAGTGTGAGATCCCATACAAAATGTGCCTTTAATGTTCGTCACAAACTTATTTCTAAGCATTGTATTTTTAGGCAGTGTGGACAAACATTTAATGTAATTGGAATTCAGTAACTTCAAATGTGGGATGGTTTTCAACAAATCTTAATCAAGGACACGCCAGCCACTGTGTCAGTCCCTGAGAATAGAGCAGTGAATAAAACAGACAAGGTTCCTTTGTCATGGGCCTTATATTCTAGTTGGGTTGGAGAGGGAGGATAGGCAATAAATAAGTAAACAAATAAGTTCTTGTCAGGTTGTATTAAGTGCTATAAAGACAATAAAAGAATGTCACATAAAGGTGACCTGCCCTCTCAACCAGTGTACCTTCTTATTTCCATCAGTGAAGTAGCACAGTGGAGAAGACCATGGCCTCTTGAGCCAGACTGCCTGAGTTCAAAACCACCACCTACTAGCTGAGTGACCTTGGACAAATTACTTCACCTCTCTGAGCCATTCCCATTTGCACAATGGGAATTAAGAATAGTCCCTACCTCATGATATTGTTACAATTACTAAATCAGTTAATTATTGTAAAGTGCTTGCAGCAGTGCTTGTTTTATTGTGAATGCTCAATTAATATAAGTTGTTGTTATTAACGTGTATTGGTCACTGATAAAAAGTATTTTGGAGGAAGGGATCCAAAATGGAGCCATGTGCATATTACTTGAAACCTCCTTCCTGGCTGATGTTGATACAATCAGTTTCAATTCTACTTAATTGTGATATCTTCTTTACCTTCACTGTAAGGATGTCAAGAGAGACCTTTTCAAATATCATGCTGAAATATAGAAACATTAAGACCGTTCCCTCCATAGAGAATCAGATAAAGTTAAGCATGTATTAGGATCACCTAGAAAGCTTTTGAAAAATAGTTACACCCTAACCTTCTCTTTGAGATGGACAAGAGAGGGGAAGAAGCAATCAAAGTCAGAACCCTATTTAAGGACCCATGTCCAAACATAATTAGGATTGTATAAAGATGCCTTGTGGAGAAATGACTGCATGGTCATAGGAAGGGTTTAAGCATATAAATCATTTTTTCAGGGCTGTTGGGAATCTTTCTGGGTGCCTGACCACTTGATGTTTCTGATTTGATGACACCTTGGGTATTCTGACCTATGGAGAAGAAAGATACATGCTAGATATTTTGGGCAATAGCAGAAACTATTGTAAGAATTCACACTTAATTTGTGAATCTGAAATGGAATCATTAAACTTTCAGCTTTTCTTTTATTACCAAATATAAGAAACAGAGCAGACATTCCCACCCCATCCCTGAGTTTCTTCTTATCCCTAACATTTACTCCCAGCCATGAATATCACTTCAGCCTAAGAATGACGATGCTGACAACACCATTGACCTGTGACAACTATCCTGGTGTAGTTCTGGGGGAGGAGCAATATTACCATACTGTTTCCCACCTACTCTGTCAAGTCCAGGGATGACTGATGCTTGGCCATCTGATGATATAAAAAGATATCCATTTAATTACCCAGTCGTCATCATCACCAATGCAAAGATGATGTGGGACCAGTCCTCCCTCTCCATTCCATACCGACACCTTAGGCTGCCTTTTAGGTGTATTTTTCCCTTTTGTGTCTGCTCTTGATGTTTGTGTGAGTGGGATTTCGTCTGTATAAAAATGTAGAAGAGAAACTAGTGGGATTTGTCCTACCAGTACACTCCCATATATAACCCAGGACCCCACCTGTATTAGTCTACTCATGCTGCCATAATGGAATACCACAGACTGGGTAGCTTAAACAGCAGAAATGTATTTTCTCACTGTTCTGGAGGCTGGAAGTCGAAGATCAAGGTACCAGCAGGGATGGTTTTTCTAGTGAGGCCTCTCTTCCTGGCTTGTAGATGGCCACTTCTCACTGTGTCCTCAGTGCTTTTCCTCTGTGCTCATGGACTCCTGGTGTCTCTTTTCTCTTCTTATAAGGACACCAGTCCTCAGATTAGAGCCCCATTCTTATAACCTCATTTAACCTTAGTTACCCCCTCAAAGGCCCTGTCTCCAAATACAGTAACTTTGAGGGTTAGGGCTTCAAACCATGATTTTGGGAGGACGCATTTCTGTACATTACGCCACCTTAGGAATGGACCTGTCTGTGAAGATAAATTGGCCCATGAATATATCCAAACACCTTTACACTACTTGGCAGAAACATTCAGTATATGCTAAACACATTATAAAGGAAGTAGAATAACTATAGTTGTCAGAAACTGGAACACTTAAGAAAAACTACATTTATTCCATATGAGTATAAAATAATTCATTCTTTTTACAGTTTTTTAATATCAGTACTTGATTATAATTAGTTTTCTTGTTCTATAAGAAAGATTTTACAAATTTGTTTTTTTAAGGGTATTTGGGGGAAATGCTGTTTAAAATAAAGCTAACTTACTAATTCAGTTTTGCATATATTGCAGCTAAGTGAAGGAGAGACAATCAAGCCAGTTGAAAATTCAGAGAATCTACTTCATCCTGTAATCCATCGTCAGTATATTTATTTTTTATCTAGTAAGGAAACTAAAGAAAAATTTATGAAGAACCCAATCAAATATATCCGCCAACCCAAACCTAAGCCTACTATGCCCATTAGGATTGCACTTCTGGGGCCTCCAAAATCTGGGAAAACTACAGGTAAGGGTGTGTTTGCCTTTACTATCCTTAAGCATAAAAGAATCTCCTGAAGAACCAGGACCACTTTTCCAGAAAGATAACTATCAAAACTGACTCAAAAAGAGACAGAACATGTAAATAGGCCAATAACCATTGAGGAGAAGACATTCAAAAATATAGCCCCACTCCAAAACAGCCCAGAATCAAATGGTTTTGGAGGAAAATTATGTCACACTTTCAAAGAATTAAAAATTCAAGAGATACTTACTGTGTTTTTATAAGCTTTTCCAGAGCAAGGGAAAAGAAAGTAAACTGACCAATTTATTTTCAGTTTTTTTTAAAGTAAAGAATATAGTCCATACAATTAAAAAGGTATAAAAAATATAAATTCATTTTTAAATTAGCATGACCCTGATATCAAAACCTAACAAAGATAATACAAAAAAAGAAATTACAAATGAATATTATTTATAGATATAGTCAAATAACAGTTATATTAAGATTTTATTAGCATAAAAATTATATTTAAAATTTTATAAATATAATCTACTGTATTAATAAGTTAAAGAGTGAAAATCCATTATCTTAATCATTACTGAAAAAGGAATTTGGTAAACTATAATGTTTGAATTTTTTATATCTTGAGACTTTTTTTTTAAGGCAAATAGTCCAACAATAGGTGAGTGTGGTATTTCAAGATGACGTGTGACATGATAACCACATGAACAGCGGTTGGTCGCAATGATAATAAAATGGGAAAGGGCAGATACCAGAGATATTTAAAAAGGAAATGACAGGACTTAATGACTGAAGGCATAGAGAATGAAGGGGAGAGATGAGGTCAAAGATTAACTTTCACCAGAAATAATAAAAGGGAGTTTTGTGTTTTAGCTCTTCAGGTGAAAAGTGTGTTTTCCCCATTTAAACGTCTTAACATGATTAAGAGTCTTTAATAGTTGTGTTCTAAAAGTTCACAAAGATAATGATATTTCCCAAAGAAAGCTGTACATTGACATTCAAGATCCTACAACCACAGCAAAAAGTAAAATGTAGATTAGACAATCTGATTCCTTGATTTTTGTTGAAATAGAGGTTAATCTTTAAACAGAATGTCAAATTGTAAATGCTTAATTGTTTTCATAGCTTAAGAAAAATAGGTGTGACTCTCGCGTTTGTGGCAAAGCTGAGATGAAGCCTTCTGCGGCCCTCACAGGGGAGTTGCTCCCGGGTGGCCCTAATTGTGGCCAGTTAACCTGTATTCCCCGTGGGACCAGATGAGCCTCAGTGTCCTCTACACACTGCTGTCTCCAGACCATGATGAAGCAGGGTCTGTAGACCCTGTCAGAGCACACCCACATTTAACAGTAACTGGAAGCTATTATCTGTGGTCTCACTTAGCAGAAGCAGAGGCCAAGCCTGAGTCCTCTTTCAACAAATGGCAACATCTATGTGCCCTTGGACAAATTATTCCATTGCAGTGGGCTGCAGTTCTCTCATCTATAAAATTGGAACTTCAATACCCACTCTACGCACTTGATGGAATAGTTGAAAATATCAAAGAAAGTCACAGAAGAAATATTACCTCATAAGCTGTAAATTACTATTAAAATGTCAGATATGCCATTATAATTTTTAAAAATTACTTCCTAAGGATTAACTGCCGCCTAACTGTATAGGGTAAGCTAGCCTGATTGCAGCCTGGAGTCCGTAAATGGGCAGATAGGGAAATGGTTTAATCCGGTGACGCAAGGAGCACTGAATTGTTATTTTGGACATAATACCAAATATTAATAGTACACATAGGATGCCTTATAAAGCTCTCAAAAATGTTGCTACCTCGTGCAGAAGGGAAAAAAACCACTTCAATGGTTTGGTTATAGAAAACCTCACGGAGTTGGCTCATTAACCAGACCCATCAGCCACATACCTGAAGTGCTAATAATGATCGACCTTGGAACAGTATTAATTCAATAAGATGTAGCAATTTTAATTTTTGAAATTTCTTTGAGGAATGTGAAGACTAGCTTGCTGTTGATGTCAATTAACCAGAATCTGAGATTAACTGATGAATTTGTGAAATGGAGTAAGTTTAAAGTTTTAATGTTTTTCAGTTGCCAAACAAATTTCAAGTGACTATGGCTTAAAGCGTTTGTCAATAGGAGATGCTCTGCGTTATGTATTAAACCACCAACCAGACACAGAGCTGGCACTTATGCTAAATTGGCATCTTCATAAAGGAATGACAGTGCCTGATGAACTGGCTGTCCAGGCCTTAGAATTATCTCTGATGGAAAGTATAAGTAACACTGCAGGGTAAGTGGGGGCCGTGGAGGTGGAGAGGGAGTGGGATGGAGTTACATCTCTGAAGAAATTACTCACTGGAATGTAAAACACTTAATCGTAAACAGGGTTTAAAGCTCTTGTAAAGTGTGCGTGATGTGCTTTTCAAACTCTGGACACCTATATGGTTACATGTTTTAATTTTCTGTCAAGCTAAACCTCGGCTTGAACACCAGAAGAGCCAACAGGCCACTTCCCTCCCTGCAGCAACCCCTGAGCTGTCCAGGAGCCTCCAGGTTTACACAATCCATAAGGGAGGCCTGTGCGACTTCCACAGCCCAGCAGAACTCCTCACTGCCCCATGGAGTGATGAAGGCGTGGCCCTCCCCTGTCCCCCCAGGTGGTACTGGTTCCGTGGAGATGGTCTCTCTCTGGCCCAGCTCTCTGCACAGGAAGCAGCGCCCCTCCCTTGATGCTGCATTTGGACAGGAGAGCCCTGTGCTTGAACTGGTCTTCAGTTTACACTCCTCCACTCCACCATGCTTCCCTGGCACAGCCAGTGGTCCCAGCCAGTAGTAAAAGCCGATAAAACCTAAGGCCCTGCTCTTGAGCCCAGATCACTGACTTAAAATCTTGCTGATTTACTCAAGGCTGTTTTATATTAGGAGCCTCCTTTCCCTTCCCTACCACTGGTCCTTAATCAAGTCCTTGACAGTTCTAATTTCAGTTATCGGGGAGCAGATTCTGGACTGTCAAGTTTTTTCCCCAGAGAAGGCCCTGGGACTTAAGCAAATTGTGTTACCTCCTTCCTGGCATTCAGCTTTGCATACGAGGGATCTTAGTGCGGGCAACGTAGGTTAAATCACAAAGGTTTTATTTCACCTTAATACCAGGACAGTGACTGCCCAGTCACGCTGAATTTCCCTAATCCTGAGGGCCTCTCAAGTGATCCTTCACAGGACAAAGGAGTTGAGCTACTTTCCATTAAAAACCAACAATGGCGGGCTTCCCTGGTGGCGCAGTGGTTAAGAATCCACCTGCCAATGCAGGGGACACGGGTTCAAGCCCTGGTCCGGGAAGATCCCACATGCTGCGCAGCAACTAAGCCCACGAGCCACAACTACTGAGCCCGTGCTCTAGAGCCCGTGAGCCACAACTACTGAAACCTGCACACCTAGATCCCATGCTCCGCAACAAGGGAAGCCACCGCAGTGAGAAGCCCACGCACCACAACGAAGAGTAGCCCCTGCTCTCAGCAACCAGAGAAAACCGGTGTGCAGCAGCGAAGACCCAATGCAGCCCAAAATAAATAAATTTAAAAAAAAACAACCAACAGTGGCAGCTCAATACATCCTCAAGTTGGCTTGCGGGCTATGTTAATTTATAGTCCTCTCTGCCATGGAACTTAGAACTAGTTAGTGCCTAGAGACTTAGCTGGAGAGCACTGAGGGAGGACTAACCAGCCCTTCCTGGTGATGTCAGCCAGCAAGCCCAGCTCAGGCACCTCAGAGTCGGTTTCCTGACTTTGGAATTTGCAGACAGCCTTTAGCCCTCTTCTCAGTTTGCTAGTGACACTCATTACCTTAAACGGTTGGACTAACAAATTCTCCATCATTTCTGCTCAGAGGCCTGATGGTTCCTGATGGAATGGTTCTCTCCCAGATACCATAGGGCTCTCTCACCACCTCCCCATGTTCCCTTCCACACCCAGCCTCCTCACAGAATTTTACTACAAAAGCAAGCTTAGAACACAGTGTTTTCCGTATTTGCTTAATCTCTTACTAAAATACTAATAACTGTGCCAGGACCTTTTTTCTTTTAATTTTAAAACATTTTAATGTACTTCTTAAAATCTTGATTTACAAGACACCTTGTCTTACTGCCACTGACCTTTCAGTACAAAAATTTTACACTATCTGTTTGCTATAAAACTACAACATTAAGATCAGGGTTGGATAATTCTTCCCTTGCTGGCCATTCTTTTATAAGGAATGTCCATTAGTCTATTACTAATTGCTTTACAAACTTGATCTACAATCTTTAAGATAACTCTAAGGGTTAAATATCATTATTTTACTATTTTTACTGAAAACTGAGGCTCAGAGAGGTCAGACCAGGTTTCAAATCTAAGTCTGTGTGCCTCTGAAGCCTATACTCTCTCCACTGTTTCATGCTAGAATAGTAGCACCAATTAAGTAATACAATGTTCAAGGTATTATATGTATTATCTCTCGAAGTCCGCTAAAACCTAGCTCTATGATGCTAAGTGTATGAATCAGAGCTGTGTCTGTATGTATGCAGCCCTCCTTCTGGCTCTTGGGCTGACTGAGGTTAAAAATATAGAGATAAAGGGAGTTCCCTGATGGCCTAGTGGTTAGGATTCCGGGCTTTCACTGCTGGGGCCCGGGTTCAATCCTCAAGCCACGCAGCCAAAAAAAAAAAAATAGAGAGACAAAGAGGGCAAGGTGACAAGATTAATCAAGTTACATAGGAACAGTACGGGGCTAATCCTAAAGATAGACTGTTTCTGGAAGACAGAAAGGAAGGTCTGAGAGAAAAGACATCTGGAATTTTTATTTTCACGTTTCTCCTTATTAGTGTTGTCATTGATGGATACCCTGTATCTAAATATCAAGTGAGTCTCTTGGAAGCCAGGTCAGTCATCCCCATGGTCATCTTTGAGTTGGATGTGCCTTCCAAAGAGATTTTCAAAAGATTGCTCCTGGAAAAAAAAAAGGAACCAAGGTAATGTATGTGATGAAAACAATGATAAAGGAATAAACTTTACTCAACCAGAAAAAGCAGGTTTTTAACAGCTTTTTCCATTCCTTCTGTTTCTCTATTAGTTTGCCTTATCCATTGCATAACAGCTCACAGATTATAGCTGTCAAGAACTCAAAGTACCGCAAAAGTATTGATGAGATTAGGCAATATTATCAAGAGCAACATCAGAACTGGTATGTGATTGATGGCTTTCACAGCAAATGGTGGGTATGGAATGAAGTCATTAAGAAGGTTAAAATAGTGAATAAACACATACAGATATACCTGGGAAGAATAAAAGCAGGTAAGAAAACATGTAACTCTGAAAACACAATAAAATGTGAATTTGAAGTCTATGCATGCCTAACTCATGTTACCATAATTCATTCAATGTGAACATTTGTTCCCATGACCTTAATCAGTATTTTAAATACATAGTATTTTCCAATTATGCGGGCATGTATATTTGTTCTAATAAATGACTGCCTCTACTCAAGCTATCAGCTTAGCTCTCCAGCTAAGTCTCTAGGCGATAACTAGTTCTAAGTTCAATGGCAGGGAGGATTATAAATTAACATAGCCCGCAAGCCAACTAGAGGATGTATGGGGCAGCTATCATTTATTCAATGTCCATGTGAACTTATCACCTAAAAACAAGACATGGTCTCTCACTAGAAGAGTTTATGGTGTTTGGAAAGCCACGTAAGAAGCTAGTTTCAAGAATGGTAGTTATATGAGGGCAGGGGTCTGTGGAGTGACACTTGGCAAAATTTTGTTTAGGAATCTAGAATTAGTTATTTTTACTATGAAATTATAGTAATATGTAAATGTTGATTCTATTAAAAACTTAATTTGAACATAGAATGTTTTTAATCTATATTTGGAATCCATGAAAGAAAATGTTTGATTATATATTCCTAGAAGTTTCTTGATTTTTCTCCAAAAATACACAAAATAGAAGGAAAGTTATCTATATCTCATATCTCTGAAAAGAGTGATGGTGCCAAAGAATTTGTCTGGAGGGGTTTCACAGACATCTGTTTAATGACTTTGTTTAACTTTGGAAAATACGGAGAAGGTATAAGGACGTATGAGGGAGCAACGTGACACAGAGAATCTTATACAAGGAAAAATGCAGTGAGGCGTCTGATAATAATGGCATCATTGAATCTTGATTTGCTTCATTATCTGGGCATCACCAGCATCTCTGGTTCCTGTTTGTCTGCAGACTGAGAATTTGTTTTCACCTGAGGATTACAAGGGATGAAGATAAGGGTGCAAGGGAAGAGAGAACTGAGTTTTAGAAACCTACTCCCAATAAGTTTTGGATAGCATCACACTAGTAGAACATTCCACAGCAGGCTTTGAAAGCAAAACTTGTGCCTCATTCATCTTTCTGTTACCCTACTTCACCTTTCCTGCCTCAGATTGGGTTGCCTGAAAACAGACTCATGATGAAAAGTTGTGTGCGGAAGCTTTATCAGGAAGTAGTCTCAGGAGTCGAGTTGCCAGATTAAGCAAATAAAAATACAGGATGCCCAGTTAAATTTAAATTTCAGATAAATGACAAGTAATTTTTTAGTCTAATTATTTCCCAAATGTATGGGACATATTTATACTAAAAACTGTTCGTTGTTTATCTGAAATGCAAACTTAAGTGGGCATCCTGTATTTTATGTCAACTGTAATTAGGAGATACACCTGTGGGGAAGTGAGGCTAGTAGAACCGAGCAGAGGGAGAAACTAACCTGCAGTGTGGTGGAAACAGAAGCCTCCCTGGATGCTATAGGGAAGCACTAGAGCTAGGATGGACCTTCAAAATTTCCCACACTGAGGGGAGAGGCCAGGCTTTATATCCTCCCGTTGGCTTGTCATTGACCAAAGGTCACTCCAGGAGGGGGTGTAACCTGTAACAGAGGGGCCATTCCCAGTGCAGCTGTGATCCGTTAGCACAGATATTTCCAGCAGCTGGGGGGTGGGTGCATCAGCCCTGAAGAGAGGGGTGCGTATGGGGCACCACAGTATCCACTACATTATTCCAGATATACTTGCCTCTGCCTTGAATAGTTTAATCTAATTGAAGCTGCCCTCTTGCTTTCCTGCTTTAGCATCTACCTGATAATCTATACCTGATTGTTTGAATTTAGTTTTGATTTTTTTTTTTTATATTCTCCACTTGCTTTGTATGTTATTCAAATAACCCTCCCCTGTCAGGGGCCCAGTTTATTCTCACTAATGAGATGGAGCAAGGTCAGGGCTAGAAAACTAAAGAAATTCCTCCTCATTCTGCCACATTCCAGAAAAGGATATATAGACATTGCCAGATGTCATCAAGACTATCCCAAGAATCAGAAAAAGAGATACTTGAGTGTCTTTTAGGACTTAAAGTGATTTGAGTCTAAATTACCCTGTCACTAAACCTGTCAGGATTGGTGAGGTCAGCACATCTGAGCTAAAGAGCAATGTACAAGTGTAAAACGATATAGTATCATATAGTATAATATTATAGGACTATATAACACTATATACTTTAACAACACTATTATTATACCATAGTACTGTGCGTTGTAATACTTTAGAATAATATTACACCAAGGTAGTATTACAGTAGTGTAATATTCTTTTTAGGAAAGGATGGTTGGGGCTTCTTAGCCTTTTCATTTGTATCATAAACAATGGATGGAATAGTGGACTCATTTGTCTATTGCTTCATAAATTATTCCGAAACTTAGCAGCTTAAAACAACACACACACACAGTCACTCACAGTTTCTGTGGGGCAGGAATCCAGGCACAGCTTAACTGGGTCCTCTGCTTCAGGGTCTCTCACAAGGCTACAGTCAAGGTGTGGGCCAGGATTAAGATCTCACCTGAGGGCCCTAATGGGAAAGAATCCACTATCATACCCATTCTTATATTGTTGACAAGATTTCATTCCTTGAAGGCTGTTGGACTGAGGGCCTCAGTTTCTTGCCAGCTGTTTGGCCGGGGGCCACCCTCAGTTCCTTGCCATATGGACCTTTCCAACATGGCAGCTTGCTATACCAAGTGAACAAGATAAGGCAAGAAAGAATGCCAACAGGACAGAAACCATAGTCTCATGTACCTGTCTTAGTTTCCCAAGGCTTCTGTAGCAAATTACCACACACTGGGTGACTTAAACAACAGAAATGTATTCTCTCACAGTTCTGGAGGCCAGAGGCCCCAAATCAAGGCATTGGCAGGGCTGTCCTCACTCTGAAGGCTCAAGGGGAGTATCTGTTTCATTTCTCTCTCTTAGCTTCCAGTGTTGCCAGCGATCCTCTGCATTCTTTGGCTTATAGACACATCACTCCAATCCTAAGGATTACTTTTATGGTTACACTGTCACATAACAAATTAATCCATGATTTATTCTTCATAATTTTAGTGTTAGTGTAAGACCTTCCTTGGCATAATAAAAAAAAAAGTGAAACTTTTCACTGGTTGAAAAGGACCATTAACAAAATATATTGGGATCAAAATTTACTCATTATAATTAAGATGTATAAAAAAGTATTTTTATTTTCTGTAACATCTCATATTGTTTTGGAGTCCCCATTCTAGTGGAATACTAGAGAGAAAACTCTTAAACTTGTCCATTGAATGAATTTGGGGGCTTTTTTATTTTTAATAGAGTCGTTAGGGTAAACCTAGTTACTTTTGGGAAAATGTTTCTTCCCCTGTCTTGGGAGCCATCAGGGCACAGGGAGAGGTTTGTGTCAGTAACATCATGTCAACAAACTGTTTTCACTTCCTGAAATCTATCCCATAGAAAAAATTTAAATATGTAGCAAATTGATGTGTGTGTGTAAGTGGCTATGTATATATACATGTACATATATGTGTATGTATATACATATATATTGTTTATAACATATAGATAGTTTATAATAGCTAAGAATTAAAAACAACCAAAACATTTATCAACAGATAATTGGTTGACTAAACTATATGTACATTTATACAGTGGAATACTGTGCATAAATTAAAAGGAATTAGGTAAATCATATAAACTGGTATGGAAAGGTGTCAAAGGCCATGACTAACTGATAAAAGCAAGTTGCAGAATAATGTTTACAGTATAGTGGCACAGGCATCTTATATGCAAAAAATATATGTGTATATGCAAATGTATAAAAAAATCTGAAAAAGATACAAACTCAACAGTGATTACCTCCCAGAAGGGATGTTGGATTGAGAGGATGGAGGTGTGAAGAGAAATTTTTACTCTGTGGAATTTTACAATGTGTACTCCTTTGTATAGTACTAGCATAATTGAAATTATTTTCATTTTGAAAATGATTGTGTTTTCTCTGAAAAAAAAATAATAGTTAATCTGTTAATAACAGGAAAAGCCGCCTGCATTGACAAGTTATGTATCTCACCTGAAGAACTGATTTCTCGCCTGGGCGAATTTGGACAGTTCTGCCCTGTCAGCCTGGCAGAATCACATGAATTAGTTGATTGCTCTTTAACTGATTCCTTGGAATTTGCAGCAGAGTTCAGAGGGCACTATTATAAAATGAGTTCTCAGGAGAAATTGAATGTAAGTTTGTTCCTGACTCCAAGTATTTACCAGGGAAATAAAATACCGGCCTCAGAATTCACCAAACAGGAAGGGGTGGGCACAGCTGGGAACACCCAGGAATTGGGGACCAGGAGACCCAATTTTGGAAACTGTGACCCTGGATTCAATGAGGCAACTCAGAGTCCAGTCCTAAGACTGCATCCCAAGACATATTTTGGCACAAAGCAGAAGTTCAGGGTCAGTGATGGACCCTCCACCTGGGTCAGCTTAACAGGTAGGGAGACCCAAGGGTGAGCCCGCCCGTGAAGGGGGTGCTGAGCATCTGGGTGGGGATTCCATTCAAAGGGTGCAGAAGGGAAGTCAGAGTCAGTAGAAATGAAGTAAGACCGACGTACGTCTCCTGTGCTTTCAACTTTTTTCTATCACTTTAATTTCCTGTGTACCATATATTGCTATTTAATGCAACAGAATGCAGACTTGTTATGATATTACAATGACCATAATTTGGTGATATAAAAAGGTTGTAGTTGAAAACTAATCAGGTGCCTCTGAACATTTTATTTTCCTCTGAAGAATTTGAATTTTTTATCACTTTAAGAAAAAGACATTTATTTCTTCCTGCTTATTTAAATGATAATCACAGAATTTTAAAACTGGAAATGACATTAGAGGTCATGTACCTGGTCTGCTCCCTTCATTTTAGAGTGATAACTGAAGCTGGAGAAGCTAATTCACCTGCCAAAGGGCACCCACCTAGTTAGTTATACTGTAGGACAGGAAGACTATGCACTCCAGTGCCTGGGACATAGAGCTCAGCAAATGTTTTCTGTATAAGTAGATGAGTGAGTGAGTGAGTGAGTGAGTGAGTGAAAGTAGGAGAGACCTTACATGAAATCACTTGCAAGTATTACTATAAGGCACCTGCAGTCATGGAAGGAGCTATAGTAGTTCAGAAAGCAGCTCTCAGATGGTTTGAAGGACGAACATTGCTACTGAAAATGGGGACAGTAGCAAGAGAGCCTCAGTGGATTCTCATTGGCATAGTATTCCTGTCTCAAGTGGTCACGTTGCTGTAATCTTTTCTTATAGAGATTTTTGGAGAACCCCGAATTATACGTGCCTCCATTAGCACCTCATCCTCTCCCGTCTGCCGACATGATGCCCAAAAAGCTGACACTGTCGGAGCTGAAGAGCCGGTTCCCTAAGTGTGCCGAGCTCCAGGGCTACTGTCCAGTGACCTATCAGGATGGCAAACAAAGGCAAGTCCTTGCTCTCGTGCAAGTACAGGATGATAGCTCTACTCAGAATAAGTGGTCCATATAACAGTCTTAACATTTTGATCAAAAGGTCACTATTGCTTAACTGGAAAATGTTCTATTTCTTCCTTGAGCGGCAAAGATAGAAAAATAAAATATTTTGACACTTTATTTATACAGTACTGCATATTAATTATACAATACATAGTTGTTTTTGTTTGTTCCTTTGTCTTTCAGATACGAAGCCCTAGTACCTGGTAGCATTCACTATGCTTTAGAATATCGTGATCGTATATATATCTGTGAGAGTAGAGAAAAACTTGAGAAATTTCTGAGGTGAGACCATTCACTAAGTCACAAACATTTACTGAACATCTATGTTGACTGCATCATGCTGGGATAGATACATATGTGAGTGCACACACACACACACACACGTGCATAGATACATACACATAGCTGAAGGGGTAGCAGTTACTTACCTACTGCCACACATTTCTGTTTTTCACAAGAAGCTGGAAACCAAATTTCTTCTTACATTTATCTGATTTTTAAACTTTTGTGACTGATTCCATTTTTTAAAAATTACAATGTGGATCAAACCACATCTGCAGATAGAATTTGTGCAGTAGTTTGTGACCTCTAGTGAAGATCAATGTTTGAAGAAATTTAACAGTAAAAAGAGAAAAGACATTAATTGCTGGAAAGGATATAGGACTCAAGGAGTGAAGGAGTAAAAAAAGGATTTTCTTTTTTCTTCAATGGGAAAGGTACGAGCATGTTAAAATGCAGGTGCCTGGGAAGGATCCAATAAAGAAGGAAATGCCGAAGGTGGGAGAGAGAGAGAAATTGCTATTTAAGATTTCTGGAGAGAGGGTGGAACAGGGATGCAAAGAATGTGTGGAGACTGATCTTAGCTGGGAGGTAAGCTCCAGCGTGGAGAAAGGAGCCTATGTGTGGCTCTGCTTGTGGTGAGCAGTTGAAGTTTCATTCTGATGCTTCTCCTTGGATAGCCTGGCCCCCATGTGGGGGTTACTGGGAGGGTTAGAAATGTGAGGGCAATAAAGTAAGCTTTATATAGTTGCTGTGAAAAATAAGAACACTGAGGAGAGCTGAGCAGGGCTAGGGACCCAGGCGAAGCTGGCCGTCATGAATTTCTAGGAGCCCCAGTCTTCCCACTTGTATCATTTTCTCCATGGGAGAAAAACAGGCAGTGAACATTATCTTTCAGCTGTCTCTTGTGTGTCCACCTTCCTGTGTACACACAATGAGCACATCTGTGGGCATCTGTCTAATGGATTTTGTGTTCTTAGGTCGCCACTGAAATACTGGGATCAGAAGCTTCCTTACAAACTTCCCCCATTAAAGGAACCGATGTATCTCACTAGTCTGCCTTTGCCTGGATATCTCGAACAGGTTCACTTACATGAGTTTCTATGCATAGATTTTAGAAGACTACAGCAATCTCTTCTTTAACAATAATTTTTATTTTGGTAACAATGAAATTCAAGGCAGAGTTTCCTGATTTTAAGCTGCAAATCCACTTTTTTTTTTTTTTTTTTGCGGTACGCGGGCCTCTCACTGTTGTGGCCTCTCCCAATGCGGAGCACAGGCTCCGGACGTGCAGGCTCAGCGGCCATGGCTCACGGGCCCAGCCGCTCCGCGGCATGTGGGATCTTCCCGGACCGAGGCACGAACCCGTGTCCCCTGCATCGGCAGGCGGACTCTCAACCACTGCGCCAACAGGGAAGCCCTGCAAATCCACTTTTAACCTATTTTGGTTTTGAGTGGTTATGAAAATAAAATGTGAGAAAAGCCCCTGTTTCCATAGCTAATTCCCAAATACCTGCACTACAGTGAAAAAAGAGTAAGATAATTATTTACCTCTGACTTGTAGTTTGTTTCTTATTTTGAATTTCAGTGTCTGTAAAACTTTTTCTTAATTTGAAATGTGTAAATTCAGTCTCTAAGAGGTTTTTTTCCCCCGCTCAAAAGAGTTGAGTTGAGGTGTCACCACAACTGAACCACCAAACACATATTTTGCTCAAAATCTGGATGAAGCTATCTACTCAATCACATCTTATTTCTCTAAATATACCTCTTTCTGAATATAGTCAAATTTATCAGTAGCCAACCACTATTTTAAAGGGTTTTAAAAAAATTTTTTCTATAAAACAGTTGCCTAGGGCACAATTTCATACCTTTCTTACAAATTCCTAATCCTAACTTTGCTTTTTTTCAGCTCCCCTAGATGGTTAGCTTTCAATCTAGTTTAATATCAAAAGGCAAGATGACACTCACCCAGAAAAGGGTGTTCTCTTCTTTTCCTGCTTGGGGCTCCAGAATCTCAACTGCAGTGATAACTGTGGTCTCTGGAATTCCTGGTCAGGTGGCGCAGGGTCCTGAGAGTGGGAGGCAAGCTGGCCAGTTCTGAGCAATGGAAGCAGAGATGGGCCAAGACAACTCAAAGCCCAGTGTCCCCTCCTTTCTTTTTTAACTTTTTGTTATGGAAAATGCCAAACATATAAAAATAGAACTGTGTAATGAAACCCACGTAGCCATCACCTAGCTGGCGCTAAGCCAATCTGTAGTTTTTATTTTTCCTAATCCAATGTATTTTGTGTTTCTTAGTCCTGCCGGCTAAGAGCTCATTTAACTATCTTTGTAAGCTCCATCCTCAACCCCAGGAGGCTATTTGAGGCAAAGAATAACTAACCTCTTTATCTATTTGCCACAAGAAAATAAAACAAACTCAAATATACACATAATCCGTTCCCTACCTGCAGGGTATCGCAACGGCTCTAATTAAAGCCATGAATGCAGCAGGATGCTTAAAGCCCAAATTCCCCTTCTTAAGTGTACAGAGATCTGCGCTACTCTATATAGCATTTCATCTAAAAGGTATGTCTTTTTTTTTTTTTTTTGCTAGAAATGATATGCTACTCAGAACTAATTTAATATTAATTGTAGTATAATGTAATAAATAGGATTGTTGAGTTGGGTTGGTCACTTGCATGGGGTGTGTGCGGTGTTGGTAGCAAATATTTTAGCAAAAATATCAAAACTGAGTTTCTAGTTTTTAAAGCAGGGGCTACGAGTAACCTAATCAGCACTCAATAATCCATTCCACATAGGAAGGTGAATAGAGACAATTACGATCTAAAATACCATAATCCCCAAATCTTATTTGGGATTTGGATATCTTCTTGGCCATAGCTGCTCAACTCAATCACACATGAAGTTCTCCTTCTCTTTAATATAATGATTCACTAACCTAACAAAAAACATTCACAGTCCTGTGAAATTTTCTACAGCCTTTAATCCCAAAGGTTCTGAGTACACAAGAAAAAAATATAAGAAGAAGATGGAGCAGTTTATGGAGAGATGTGAACTCATTACATACCTGGGTGCCAAGATGACCAGAAAATACAAGGAACCTCAGTTTAGAGCCATTGACTTCGATCATAAATTACAGACCTTTCTCTCTCTTAGAAATATAGACCCAGTCAATGGATAGAATGCTTGGGTAACTGCACCCAGAATCTTAAGAGTTAACCTGAAAGGGATAAAAAGCAAATAGATTGAAAATCTGGCCCTCCCTGACGTACTTTTCCCTCCTGAGTGATACAACACGGCTGCCAGACTTCAAATGAATTCAGAGCTCTGCCAGCCAGGAAGGAGTGCTCTTCTGTAAGCCTAAGTTTTCATATAATTGTAAAGTTTATTGCTCTTTGCCTGAACTTTGAGGTTTTAACAAAAGTTATTCCATTTAGAATTCCATTTAGAATATTTAGGTAACTTATTTTACTTAATGAATCTACTGTTCATTTTCCTTTTTAATATTTTCAGCAGAAAAGTCAGTCTCTGTTAAATGTAAAGTCATTTATGCAGTAAATGTTAGAAAGCTTCAAGAAGCAAAATTAACATGGATATAAATAAAATAGAAATATTGGTTACACTTTTAACATAGGGAGTTGTTGGTAAACTTCATGAACCTAAAGACGCTTTATCATTTTCCCAACAAAATAAATGGATTTTGAGGTAACTAAATGGCTGCTGCTTTTCTTTTTCTCGAGTATCCAAGGGAACATGCTTGATACATTATTCTGTGGTTAGAAATCACCTGGATATTTGAGAAGGATGAAATCTAGAGTCTTTTCACATGACATTATCAAGAAGTATATGCTAGAGGAAAATTACTAAATTGAATTTGAGTGAGATTTTAAAAATAAGATGATCAGTTTTTCAGCAGGACTATAAGAAATCTAGCATGTGAAATAGCAAGATTGTCTCTTTAAAAAAAATGAAAGGTACAACCATTATCTTATTTAACCTTGGGTAAATCTCAGTTTCGATGAGCCTTTGTTTCTTAAACTCTAAAATGAATGATTTAGCTCTTTTTTCCCAGCGTTATTGAGGTGTAATTACAAATAAAATTATACATATTTAAACTTTACCACGTGATGATTTTGATATAGGTATACCTTGTGAAATATTTACCACAATCAAGTTAATTAATGCATCTGTCACCTCACATCGTTACTTTGTGTGTGTGTCTGTGTAGTAAGAATGCTTAAGAATCACTGTTAGCAAATTTCAAGTATCATGACAATATTATTAACTATAGTTACCATGCTGTACATTAGATCCTCAGAATTTATTCATCTTATACCTGAAAGTTTGTACCCTTTGATCAATATCTCCTATTTCTCCCCTGCCCCCAACCCTTAGCAACCACTCTTCCACTTTCTGCTTATATGAGTCTGACCTTTTTTTTTTTTAGATTCCACATATAAATGATACCATACAGTATTTGTCTTTCTCTGTCTGGCTTATTGCACTTAGCATAATGCCCTTCAGATTCATTAATGTTGTCTTTGATACCTACAATTTCAACAACATTAATTAAAAACTAGAAGCCTGTTTTATATATATTTTATATGATATATTTAATAATAAAACAAGTTTTAAACAAAAACTAGAAACCTATTGTCAAAGTTAGGATAAACCCCAAAAGTCTTTGAAGAGTTACTGATATACCCATAGATGAATCATTATTTTTTCGGGAGACTGGGAGCTGTCAGTAGCTGCCAAGTTTTACCAGCAACGTAAGGCACCACTCACTCTTCTCTTCACAGTTCTTAGTACTGCTAATTTACCATCTTCCCACAGTGTTCTTAACGTGTCCACAGGCCTCCTCAGCCATTGTGTTTTCTTCTATGGGTATACGAAGTTTCCTTTAGCAATTAAACCCAAACTTTATTGCTTCAGCTCCCCCACCTTTCTGAAGGGCAGTAGTCATGAAAAGTACCCCCAGGAATCTCTTGAGAGGTAGGGAGTATCTCATAGGCTCCAGAGCAAGTCCACACCCACTGGATATCTGCCATCTTCTGGGGATCTTGTTCTATAATATGGCTTCACTCTGAGAACTGTACAAACCCAAGGGAGTGAGAAATCTCACAGCTCATCCATCATTGTTCTGGAGCTGCTGAGTTCTGCACAGAAGTGGGATGAATGCTCCCTCTCTCCTAAGGAGGGAGAAACTTAATCCCTGAGCTGAGCAAGGGACCAAATGCCATGTGATTCTCCCTTTTCATCCCTGTCTCCACAGAGTGTCTTCCTTCAAGTAAATCTATTTAACAGGGTGTAGCAGGTAGGAGCATTGGGTAGGGAGTGGGGAATCAAATTTCCAGAGCAGCTTATAGCTCTGGACATTCCAGGTCCCTAACACTCGCATGCAAATTACAGTTCATTACACGTAGGACTCTATTTAGAATAACCACAGACAAGGCTACCATTCCAGGCTGTTTGCTGTGTGCTACTGGCTTTACATACAGTACCTCATTAAATTCTCACACATTGTATTAATACACACGAGAAGAGTTTCTTACCCAAGATCACATAAGTAGTAGAATCCAGATTCAGACCCTGATCAGACTAACTCCAGAGCCTTGCTCTTCCTTTACCACCTCCTACACTGTAAGTCCATCTCGGAAACCACCATAACCGTGTCAGTATTCCTGGGGCATTTCATTGGCCAGAGCCCTTTGGGCACTCGTGCAGGCATGTGCGTGTGCGTGTGCATGTGCGTGTACTTTAGAATATAAAAATATTACAGAAGACACAGGAAAATTTTTTCTGTTGAACCCAAGACTCCCTAGCCCCACCCCCTACATGCATTCACACCCCATCTGTAATGGTTGCAAGTTGTGTTTTCTTTAGCAAGTTAGGTCAAGAGGTCTGTGTCCCTAGGAAGGGAGAATGACATTTCTCCAATGAGAAAGGAGAACATGCATCATTTAAAAACCTGTTATTAAAATCTTTTGTTTATAAATCATGCTTGCATATTATTATAAATAATCCATCAACTGGTGTCCTGAATACGATGAAAGAATATTCTGACTGGGTGTCCAGGGACCCTGAATGTCTTCCCTGAGTGAAGCAGTAAGAGGGTGAGTGGCCAGCCCTCGGTGCTCACTGGGGATCATTACCCCCATGCTCAAGGCTGCCACCCGACCACTTCAGGAAGAGGCTGAGGCAATGCCCATCCAAGGGTCAGGGAGAGTGCTCAACCACCTGTGCCTCTTACATAGCTTGTCTAGATGTCATATTTACTACAACTAAAAGAACACATAATTTCACCCAGGAAGGAGAGGTAGTGCCCATTTGACAGACCCTAAGACAAAAAGTAATATAATTACAGTCAGTGAAATATGGAAAAGTAGGCAAAGGATTTTGCACTTCCTTTCCAATTAACACTCAGATACATCAAGTGGATATACTATATTTGACCATTCCTATTGCTAGACTATGTACTGTTGTACTATATTTTAAAATGCTGTAATGAAACTTTCTTCACCATATTTGGGATTATTAGCCTGATATAAATTCTGGGAAACAAAAGTACAAGGTGAAAGGATATGAATTTTAAAAAACTAAGATGATGATGCTAAATGGTAGTGGTGAAAGTGGTGCTCTTGGGCACTCCTGGGAACACTGTGAATTGCTATTTGGAAGGCAGCTTAGTAACAGGAATTGAGACCCATAAGAATAAATGGGGGGAAAGCAGAACCTTGTTACTTTAACTTGAATTAATAGTGATATTGAACATTATTACGTATGTTGGTCATCAGTTGCATTTCTTCTTTTGTGAATTATTTTTTCACGCCCTTTGCTCTTACTCACTGGGTATTTTTAAATTGTTTTGCATGAATTCTTTATGTAATATACACAGTAAATAAGTCCTATTTTTTAGGTATCAAAGTAAGAGCTGTTCATCCTCCTCTTATGATATTGAATACTTTTCTAAGCTCTGGAAGTTCTTCCATCTTCAGAGATTGAATAAATATTCTATTTTGTTTTCTTCGTGTGTGTGTGTGTGTGTGTGTGTGTGTGTGTGTTTATATTTAATTCTTTAAGCTGCCAAGAATTCATTTCAGGATATGTTGTGAGCCGTGGTTTTAAATTCTTCAAAACTCAAAGTAATAAATACTATGGTTTTTCAAAAACATTTTCAGTTTTATTATATATTTCATTTTATTCTCAGTGCATTTATTAAAAGTTTTCATAAATTCATTGGTGAAGGAGAAGGAGTTCAAGAACAGGGAAAAAATGAGAGATATATTTTATATATGTATGCCTCAGTCTCACTGTGGGTGATTTTTTTTTGTTTTATCTTTTTTGGTCTTTTTGTTTTGCTTTTACAAATGAAGGCCTGAGTAGAGGTATATCTGCAAAGCCTGAGGTCCCTTAATTATGGGTGGTTCTGGGAATAATACTTAGAAGGGTAATATCTAAATTAAATGGACCTTTCAAAATTGATATTCTAACCAGGAGGTGAAAGTCATTCCAAGGCTTAAGGAACACATATATTCCCCAAACCTGTGAGCCAGGCATGTTGAAAACTGCTTAGCCTATACAGGCATGTGCATATTTACAAGGAACTCTCCCAGACTAGGGTAAGAGATAAAAATATAAACAGATACACACCACCCCTGTGTACTGCAGGAGATATGGAGCCTAGAAACTGGAGCACTACTGAATTAGTGCTATAAAATCCCTATAAAGTGCTTTATAGTCCCTAGAAAATGCCCCATTGGCATTGAATATTGTCAGTTGCCTTTCTGTTCCCCTCAAATCCCTTTCAGTCATAATGAGCCTTGGACTATAGTTTCTTCCAGCTACAGTTACCAGTCAACTATCATAGCCTACAAAGATGTTTTCTGATGCCCTTTGTAATGGCAAAGGGCTTTCACCAACCTTCAGTTGCCAGCTGATCATGGCCCTCTCCTTCCCTCAAACTCCCGCCAAGTTCTCCATTGACTCAATCCACCCAGAAGCCAGTATGTGCTGGGCTCTGCTGATGAAGTCCTTGCAACCTCCCAGTGCCAAAGATGGAGACAAGGGTGGACAATGGATTTGGTGGAGAAAGAGAAAAACCCCCTCTTTATCTGTAAGTGATTTTACTTACAACAATTTATAGTCTATACCCTGATAACTCAAATATTAATATCTCAAATTCTTTTCTCACCTCTGAACTCCAGACTCTTATCTATAATTGCCTACTGTGTATCTTTACTTGGTTATCTAGTTGACATCTCAAATTCAATATGTCCACCCCATACTTGTTATCCACCCAACTTTTCTTCCTCCAGTTTTCCACCAGATCAGTTAATGGTAATACTGTATACTCAGTTGATTTGGCCTCATACCTAGGGATTAACCTTGATCACATTCTTTCCCTCACTCCCACATCCACTCTCTCAACAAGCCCTGTCAAAGAGAACTACCTCCAAAATATACCATGAGTCTGGACTTTTCTCATGTTTTGCACTGATTTCACCTAGTCTCTATACCTCTACTCATGTTCCTCTAGGATCTACTTTTCATCTAGTACCTGGATACTCTTAAAATACATAAATCAGGTTCATCAGTCCCATTTTAGAATCTTCCAATGGCCCCCTATCTCAGTTAAAATAAAATCAAAATTCCTTACTCTTGGTATATGTTAATTTTATGTGTCAATTTGGAGGGTGTTTTGGATGAGATTAAAATGTAAACCAATGACCTCTGAGTAGGCAGATTGCCCTCCATAATGTCAATTGAAGATGTGCATAGAACAAAAATACCAGCCTCCCAAAGCAAAAGAGAATCTTCTAGCAGCATGCCTTCAGACTTCATCTACACCATCAGCTCTTCTGGGTCTTGAGCCTGCTGGCCTATACTGCAGATTTAAGACTTCACAGCCTCCATAATCATATGAGGTAATTTCCTATAATAAATCTAAATCTCTATATATCCTATTGGTTCTGTTTCTCTGGATAACTCTGACTAATACAGCATAAAAGGCCTTGTAAGGGCCCTGCCTAACTTTTCAACATATTCTCCAATTCTTTTTTTATCTGTTCCTTCCTTCTTTTGTATTGACTAAGGACTTTTTAATTCCGTTTTCTCCTCTAAGGGTTTTGAAGTGCCTGCATTCTATTTATATCCATTGAGTGGTTACCACTATTCTTAACATGAATACTTACTCTAAAGGCAATCAATACCTCTATCCTTAAAACACTTAATACCAATCACCAGCTCCCATCTTAAATGCTATTTTTATTCAGTATTTTAGATCTAGTCTACTTGTTTGCTATCCAAATTAGGCATTTTCTTTTCATAATCAGTGTTTGTTTAGATTTTTCATTTTTCGTCTCTCACCATTCCATCTTACAACTCAGACTTTCCTCCTAGCATTATTTTCCTTCCTAGAGTAGGGTTTGTTGACAGTCAGTGATTTCAGTTTTTGTTTGTCCAAAGAAACGAATTTTTTTTTGGCTGCATTGCGTGGCTTGTGGGATCTTAGTTTCCCAACAAGGGATTGAACCTGGGCCCTCGAAAGTGAAAGCACCAAGTCCTAACCACTGGACCACCAGGGACTTTCCCTCCAAAATTGTTTTTATTTTTCCCTTGTTCCTTATGATAATTTTATGGTATACGAAATAGACAATCTGAATAGGCCTATATTGATAATGAAACTTAATCAATAAAAACCTTCCAAAATAGAAAGCATCAGGCTCAGATGGGTTCACTGGCGATTTCCACCAGACATTTAAAGAAGAAACTATGTCAGTTCTCTATATAGTCTCTTTCAGAAGACAGAAGCAGAGGGAATACTTCCTAGTTCATTCCATGAGGCCAACGTTACCCTAATACCAAAACCTGACAAAGACATTACAAGAAAACTATGGACCAATATCTCTCATGAACATAGATGCAAAAATCCTCAACAATAATATCAGCAAATTGAATCCAACAAGTATAAAAAGAATTATACGTCACAACCAATTGGAATTTATCCCAGATATGCAAGACTAGTTCAACATTCAAATATCAATTAATGTAGACCATCATATTAACAGGTTGAAGAGGAAAAATCACATGATCATATTAATAGATGCAGAAAAAGAATTTGACAAAATCCAACACCCGTTCATGATAAAAATTCTTGGTGAAATAGCACTAGAGAATTTCCTTACTTGGTAAACAATAGTTACAAAAATCCACAGCTTACATCATACCTAATTGTGAGAAACTAGATTTCCCACTAAGATCAGAAATAAGGCAAGGTTGTACCCTCTCACTACTCTTTTTCAATATCACACTGGAAGTCCTAGCTAATGCAGTAAGACAAGAAAAGAAGGTAAAATGTATACTGATTGGGGAGGAGGAATTTTTTTTTTCTTTTCTGTGGTACGCAGGCCTCTCACTGTTGTGGCCTCTCCCGTTGCAGAGCACAGGCTCCGGATGCACAGGCTCAGCGGCCATGGCTCACGGGCCCAGCCGCTCCGCGGTATGTGAGATCCTCCCGGACCGGGGCACGAACCCGTGTCCCCTGCATTGGCAGGCGGACTCTCAACCACTGTGCCACCAGGGAAGCCCGGAATTTTTTTTTTATTCATAGATGACATGACTATATAGAAAATCCAAAAGAATCAACAACAACAACAAAACCTCCTGGAATTAATAGGTGATTACTGCATGATGGCAGGATATTAGGTTAATATACAAAAATCAATTGTTTTCATATATATTGGCAATGAACAAGTAGAAGTTGAAATTAAAAACACAATACCACTTATATTAGCACCCAAATAAAATAAGTACTAAGGTATAAATCTAACAAAATATGTAAAATATCTATATGAATAAAACTACAAAACTCTGATGAATGAAATCAAAGAACTAAAGAAATGGAGAGATATTCCATGTTCTGAGTAGGAAGATTCAATATTGTCAAGATGTTAGTTCTTCCCAACTTGATCTATATGTTCAATGCAATCCCAATCACAATCTCAGTAAGTTGTCTTGTGGATATCTACAAATTGATTCTAAAGTTTATTTGGAGAGGCAAAAAACACAGAATAGCCAGCACAATATGGAAGGAAAAGCCCAAAGTCAGAAGACTAACACTACCTGACTACAAGAGTATAAGCTACTGTAATTGTCTTGGGGAAAGAATAGATGAATAAATCAATGAAACAGAAAAAGGAGCCCAGAAATGGATCCTAAGCAGGGCAGTGACTTCAGTCTCTGGATGTGATCTGCATTTGGAAAGATCTCCTGTATTCCTGTGTATTGGAGGGAACAACACTGCAACTTAGGCTAGTTAGAAACCCTTAATAGTCTACTGAAGAAAGATGCTGAAAGTCTGAACAATAATGATCATTTTAATGATAGTAGACATGAATTAAACAATTAAGCCCATTTCATACTTAATCTTGTTTACCCCACAGCCACCCAGTGTTGGCACTGGTGTCAACTTCTCCATTTCACAAGTAAGGTAAACAAGGTTGACAGGATACGTAACTTGATCAAGATCACTCAGTACCCAGATCTGTTTGACTGCAGCTCTCTCTTCAGGCCCTTGAAGGACTCAGGCATTGGACGATGGTTTTGATGCTGATGCTGATGATGACGACGATGACGGTGAATGTAAAGGCGCTTTCATTCATTCGGCACACATTAGAGACCTGAAAGCCGGCTTCAGCGTCCAGAAAGGAGAAAAGACTAAATTGATTAAGGTGTCAGTGAGCCACTAATAGGATATAAAACTTCCATAACTGCAGAGGACAACGCCGCTACTGCCCTCTGCCCCCCACTCACCTCAAACACCAGACCTGCCAGGACTCCGTTGGCGGCGCCTCCGGGGACCTCAGGCTCTGCTCCACCCCGTCCCGCCCCCGGGCGCCTCCGCGCGCCACGTGGTCCGGCGTCCGCGCAGGCGGGTCCCGGCGCCGGCGCTTCCGTGTTGGCTGCGGCGACGGCGGCGGCGCAGGGGCAGAAGCCGCGCGGCCCGGAGACGGCAGAGGCTGGCCGGGCGGAGCTGGGGGCCTGGGCGGGCCCGGCGTGGGTGCGCCCGCCAGGCCCCGTGTGCGCCACCCGCGATTTGGACTCTGCCGGGCGTCCGGAGAGGTAGGTCCGCCACTGGCCATCCGTCGGTGGCGCGGCACCGCAGCCGTGTCGACCCCTCCCCAGCCGGCAGCTCCCGGGCCCGACCCAAGAGGTCCAGGGTCGGAGGTAGGGACCTCCCCCGCGGCCCGCTCCCAGCTCGGCGGGCTCCGGGGAATCGCGCGCCCTCAGCTCCCCGCACCGTCGGGCGCCAGCCTGGGCGGTCCGCGCCGCCTTTCCAGAGGGAGGCCGGATACTTCATTGCAGCTACCCCAATTCACTTTGTTTTTCTTCGCTCTTTCTATTTTTGTGTCACAGACAAAATGGCTAATAATATGTAAAATCGACGACACTGTAGTTCTCATTCTTCTGTTTGTGCAACTATGGAAAGTTAGTGCAGGGAAGGACTTTAGAGATGGTTGAGCCCAATTCCTTCATTTTACAGAGCAGAAAACAGACCCTGAGAGGTCACGTGGATGTCGGAAGTTCACCCAGCTGGGTAATGGTACAATAGGAGTGAGAACCCAAAGCTAAGTTTTTAAATAGTCTTTTAAAAGTGGTAAATGATGAAATTTAGCCAACAAAGTGAAGTGACTAGTAGGTTCCATTGGGCTGGGATTAATCTTGTTAGAGAATGCCTCCTCCTTTTTAAACATTATTTTCTTATTTCAGGTTTAATCCTTCTTGGGCTTCTAAAGAAAATGGCAGAAACATCATCAGAGCCTTCTGGGCAGCTGGTTGTACACTCAGACACTCACAGTGACACCATCCTGGCCAGTTTCGAGGATCAGAGGAAGAAAGGCTTCCTCTGTGACATTACTTTAATCGTGGAGAATGTGCATTTCCGGGCCCACAAAGCCTTACTTGCTGCCAGTAGTGAATACTTCTCAATGATGTTTGCTGAAGAGGGGGAGATTGGCCAGTCCATTTATATGCTGGAAGGCATGGTTGCCGACACGTTTAGTATCCTGCTGGAATTTATCTACACGGGTTGTCTCCAGGCCAGTGAGAAAAGTACAGAACAAATCCTGGCTACTGCCCAGTTCTTAAAAGTCTATGACCTGGTAAAGGCTTACACAGACTTTCAAAATAATCATAGCTCCCCAAAGCCACTGACTTTGAACACAGCTGGCGCTCCAGTGGTTGTTATTTCTAATAAGAAAAATGATCATCCAAAGCGGAAACGGGGAAGACCAAGAAAAGTCAACAGTATGCAGGAGGGGAAATCAGAACTGGCTGCAGAGGAAGAAATACAGCTGAGGGTGAACAATTCAGTTCAGAATAGACAAAACTTTGTGGTTAAAGAGGGAGACGATGGTGTACTGAATGAACAGATTCCAGCAGAAGAATTGGAAGAATCTGAGCCGGCTTGTGAGCCAGGTAGAGGGGAGGAAATGCCAGCTGAAAAAGATGAGAACTGTGATCCCAAGATCCAGGATGGGCAGGACAACCAGAATCGGTGCAGCAAGCGGAGGATTCGGAGGTCCGTCAAACTGAAAGATTATAAACTAGTTGGGGATGAAGACGACCAGGGTTCAGCCAAGAGGGTCTGTGGAAGGAGGAAGCGCCCCAGTGGCCCCGAGGCCCGTTGTAAAGACTGTGGCAAAGTGTTTAAGTATAATCACTTTTTAGCAATCCACCAGAGAAGCCACACGGGTAATTACTCTTTCACAGCTTACTGGAATATGTTTTGGAGAAGTAACAATAATAACAGCTTTCATTTATTGTGCAATGTCTATGTGATGGGCATTGTAATAAAGTATACATGTTATTGCATTGAATTCTCACAACAGTCCTGTGAGACAGTTAATATTGTGCAGATGCAAAGACTTAAGTCTAGAAAGCTGAAGGTAACTTGCCCAGGGCATCCATGTAGTGACAGGTGGGAATTGAACCCAAGGAACCTGATTCCAAAACCTCTCTACTTATTTGAAGTTGTTGGTTCAAGGCTTGAATGTCCAGGAATCAAGCTGTAGCCAAAGTTAATATGCTTTATGATTCTTGAAGATTCCTCATCTTGACCATAGCTGTGTTTTTGCCCAGATATGTCTGGACAGCTCTGTCACTCAGCCACCTAGCTGTAAATGCCTTTTCCTTTTTGGTCCCTCTAGCCCCGTACTGGCCAATAGCTCTTTTGTGAGTATGGAAATGTTCTATATCTATGCTGTCCATTTTGGTGGCCACTAGCCACTTGTGTATTTTGAGCACTTGACATGTGGTGAGTGTGACTAAAGAACTGAATATTTTATTTTATTTTATTTTATTTATTTATTTTTTGCGGTACGCGGGCCTCTCACTGTTGTGGCCTCTCCTGTTGCGGAGCACAGGCTCCGGACGCGCAGGCTCAGTGGCCATGGCTCACGGGCCCAGCTGCTCCGCGGCATGTGGGATCTTCCCGGACCGGGGCACGAACCCGCGTCCCTGCATCGGCAGGCGGACTCTCAACCACTGCGCCACCAGGGAAGCCCCTGAATATTTTATTTTAATTAATTTGAATAGCCACCATTCAGATGGTGGCTAGGCTGACAGTGCAGCCCTAGCCAGAAATCCCTCCTCCTTTGAGCTCTCTCTTAACGTACCTAACTCACTCTGCTTTGGGTCAGGCTGTAGTTATATACCTGTAATCTACCCCTCAACCTAATTGTAAGCATAAGTATAGGGTCTGGTACTTAAAACCTGTCATCCAGCAGCCTGCTGTCTTATGACCTGGCAGCATCCAGCAGTGTGGTTCTCAACCTGGCTGCATGTTTTAGTCTCCAAGGGAGCTTCTAAAACTACCAGGGCCTGGGTCCCAGCCCCAGAGCTTCTGATTTCATTGCCTGGAGTGTTGGTGTTTTTAAAAGCTCCCTGGAGATTTTAAGTACAGATAGACTGAGACCCTGAATTTTGGTTCTTTGAACACAATAGACACTTGAGAAATATTTGTTGAACTGTGACAGAGGCTAGTTTAAGGAGTTAAATAGTGCTACAAGATTCATTAAGGAAAACAGCATGTAGCATCTTCCCTTTTCCCAGTGGTTTCTGCAATTTTGCACTGAATCACTTTAGTATGGGTCTCTTTTCTTCCATTTGAGTGGTTACCAGTAGATCCATACAGTCTGGAAAACCACCTTTTAGTTCCAGAAAAATTTCATGAATTATTTCATAGACGGTTCCCCTCTGTTTACTCTGCTCTCTCTTTCTGGAACTCCTCCCATTTGGATGTTGAACCTCCTGGACTCATCCTCTAATTTTCTTATCTTTTGTCTCCTATTTTCCATCACTTTCTGCTCTACTTTTTGGGAGATTTCCACTTTATCTTTCAACTTTTATTGTTTTTCTATTTCTACTCTTATTTTTTTTTACTTCTAGGAGCTCTTTTGTTCTCTAAATTCTTTTTTTGTTTGTTTTTAGTGAGCCTGTTAATAACAACATTTACTTATTTGTTAATTTTTAATGCTTTCTTCACTCTGGGCAGTCTGTTTTCTGCAAGCTGCTTTTTCTCTTATCCGTTTTGGTGTCTATTTCTACTACTAAAGACCTTCCTTGACTGTCTGGTGATTTTTTTTTAATCATGTTTAATTACATGCAAGAATGGTTTGCTAAAAGATTTTTTTTTTATCATGTTTAATTACATGCAAGAATGGTTTGCTAAAAGCTACTGGCAACTCTGCAGATGTAGACAGGGCCTGTAGGCATCTTGCTGATACCCCGCATCACATTTTCAGCTCTCTTACTGCCGGCCCTTCGCATTCCAGGAGAAGATGCTCCACCTCCCACCTGGGGGCTGTGGGCCTGGCTGCCAGCGTCTAGCGCAGGAGGGGGCAGAAGGCTGGGGGGAGTCTCATCCCAGCTGTGAACTTTGACTTGCTCTCCCTGTGGTAGTGGCTCCACTGCGCTAGGAGACCTCTAACCCTGAGACCCCTAGTCCAGAGATCCTTCATCCGATTTACCCTCTTCAGAGAACAGTCTCCATCTTCTGCTGGGGAGAGGGTCAGTCTCCTGGTTACATGGAGTAGGAGACTGGACCTGGGGGGCCTAACTACCTTTGAAACGGACTGTCATTTATCCTCCCTCACCCCTATTTTCAGAGATAACAGGTGCCACCAATTCCTGACCTTGTGGAGGCTCTGTCTTAAATTAGGTCGTGTGTATCTCAGCGCTCCTCACCGCTGGTGTAGGACTCGTCTAGCTCCATCTTGCAAAATGTTATTGCTGATGTTGTCTCTCCTGTTCACTGTTGTTTTAATTTGGGAGGGGACAGAAGGATGTGCAGATTCTTGCTTACATCATGTTTCTGGGGCTCTTATTCCAGGGGAGCGACCTTTCAAATGTAATGAGTGTGGAAAAGGCTTTGCCCAGAAGCACTCGCTGCAGGTCCACACCCGGATGCACACAGGCGAGCGGCCGTACACCTGCACCGTGTGCAGCAAGGCTCTCACCACCAAGCACTCACTGCTGGAGCACATGAGCCTGCACTCAGGTAGCGGGCTTGTGCCGGGGAGCCGGCCGCCACCAGGTCCCCGTTCCTGGGGTGGGCGTTACCGTGATCTAAATGGTCTTTTCTCAGCCTCGTATCATTCCCCACATGATACCGCTGAAGGACAGAATTGTGCATCTGTCAGAGTGTAGTTTAGAGTTCTGCGCAGCATTGAGCCTTAAACTCGGGTTTATAAACTGGCTGCCGGGGGTGCAGTGTGCAGTCATGACTTGTTTAAGCACCAGAGTTTAGAATTATTTTACTTTGGATGCCTTTGGGGGGGAACCTGAATTCTCCAGTTCTGCCCCGGTCTCCATCACTCCCTGTTGCCTTACACGCTTTTGCACATTTATGTTACTGTGGTAGACTCTGAAGGCATTTGGGTTTGTAGACAAGTCACTTGTGTTATTTGTAGAAAATGGGGATCTGGGCCCACTGTGATACTTACCTTATTAGTGAGCATTCCAGTTCTTTATAGTTTTTTGCGTGTTTTGTTTGGCAGGACAGAAGTCTTTTACATGTGATCAGTGTGGAAAATATTTCAGCCAGAAAAGACAACTAAAGAGCCATTACCGAGTTCATACAGGTACAATACAGTGAGAGAAAATTTGGATTGGCTGGGGGAGAAACACAAATACAAATTATTTCCGAAACAGTAGGTTCATGTTGTAGAAGATAAATGAGTTTTTAGGGAAATAGTTCTTAAAAAGCAATCTAAATTAGGTGTCCTTGGGTTACTCTCTGCTACCTTGTGATTTATATTAAATTTTTATATTGCAGTTTCGGTGCCACACACAGAAACGCTGCAAAATTGGTATTGTTCAAGGCACCAGTTGACTAAGAGGGCACCAGTCGATTAGCTGTTAGTGGTGCCTGGACAGAGGTGTCACCACCCCCTAGCCATCAGTCCAGGCTTTCTGCAGCCTGACTCCACCTATTGTGCTTTTTTCTTTCCTGCCAACTGATAATAAATGGAGGGGGGATTAGGAGCATCATTTGAGATCGGTTGGCCACAGTGACACCAGTGCGTTGAGGGAAAAAGGAGATAACACTTAGGGAGACAGGAAGGGTCCCACCTCTGTTGGGGAAGCAGTGAGTCGAGATGCCTAGGAAACTATTAACTGTTACCAAATTTAATTTAAAAATTGTTGTGTTATTAAAGCACCATATTTAAAGTGACTATTTTTCAGGGAAGTGCTTTAACACAAATCACTGAAGAAATGCAGGGACAGCATATATGCACTGACACTTTTTTTATTGTTGCGACAAGGCCACTCGTTACCGGAATGTAACCACTGCCACCGCAAATTCATGGATGTGTCTCAGCTAAAGAAACATCTGCGGACACACACAGGTAAAAGTCCATCTCACCCTGTCTTTCTAGTGTGCTTTATGTTTTTAGGGGAGCGAGAAATGAAGTACTGGGAGTCCCCTCCTCAGACTGTGTTTTTGTAAATTGTGTGGGAATTTTATAAGTAGGTCACGTAAAAAGCCTAGGCAGAATGCTGTCACACAACCCTGTGGGGACATCACATGTCTGTAGGTTAGCAAAATGGAGCGTACTTACTGAGCATTGTTCGTAAATGAAACCTCATCTAATACCACAAAATAGTACAAGTCTGAATCAGGTTGCGTGTTTAAATTTTAATTTACCTCAGCATTGAAGATTATCAAGGTAAACTTTTTAGAAAATGAAGCAGACACTAAGGCAGCACAGGCACTGAGGATTTTTCCACTTTCTCTCCTAGAACCAGTACTTATAACTTAAGTATCACCACCTCCAGAAAAATCCGCTTCCAGGTTGAAGAGGAGGCAGGATCAATTAGGGCAGGTCAAATTCTTTCATTTAAGATCAGAAAAGTGAAAATGTGGGCCTTTTAGAACTTTGGGTAAGAAGCATTTCTTAAAAAGAAACATTTCTTAAAAAGAAGCCTGTTAGTTTTTCTAAGAAAAGCTTCCTATTCTAGATTGATAGTTTAATGAGTCTGTTAAATTGTCTACCAACATTATATATCAGATTGCTTTTTGTTGCTTTGGACATTTTTTTGAAAACACAATTTTTCTCAAAGTCATTTACTCTTAAATATCTCATAAGGTATGAGTTTTATGAAAATGGATCTCTATACAGTCTTTCTACAGACATCATTAACAGGTTCTGTGAAATTTAGTTCATCCACTTAACACATATTTACTGAACAGTACCAGGCACTGGGTACCAGGCACTGTTGTGGGCCCTGAGGATACAGCACTGCCTGAGATGGACAGAGCCCCTGCTCTTGAGGGGTTAACATTCAAACAGGAGACAAAGAACAAGCGAGTGAGTAACCTGTTAGGTGGGGATAAGTGCTCTGAAGGACGAAACGTAGGGGCAGGAGGCAGGAGGGGGAGCTGCCCTTTGACGCGGGGGCGTGTCTGGGAAGGCCTTGCTGATGAGGTGCCATCTTAGATGGAGATCTGCATGCTGTGGGGAGTGAGTGAGCCGTCGTGTCTACCCTGGAGAAGAGCGTCCTAGGCAGAGGAGACCGAGGTGCAGAGTGGTGCCGGGGCAGAGCCGGGGCGGTGGGAGTAGGAGTGTGTAGTGTGGGTGGACATCAGAGGCTGCTGGAGCCCGTGTGACGGGTTCCCGGCCTGGCTGTGTGCTTCGACCCCCTGAGAAGCTTTTAAAAAGACAAAGCCTGGTCCCACCCCCAGAGATTCTGATCGAAGTGACTGGGGATGAGGCCTTGGAATTGGCATTTTTAAAAGCTCCCCAGGTTTTTCTAGTGTGCGCTTACGCCTAAGAACTTCTGAAGGCACAGTAAAGACTTTGGATTTTATTCTGAATGGGATGGCTTTACTGCGAGGAGTGACATGATGTAACAGAGAATTTTTTTTTTTTTTTTTTTAACAGAGAATTTTAATAGGATCACAGCGGCCGGGGGGCCCATGTGGGGTGAGGCAGGGGCGGAGGTGCCCGTAGGGGTGAGGCAGGGGCGGAGGCGCCCGTAGGAGGGTGGAAAGACCCATTAGGAGGCGGTGCTGGACAGGGGCTTGGCGCAGGGCTTGGTGCAGGGCGGCAGTGGTGGGGAGGCGGCGAGTGGCCCAGCGCCAGATGTATTCTGAAGGAAGACTCCCGTGATGGGCCCGTGATTGGATATGGGGGTGAGCGGAGGGGAGGCGGAAGCAGCCAGAAGGGTGAGAACCCGGGGAAGACGGAGGGACAAATGGAGAGTTAGACTTTAGACACATGGGGCGTGAGACGTCTGTTTGGCACCCAGGTGCACGAGCGGAGGAGACGGCTGGGTATCTGTGCCCGAGCTCAGGGGGCACCGCGAGCAGCAGTCGAGATTCCCGTGCTTACACAGGGGCCTGTAGGCAGCGTGTGGGGCTGTGAAGAGAACCCCCACGGGAGGGCGGAGGTGGAGGAGAGCCGAGCTGTCTCGGTTACGTGGCACAGTGCCCGGGGTGAGACGTTTCATCTTCTGAGCGTAAGGTGTCAGTGAGGCTTCTGGTCTTTCTGAGGAGAACCAGGCCTGAACTGGGGGTGAAAGCAGCACGAGTCCTCTCTCCAGGATCCCAGCAAACTCTGCTCCACCCGCTACCCTGAGGAGCAGAAGAGAGAAGTGGAGGATGCGATGGGTGGGAGAGGAGATGACAGGGACTCTGTAAAGTGGTTTGTCTGACTGAGAGATAAGAGGTCAAACCCGTCAAAAGATTGGGCTCTTGGAAGCAGAGACTGTGACCCTTCTGTCCTTAGCCTGGAGAATATGCACAGTATTGGTGTTGAAAAGAGTTGGGGTGCCGCTTGCCTGCTCCCCGGGCAGAGAGGAAGGTTTGGGAGAGGCTGCTTGGCAGAGCTGGCGCTCAGCCTCCACGGACAGTGGTGAGGACAGCTGCCAGCAGGGCAGGCGGGTCCTGCCGAGAGGGCCACACCCATGGGAAAACCAAGACTCTCTTCTCTTAGCTCTTTAAGTGCAAACTCTCTCTGGGTTAGATATCCTTTGCCAAGCACAAAAAAATCAGAGATAAACAAGAGGTGCTTTCTTCCCTAGAGGGCATGTTCAGTGGCGGGGGTGGGGGATGGGGGGACGGATGCAACTTGAAAGGGAAGCAAGATGACAGGCAGTGCCAACGAGGTCGCTGCAGCTCAGTTCTTTCCCTATACCTGGAGCTGGTCAGGCTTTCAGGAACTGAGCCAAGCCATGCCAAGCAAAGGAGTGATAAACCATAGAGTGTGTTCACTTAACAAAGGAGCTGCACCTCTCTGTTGTCTGCAGTACCACCTTCCTGACATCACTGTACCTGCAAACCAAATTAGTGATCCCAAGATTGCTTGGTGAGCTGGGGGCAAGTTCAGAGAATTAGCCCAGGTCATGGAGAAGCCTGGTGCATGGCCTCTGACCGCAGTAGAGTCCCAGCCCTCCAGTGTCCCTGTCCCTTGTGTGGTGTTAGGTAAACACTGATCCTCCCCTGTGGGCTCCCACTACTCCCAGGTAGATCCCCTGCCTGTGACACAGTTAATTGAGCCACAGCTTTCATTCATTCACAGCCTCATTTTGTTGGATTGGATTTGAAACTTCCTAAATCTCAGCCATGTTTTCAGACTATCCTTTAACGTTGCTCATCCCCAACTTTGAGAGACGTGGGGGTCCCTCACTGTAACATACCCTTCTAGAGTTTACATGTGATCTAGTAAGAACCTCAGTACAGCGTGATACGAGCCCCAGTAGAGGTGTGAACATAGGGACAGAAGTGTTTCACTTTCCCTAGGAAGGTCTGGGAAAGCGTCCCAGAGGAAGGACCTGAGTCTTGAAGCCAGAGTAAGTGCTAGACAGACAGAGGAAGCTGGAAGAGGTGTTTCCAGACAGGAACAGGATGCGTGGGGTTGACGATGTGAGAGGCCGGCATCCGAGGGCCGTAGTGAGGAATTCCACGGTGAACAGCTAGAGTGAGATTGCTGACAAGGGGCAGGCCCCTGGTGAAGCAGGGGGTGGTCTTTGGGCAGAGAGGAGGCATATTTTGGTTCGTGCATTGAAAAGGACTCAGGCAGCCCCAGGAGGATGGTCAGAGAGGGAAAGTCCTGGGGATGAGCCAGTTACCAGGCTCTGGGGAAGAAAGATGAAGGCCTTCAAGTCAAGAGAGTGGACAGAAGAGATGTACTTACGAGATTTTTAGTCTGGGAAAAAAAGAGTCACTGCATATGTGATGAAGTGTTAATAGCCCAAATATGGGAACATGAGTGCCCAGGAGAAAACTGGGCAGGGGGACCTGAAAGGCATATCACAGAAAAAGACATAGGAATGGCCAGTAGACGTCTGAAACGATGTTAACTGCATTAATTGTCAGGGAAAAAGAAATGTGCATTTCTTTTGGCCCATTAGATTGACAAATATGTGAGGAAGTGGGCATCTTTAAGTTCTGTTGATGGGAAAGGAATTTGGGAACTTCCTGGAAAGAACTTTGGCAATGTGAATCAAAAGGTAAGCTGTCCAGTTGGGAAAAGATGTTTGCATAAGGATGTTCAACATAAGCAGGATTGTTTATAATGTTACAGGCTTAAAAGTGACCTAAATGTCCCTCAGTAAGGGATTAGTTAGGTAAATTTTGGACAAGATACATAGTGGAACACAAAACACCATTTTAAAATGTCTGTTTGTTTATTTTTAACCATTTTTTTTAAGATGAATTTTCCATTCCCGTTTGACGTTACAGACCAGCATGCACTGGCCGAACTCATGGTGTACATAGTATATCACCTGTGTGTGTGCACAGAGACGCCTGTAAAGGTTTCATCACAGTGTGAGGTGGCAATCTACAGGGGAATTCTGAGTGTTTTATGTACACTTTGTGCTTTTCAGTATTATTTGAGTCTTCTACAGTGAACGTTGTTGATTTTTGAAGAAAACGAAAGCAGCTGTTTGAGGAATTTAAATGTACAGAACTAGATGGCCAGTCGAATGTGCACTCGGAGCAGACTGGACTGTCGGGCCTGGCTGGGTCAGGGGCTGGATGCTGCTGCGTTAACCAAGATGGTCACGTGGGTTTTAGCCAATGGGGTAGGAAACCCGGCCATGCTACCCAACAAGCCCGCAGGAGTCGGTACCCTCTGGAGCTGGGATGGGGATTCACAGGTCGTCAGAGTGGGGTGGGATGAGTGGCATGCACAGCTGAGGAGAGGGTCTGGAAGGAAAACTTCTGAGTTACTTAAATATTTCTGTCAGCATCCCCCTGGGTGAAACCTGCACTCGTGTCTCTGCCCTGTCCTTTCATTGCCATTGTCTGATCCTCCTGTAACCAACTCCCTTCTGACCCCGCTGCCACCCAGGCCCTGTCACCTCACCTTTTCTCTTTCCTCTCTGTCTGCTTCCTGCACCTCCTGGTCCAGGCCTTGGCACTGTGGCTTAGACTGTTACACAGATTCCTACAGCCGCCCCTACCCACCGTCCCCACATATATTTTCTTAGTACTTTGTCCTGTCTGTCTTCTGCTAAAAACGTCCAGAAGTTCCACGGGTCCACTGCCTGGAATTTACGGCTCTTCGTGGCCTGGCCTCACCTTTTAGGTCCCACGCTCGTCAGAGTGAATCCTCATCCCTCTTTGTCCTCCCTGTGGCCATTTCTGACACCTGCTGTTTGGTCATTCTGCTTATCCTAGTACCTGAATGGGGCCTCTCTCCAGTCCAGCCAGCTCCTGCCTCGTCCTCACACATCCTGTCCACAGAATTGTTGATACCACTCATTTGAGTGTTTAGTCAGCTGCAGCCCTGCCGCTGTACTTGATTACCACATGTATCTTTTTGAGGCTGTGATCCTGTCTTTTGTTTCCTTTTTGTTTCTCAGCTCCGTGCTTTGTTGAGGGTCCGCCCATCCTTGTAGAGCTGAGGCAAAGGAAGAAGGAATGTGTCGGTGAACCGGAGGCAGTGGAGCCGTGTAACCGTTACCAGAACAAGTTAGGAACCAGAGGAGTAGGAAGACTTTCCCCAGATTCACGTTGGCTAGGAAAATTTGCCTTCTTACTGTGCTCGAGGATGTTTCTGGAAAGAGTTTCCAGTATTGAAAACATTTGCCAACAAAATTCCTGAGGTGTTGCAACCCCAGATGGAATTGAATGATAATGTGAACGTTGTTGTATGTGCTCCCCACACAGAACTTTACAGTGACAGGCGGACAGAGCAGGTACTCAGTCTTGGAATTGGGAGAGGGAGAAAAACCGAGATCAGAATAGAACGCAGCTCTGGTTGGAAAGCTGTGGAAAGAATGACAGTGGCCTGGTTTTAACCTTTGGAGTGGTAAGAGTTACTGCTGCAAAGACGCAGACTCACCCAAATTGTCACAAGTGTCCTCTGCCTAGACTGAACTTGGGGAAACATCTCACCTGAATTTTCTAGTAGATGGCTGTGAAAGGGAAGCTACCTGACCATCCCCCACTTCACTCATCCCTTGTTATATAGTTAAGTGGGATTTTTCTTTTTTCTTTTTCTTCTTTTTTTTTCAAATTCATAGTTCCCTTGCCTGCGTTAGGATCACTTAGTTGCATTTCTGGAGGGCATGGCAGTCTGTCATTGTATGTGCAGTGTATAAACTATCGCTAAATAAATGCTGTTGAAGCCTTATTAAAATTGTCAGGGACTTCCCTGGTGGCTCAGTGGTTAAGAATCCGCCTGCCAGTGCAGGGGACACGGGTTCGATCCCTGGTCCAGGAAGATCCCACATGCCGCGGAGCAACTAAGCCCGTTTGCCACAACTACTGAGCCTGCGCTCTAGAGCCTGCGAGCCACAACTACTGAGGCCGTGCGCCTAGAGCCCGTGTTCCACAACAAGAGAAGCCACCGCAATGAGAGGTCCACGCACCGCAATGAAAAGTAGGCCCCTCTCGCCGCAACTAGAAAAAGCCTGTGTGCAATAACGAAGACTCAATGCGGCCATAAATAAATAAATAGATAGATAAATAAATTTATTTCTTAAAAAAAAAAAAATGCCAGACCCCACTAGGCGTGTGGAACAGTCACGACATCTTACGTGGGCCTCAGTTCCCACTCTGTGAAATTCATTTACTCAACAAGGATTTCTGGAACAGTGTGCGGGGCCCAGTTCTAGGCACTGGGGTCCTAGGAGTAGGCAGACTCACAGATCATCCTACATAAGACTGGGAGAGATAGGTATAATAAATAACATACGGTATATAAGGCAGCGATAGCATTGTGGGAAAACTGACTTGGGAAGTGGACCAAGACATGCTGGGGCAGTGCTTTGGGTGGTGATAAAGCCTCACTGGTAATGTGACACTTGAGCAGAGACTTGAAGGCAGTGTGGAGAGTGAACCACACTGGGAGACCCTGGGGGAGACATGCCAGGGAGAGGGAGGGGATGATGAGTGCGAGGGCCCTGAGCGTGGCTTGCTTGGGGTGTGGTGTTCAGGGCCTCTCCAGGGGCTGTGTGATGAGCAGGGGAGAGTACCTGGTGAGGTTAGGTGGGTTTGGGGTGAGGAGTGGCAGTAGGTGGACAGATCTGTCAGAGCTGTGATTCCTTGTAGGCCCAGGGCTTTGGCTCTTATCTCTGGATGGGATGGGGAGCCATTCGAGCACTTGCAGCAGAGCGTGGTAGGATCTGACTGTGTAAAGGGTCACTCCAGTTGCCTCGTTCATTGTGGACGACGGGGAAGCAGAGCAGAAGTGGGCAAACTCACAAGGAGGCTGCTGCAGGGAGGTGATGGCGGCCTGGGCCAGGGGTGGGTGGCAGTGGAGGTGGTGAGAAGTGTTTAGGTTCTGGATACACTGGGAAGGTAGATATAAATGTGAATAATCCACAAGTCACCCTGGTACTCAGGGGCCCTTCGGAAGGTCAAGCAGTAAAGTGTGGGAGTGTAAGTTACCTAAGGGTGGCCTGTACAGGAGCGAATGTGTGTCCTTCGTAGAATCACTTACCCCCTTGTTTCAGTGTTTAAGTGTTTGAGGGAAAGAACCGTACCCACTTTCTCTGTATCCTCCTGGCACCTAGGACACAGTACTCAGGTACGTAGTAGGTGCTCGCTAAGTGCTTCATTCATTCACTCATGCTTATTGAGGGTTCAAGTGGTATTGCCTTTGTTCTTTTTTATATTGTGAAACTGTGGGGTGGTTTTTGCTTTTTGTTTTATTTTGGATGTATATTTCTGAATGCTTTCCCCTTTTTTAGGTGAGAAGCCATTTACTTGTGAAATCTGTGGCAAATCTTTCACAGCAAAGAGTTCTCTTCAGACCCACATCAGGATCCATCGGTAAAGTTTTGCAGATCCTTTTCTCACATGGAATCCTCATCCAACCCTGGTGTTCAGTAGGGTGACATACATTCCCTATATAGTCCTTTTCCCCAAATTATTACTCTAGTAGAATTTCCTGGGCAGTTTATTATTTTGTTTTATCTTTTCAATAAAGAAATTCCTCACTTAGGCCAGATCAGGAAAACTGATTCTGGCCAGCAAAAGTTTGCGTTATTGATGTCATTTCTTAAATTTTGATTTATCTTCAGTCAAAACTAAATATTTAATATTTTCTGAAAAAATTATTTGTTCACACAACTTATTTCCGGATTTGATTTAGTAGTTCTTCTAACACAGATAATTAGGGGCTACTCAAATTTTTAATATTGAAATTAATCATATATATTTATTTGGCTTCTAGAATCTAAAAATTGGCTGTGAGAGCTAAAAACAAAAAAGAACTTGGTGTGTAATTTATTACTATTTACCTTCTTATCTGAAATACACACTGTGGAATCATCAAGTTTTATCATATCTGACCCAGCATCACAGCCCCATCTACCACCTGTCCTCAAACACCCCTCCCTGCCATTCTTTTTTTTTTTCTTAAGATTAGAAACTGAAGTCCATGGCAGGCGTGACTTGGTCCAAGTACTTAAGTTAGTAAGAGAACCCATGACTTATGCTTCCCAGTCAGGTTGATTTTCCCCTCTTCTTGACTGTTTCTCCCTAAATGATCAGGAAGTGATAAATAGATCTTCCTGTTTTTAAAATGAAATGTATACTTTCTCGTAGAGGAGAAAAGCCATATTCCTGTACCGTGTGTGGCAAATCCTTCTCTGACTCGAGTGCCAAGAGGAGACACTGCATTCTGCACACGGGCAAAAAGCCTTTCTCCTGCCCTGAGTGTAACTTACAGTTTGCTCGCTTAGACAACTTGAAGGCTCACTTAAAAATTCATAGCAAAGAGAAACATGCGTCCGATGCCAGCAGCGTTTCCGGCAATAATAATGCTGAAGAGGTCAGGAATATTCTTCAGCTGCAGCCCTATCAACTCTCTACCTCCGGAGAGCAGGAAATTCAGCTTCTTGTAACTGATTCTGTACATAACATCAATTTCATGCCTGGTCCTAGCCAAGGAATCAGCATCGTCACTGCAGAGAGTTCCCAGAACATGACGGCAGACCAGGCTGCTAACCTCACCCTGCTCACGCAGCAGCCAGAGCAACTGCAGAACTTAATTCTTTCAGCTCAACAGGAGCAAACAGAACACATTCAAAGCCTCAATATGATTGAAAGCCAGATGGAACCCTCACAAACCGAGCCAGTGCACGTCATCACACTTTCCAAGGAAACTCTGGAACATCTTCACGCCCATCAAGAGCAAACAGGGGAGCTCCATTTAGCAAGTGCTTCAGATCCAGCTCAGCACCTACAGCTGACACAGGAGCCTGCTCCGCCACCACCCGCCCACCAGGTGCCCCAGTCCACGCCGCTCAGCCAGGAGCAGAGCTGACCCGAACACGTGCCTGGCTGCTCCGTCGGCCTCTTCTCCGTCAGCCCGCTGTGACTGGATTGTGTGCTTGAAGTCAGGCTTTCTGCAACGCTCACTTAAGATTCTTACAGAGATGTGGTAGCTCACTGAGCCAGCCGATAGCGTCCATCCAAGAGGCAAGATGTGTATATTGTGTCTTATATCTAATACTGATTTGGATTTAGCATTTCAATATTGATGAATGGTTTTCATTTTCATTTACTACATCTCTTAAAGACTTGTGTAACTTTTCTTTGGGGGCATTGCATTAAACTCTTCTGTGAGTATTAAATGTTCACAGCCATAGTCATGGTCTTGCTGACCTTTCCAGTTATATTTTTTTATTTTTTAGAATGAAGAAAATCATATGTTGTATTGGGTACAATGGTTCGTTGTCCCTTCCCCCTTAGGCAACACAATTGCCACTACAAGACAAGTTGGGGCCGAATATGACAGATTACAACTTTGGGGACTCCGTCCTTTTAATAACTTCCAATCCCCTAAGACAGAGTAATTTCTCAAGGTTTAATCTCTGTGTGGTACAGTGGGCTCATCATGTCGTGTTTAAGATAGAGTCAAAGACAACATGACCTAAATGTCTATTTTAACTCAACATTCACAAAACAAGAAAGCCAAAAGAATAGGATTATTTTTTTAAATTCTAAACTCGACTTTTCTGAGAAACATAGATTTACATGTTTTTTAAAAGCAGGTTGTTAAAAATTTAATTTAAAAGGCTAATTAAAGTATGAAATTGGATCAAGATATTCACCCCAAATAAATTCTGAATTTTTGTCAGCTTTGATATTTGATCTCCATGGTGAAGTTAAAGCTTTCTTAATTATCCTGGAATATAAAATTCAGTGTAACTTATGTTAAGTATACTCTACTGGAATCTAATTGATCTCTGAAAATGTTGATCTATGTATTGTGTCTGATAACTTTTTAGATAGGAACTTATAATCTATTTTTATTGCAAAGTAGATTAAATCTCACAAAATAGACACATAATTTTTAAAAGTAAATTCCCCTAATCTTAAAAATAATTTTGAGCCTCAGAGACTTAGTAGCCAGCGTGTGTCTGTAGTTGTGTGATTTTAAATAATCGTCAGAAGATTAAATTATGTTTGGGTTACGTTTTTTCCAGCTCAGCCTATTTTATTGAATACGCTGACCACTTTCTCTCAAGTAAACTGGTAGAAGATTTTTGAGAAAAGGTGGGCACTAGTGTATGTTAATTAACATAATGCTGGTGGAGAGTAGGGGTAATCACCCCTAAAATTAACAGGATCTTCATGTCAGTCACTCTTTGTTTTAGAGATCTTTGATTTCCACCTGAGTCAAATAAGTGTTGGGAGGTTAAAGTAATATAGAATTGTTAAGGTTTGAGAGAAGATGAAAGCAGTTTTCTAACATATCTAGCAAAGTATATTTTATTGTATATAAGTCAGAAATTCATAAATGATTTATCTTATATGTGTCAACCAAGGTATGTTAAATTAGGCCCGACTAGAGATATAATTTTTACAAATACACTTATGCCCTAAATATTATTTCAGGTTCTTGACTTCAGTCATTTAAACTATTTACCTTAACCTTATTGTTGAAGTGCAGTGTTTTTACCAGCTTTTCAAAGCCTACTGGCCCACATTTTCTCCAGGAGATGTACAGTATTAAAGCAGATAAATGCTTAACTACTCACTCTGGGTAGCTGGATGATTATTCAGGAAGTATGGTCATATGACTATTTACAAGTCAAGTTTAACTAGCTTTATGACAGTCTGCCTCTGCGCTTAGATAAATGTAATGTGAGCCACAGGTGTAATTTAAAATTTTCTAGTAGCCACGTTAAAAACATAAAAAGAAAGTTAGATTAATTTTAATAAAATCGCTTATTTAATCCAACATGTGCCAAATATTTCAACATGTAAATATTCAATATTAAAATATAATAATACTTGACATTGATTTTTTTCATACTACATCTTCAAAATCTGGTGTGTATTTTACATTTACTGCACACTCAGTTTGGACGCTGATGTTCATGGGACACACTTGATCTGTTTTTAGGATTTATACAATTTACAGTTGAAAACCTAGATTCACATATTCAAGTAGTTTCAGACATATTTTTTCCCCAATAACTGAAACAAGTATCAGTTTTAAAATTTATATTAGAATTAATTAAAAATAAAACCTAGTTCCTCAGTCACACTAGCCACATTGTGAGCACTTGGTAGCCACAGGTGGCTAGTGGCTCCTGTGGCACAGGCCTACCCATCTCTAGCGTGAGAGCCAGTCTCAGCCATGAAAATCTCTTCTGGAAGAGTTCTGGGTTATCTGACCAGCTGTGAAAGGGAAGTGAGAAAAGGATAGCTTTATAAATCAAGCCTCTCTTCTGTGTCCCAAATACACATTCTGCCCCTTTGAAGGAAATCCTCAATTTTATGGTTTCATTGGTTTTTTTGTTTGTTTTGGCCACACCGTGCTGCATGCGGGATCTTAGTTCCCCGACGAGGGATCAAACCTGTGCTCCCTGCATTGGGAGTATGGAGTCTCAACCGCCAGGGTGGCATCCTCAATTTTAAAGTTCAGTGACTGCACCCAAAGGAAATGACACGTATGTAAAAATGTTTCTATTGTGTCTGAGAAATTGCTGGCTAATTTTTTCACAACTTATTTTGTACTAAGCTTGCACAATTTAAATACTTGTTTTAATAAGTGCAGACATACAAATTGTACTTCTTGGGGATTAGTAGAATATTATGCTTTCAGACTGCTGAAACGACCTTGTCACTTTTGCAGGTGAATCTCTGGTTTTCTGTCAGTAGAGGGCTAGCCTTGGGAAGACTTGAGCTCTTGCCATCAAAATGAGCTGTTGTTCTTGTGCTTGGCCCTCTGTTTCTCGAAACTCCTCTTTCTACCTCTCCTCTGTGTATTTTTCTGCATTTGGTTCTTGTGTTGTAAACGTGAGCAACCGGTTAAACGATGCTGAGGAATGTGAGAGTCTCATTATAGATGCTTACACCTAGGTTTTCATAAATTGGAATAATAACAATATCTGGCACATATTGAGTCTTTACTGTAGGCCAGGAGGAAAGCCAGGTGTGTTAGGTCTGTATCTTAGGGCTTCTGAAACCTTTTCCATATCGTGGTGCACAAAAAAGACTTATCCAGTACCTTTCAGTTAGAGGACTCCAGGCACTGCTGGCCATGACCGGCATATTAGTTTGCTAGGTAGGGCTGCTATAACGAATACGACAGACTGGGTGGCCTACACGACAGAGATTTATTTTCTCACAATTCCGGAGGCTGAAAGTCTGAGATCAAGGTGTTGGCAGGATTGGTTTCTTCTGAGGCCTCCCATCCATCTTTTCCTCCCTGTGTCTTCACATGGGCTTCCTCTGTGTTTGTCCTAATTTCCTTATAAGGACACCACTCATACTGGATTAGGGCTCACCCCGGTGACCGCATTTTCACTTAGTTACCTCTTTAAAGGCACTACCTCCAAACAGTCATATTCTGAGGTACTGGGGGTTAGGACATCAACGTGAATTTGGTATGGGGGACACAGTTCAGCCAGTAACAACGGCAGCTGGAGTGAGGCGGGAAGCAGTGTCTGGGACACACCTGTAACCCATTTGCAGCACAATCATATTTTACTTAATTCTCATGACATTCCTACGAGGTAATATTATTATGCCTATTTTATGGATGAGAACACTGAGGCCCCAACAGATGAAGTCCATTGCCTGAGGTCACACAGTAAGTGGCAGAGCCGGAACTGGGGCACAGGGGTGGCTGCTTCCACCAGATGGGCTTAATACCATCAGCCTTTTAAAACTTTAAGCTGGGTTTCTCTTTACATATGATCTGCTTTATGTAATAGAACCTTTTTGACTAAAATTGAGGGTCTGTGTCTGAAATTTTAGCATACAATCATAAACTTTTTACATAGAACAATAATAGTAAAAGTTACAATCTTTCTACAGAAATGCAGTAACTACCATATTAATAATACTTAGGTCAGTATTTTACTACTATTCATTTAAAGCTTAATTGAAATTTACCAATTGGCTGTAAGTTACTACTAAAGCAAAAATGCTTTAACTAACCTGAACTTCTGTTTGAACTTTTTTTAAACTTCTGATTGAGGATATTTTATATTTTGGGCAGATTTACTTTAGTTTCTTTCTTTTTTTTTTTTTTTTTTTTTGCGGTACGCTGGCCTCTCACTGTTGTGGCCTCTCCCGTTGCGGAGCACAGGCTCTGGACGCGCAGGCTCAGCGGCTATGGCTCACGGGCCCAGCCGCTCCACGGCATGTGGGATCTTCCCGGACCGGGGCACGGACCCATGTCCCCTGCATCGGCAGGCGGACTCTCAACCACTGCGCCACCAGGGAAGCCCGATTTACTTTATTTTTGTTACCCTTATAAGTACTCAGGTAAAATTTAATCCTCAGTTTCCAAAGTAAATAAGCCTAAACTCTCAAGAATTGAAAGAAAACACTTTGTCTTGTTTTTGTAAAGAGCAGGTTTGGAGGAATTACCTCTAAAAAAGAAAAAAAATCCCCCTTGCCTTTTGTAAACAGCAGGTATAAAGGAATGACCTCTAAAAGAAGCTGGAATGTCACTGCGATAGTTTATCTTGCTTTCAAATTCTTTACACATAATTAAGCAACAAACACTTAAGTTGACTGGACTATATGCACATATCAGCATTCTCACTGGAAATGTACCAGAGTAGGAAAGCTTTTAGGTAACAAGTTTAGGTAACATTAGCAAGAGATCTTAGCTTTTTTCTTTTTTAATGTAAGTGAAAAATACTACTGTATCCCTTTCTACTACTATGTAGAAAGGGAAAAATTTGAGCAGAGCTCAGGGAACTTCCCCGGTCTTAGAGCATAGATTTATTATTTATTTTGAATTAATATCCATAATATTCGATTTAAAATATGGATTTGAAGATTTTCCAAAAGAATAGTTTGGCTCTTGGTTTTAGTTCATTTGTATTTTATCCTTGTTAGATGAAAAGTTAAACTGAAGCGTCCTTAGGCTAAATTAGGGATATAAACAAGAATGTTTACATTTTAAAAATCTACCTCTCATAGATAATTCTAGTATGATTAAATGGCTTCTGAACAGATTTTCCTATAATCTTAATGTTTGAAGTATGAAAGTACTCTCATAACAAAAGTATGGGAAAGTAAACAGATCTTGAACATATTTGTATTTTTAACCTTTGTCGCTTGTGTTATCTCAGAGTCTGTGCAATCATCACACTTTGACTTCTGGGGAAGGTATTTGAATAAAAAGCGGCATATAGAGGATAAAGTTGCAGGGAAGGGTAAGAAAGAATGAGAAACTGAAATTTTCGATTCTCTCACTCTTAGCAGCCAAGAAAGAAGGCTGGGAGTCACTCTTGATGGGCCCCTCCTCACCCCCACTCCCAATCCGTCATCAAGTTATGTCAGTTTCATCTCAAACTATATTTTGAGTCCATCCACTTCTCAATCCCAAGTGCTACACCATCACCATATCCTCTTGCCTGGACTCCTGCCAAGGCCTGCCTTTCTTCACCTCCCGCACCCCTTTCTCTGCTGGAAATGGTGATCTATCTGGGCTTACCATTGCGCCCTTAGCATCAAGCAGAGTGCCTTGCTAAGTGCGTGGATATCATGTTATTAATGCAAACACGATCGTTATCTCTGCTCTGCTTACAATCCTACAGTTTCACACTGCACTCAGAATAAAATCCCCAACCCATTTTCCTCTTGGGTCCCTTCCCCATTCTCACTTCCAACCACACTGTCTTCCTGGCTGTTCCCCAAACATACCCAGCAACTTTCTGCCTTAGGCTTTAAGGCAGGCAGTTTCTCAGGCTTGAAAGGTTTCTGCCCCCTACTCTCTGTCTCACTAACGTCTGCACATCTGTCAGAATTCAGTTCAAGTGTTGCTTCCTCACCCTCTAATCCTCCCTGACCCTCTGATCTCAATCAAGCCACACTTTCATATCTGTCCACAGCACGCTACACTTTGGTCTCAGCTGATAATTATTTTTACATTAGGAGCTGTGTCTGCCTGGTTACACTGCAGCCATGGCTCCTGACCCAGGACCATGGCTGTGGTATTTGAACACGCTGACCTACAGGTGTAAAGTCATATATAGGGTGGCTTAGAACCGTCACCTGCAGTGCTAGGGATCTAGTTTCCGACTCCAGGCCCAGGAGATGAAAGGTTAGGAGGTGAAGTAAGGATGGCATTGCAGGAAGACAGAATATGATGTGGATTAGAGGAAAGGGATCCTGTTTTAATGGCTCAGGTTTTTGACCTAGGCCACTGCCGGAGTGATTATTTGCAAAAACATTAGAATGTGATTCTTTTTTTTTTTTTTTTAAGAAGATGGGGGTAGGAGCTTAATTTATTTATTTTTGCTGTGTTGGGTCTTCGTTTCTGTGCGAGGGCTTCCTCTAGTTGTGGCAAGCGGGGGCCACTCTTTCATCGCGGTGCGCAGGCCTCTCACTATCGCGGCCTCTCCTGTTGCGGGGCACAGGCTCCAGATGCGCAGGCTCAGTAGTTGTGGCTCACGGGCCTAGTTGCTCTGCACCATGTGGGATCCTCCCAGACCAAGGATCGAACCCGTGTCCCCTGCATTAGCAGGCAGACTCCCAACCACTGCGCCACCAGGGAAGCCCTAGAATGTGATTCTATTAAAACTAACTATTTGTGGAATTCCCTGGCAGTCCAGTGGTTAGGATTCGGCACTTCCACTGCCAAGGCCCTGGGTTCGATCCCTGGTCGGGGAACTAAGATCCCACAAGCTGTGCCGCATGACCAAAAAACCACAAACTGACTTTGCATGTATCAACCACTTATTTGACCCAATATGAATTAGCCAGTGTGTTTGTGCCAGTATTTTTAGTTTCATATACACATATAATGTGGATCATGACTCAATATTCTAATTAAGAAGAGAAACACTTGTAGATAAATAATAATTTATTCTTTTAGTTTTATTAGAGGTTTTTTTTTTTTTTGAAGAAAATCTAAATAGAACTTGTTTTGGGCCTTCTGGACTATACATTTCTTAGAGTCACCAACATTGAATAATAGGATTTTAGAATCAAAATGGGTTGATGAGGTTGAGTAATTAAACTCCCTCCGTTTAGATTTAAGACTGAAGCATGGTGGTTGGTGACTTTTCAAGGTTACGTAAATTTGTATGAAGCAAAGCTGGCATCTGGCCAGATCTTCTAGATTACAAACCAATATATTCCCCATTGATCTTTGCTCCACTGTGTATCTTTAATTAACATAAAGTGAAACTCCCAAGTCAGCCGTTTTTTAAGCACTGATGAAGTCATTATTGTTCTGTGATCTTTTTTAAAGACAAATTTTACCATCTGCCATTCAGAGAGCCACATAACCCTGTTTGGCTGAGACCACAAGTCACTGAGTCAAGGGCCCCTGCTGGGCCTCAGCTAATCCACTAAATCAGAGCAGCTGCTTACTTACCATCAGCTAATGAAAGGGAAATGGAGTGATTCTAAAAGCCTGGTAACCCATTCAGACTGGACTTTAGAACCCTTCTTACACTATGTGTTTAAATATAGGTGTGTCCGATATTTGGCAAATTGATTTCAAGCCAAATAACTAGTCATACTCAACTAGTCATACTCAAGAGCTAGAATGGGTCCAACTGGGAGGCTGTCCTAGTTTCCTGAGCCTGACCTGGCTGAATTCAGGCCTCTCCTGGCAGACAGCAGGCATTTCCCCTTCCCTGCCTGCTTCTCAGCTCAAGCTGGGAGCAGTATAAGTATACAGGTCTTGCTTGTTCTCAGAGGGTTTCCAGACAAAATGCAAAGTGAGAATAAAGAGAAGGGAAGAGCCATAGGGTAACCATTTTTTTTCTGTCCCTGGATCTCAAGGGGAGGACCCTCCCATTCATTCCTCTGTTTTGTTAGTGTTTATTATGTCACTTTCTCTAAACAAGAAACAGCTTCTTACGATGCCAGCCTTTCATTTGTCACATTGGATCAACACTGGTGTAGTGGAGTCCAGATAGACCTGGGTTCCATACCAGCTCTGCCACTTGCTGTGTAACTTTGTTGCGGGTCACAGAACCTCTGTGACCCTCGGTTTCCTTTTCAGTAAAGTGGGACTCATGTGATCACTGAGATTAAGGTAATATTCATGGTAGATGCTTAACAAATGAGATTGATGTTTTATTAATATTAACTAGTTGAATGACCTTGGAAGAGTACCTTCACATTCAGCTGTTTCCTTATGGGGAATATGAGGAAGTTGATCCCAAAGGTCTCTCAAGCCCTTTTCAGCACTGACAGCTCTGTGGGTCCTTTCTCCAAGGCATTCTTGAATATTGGGGAACTAGCCTCTCACCCAAACACCCCTCTCATTTCCGCCGGTCTAGTACCCTCACGCCCAAGACCCTCTTGCCCGCTCACTCATGCCGCTGTGGAAGCTGCAGATTGCCGAGTTTCCAGGGCTCTAAATCCGTGCCGGTTGCCCGCAGCCCGGGTCTAGAGGCAGACTGGTTGCAGGGGAGGCGGACCCCGAGCTTGGATCCATCGTGGGGCGCCCGGGCCGTGGATCTCCTGGTAGGAGAGGTGAGGAGGACGCAGATGCTACCTACGGATCCAACAGCTTCTGCAAACTTCTTGCCCAGTCCGAGCGCCCCCTCCGCCCAGTTCTCGGGGGGCGGCCGCGCAGTACGTACTGCGCAAGGGCGGGTGGCCTCGCCCTCCCGGGAAGCGCTAGCTTTCAGGCGCAGGCTCTGAGAAGGAGCCAGAGGCCGCGTGTGCGCAGTAGGGCTCCGGATGCCTCCGACCCGCTTCTCATTGGCCCCCACCAGGCGGGGCCCGGGTCTTCGGCCCTCAAGCGGGAAGCGGCGCCGGCTGCGCCACGCCCTCGGGCACCACCCTGCAGCCATGGGCGGGCCCTTGGCTGCCCCCAGCCGGGAAACGCCGGGTAATGAGATGCTAATGAGGCGCGAATAAAGCCTCTGCGGGCCGCGTGCCCTGGTGCGGGAGCCTGCACACTGCGTGCTGCCCTGCAATCCCGGTTCTTGGTCTGCGCCTCCTCCATCTCCCTTCCTCCGTCCCCGTACCCCAACCCGCCGGACTGGGACGCCCGCCTGGCAGGAAGCGGCCCCTACGGGCTCCCGAGACCCCGGGTAAGTTGTCCAGCTGCGCCAAATGTGCGGCCCCCGCCCGCGGAGGCCCGGGGTAGGAGTAGGGATGCGCCTCCGGGGAAATGTGGCTCGCGGCGCTCCTGAATTCCGCCTGGCCGGTCCGGCCCGTCTCTCTGCACCTCCGCCCTGCTCAGCCCCTCTCCAAACTGTACGGTCTAGAGTGTGAGTACCCCAGACACTCGCTGCCAGTGGTCCAGCTCCCTCTCCATCCTTCCAGACCGGTCCACCCCTCGCACATTATTTGTCCTGGTGTTTCCAGGTTGGGTCCCCCCTATCCCCACTTCGCCGAGGTCTTCCTCCTTCCCACCCCCTAAGAGAGACCTTCGCCCTTCTTGACGTTCCGTCCGCCCCCATCCAGGTGACCTGCGGCGGCGATTTTCATCTCCTGCTTCGGCCCGGCCGCTGGGTTCGGGCAGGGGCCGGTGAGGCGACCGAGCAGCGTGAGAGGGATCAGCCCAAGGATCTCCCCCCATGAGTGCCACCCTCCTACTCGAACTCCCCCGTGGGCAATTCTCCAGGAATCCCCGTGCCCTCTGATTCCTCCGGGTCCCAGCGTGAGAAAGCTCTTTCCAACACCCCTGAAGTTGCGTGGGGGCCCGAGCGAGGGAGAAGGGGACAAAGGGAGGCCTTGTTTCGGGAGATTCCTGGGAGAGCATGTAGGGATGGGGTGGGGCGTCGATGGGAGTGAGAGGAAACTGGGAGGGGCGAACCCTGCTGCACTGTCGCCCCCGCAGTCCCCCAACCGTACTGTGGCCCACTGGAGCAGTGGCAAGTCACAAGGGAAGTATTTTGACCACAGTGAGTCAGAAATAGACCCAGTTGTGTGTTACTCAGTCAGATGCAACATCCTGGGGCTGTTCCTTGCAGTATTTTGGTGGTGGGAAGTGGAACCTACAGGGTTAGAGACCATCTCCTCCCCGTGGTGAGGCAATGAGCAGCGCTAAGGAGAACTTTGCCCCTGGCATAAGATGCACCCCACACCCAGCGTCACACTGAGTCCCTCGAGGGTGCTGGGCACAGGGAGGCTTGGGGTGAGATAGGGCAGTACGTGTGCCTAGCAGCTGGGGTTTCCGGTGTTAGATCTGTCCCTGTCTGTACTGCACGGAAAGCTCTCTTCCTGGGCACCCTGCCCTCTTCACATCTGAGAAATTCCCCGTGCTCTGCTTCCAGGGCCCCGAGAAGGCAGGGTAAGAATTCCTGTCCCCTGGGCCCCAGAGATGGAGCAGGGCTTGGAGATCCCTGAGCAAGAAGGCTGAGCTGGAGGCTCCCTGGCTTTCCGTGTGCCATCTGTGCCCAGGACTGCTGATTTTTCATTTCCAAATTTGGCAAATTGCACTTGGAGTGGAAGGGATAGCAGTTGTCTCTGGAGCAGCTGGCAGTGAGGAGCAGAGCCAATCAGGGTTGGACCTGGAGCTCCCTGGGGATACCAGACTTTCTTCTCCTCCCCTTCCTTTTCCCTTCCTCCTTTCTCCAGCCTCTTCCCTTCTCTTCCTTCTTTCTCTCCAGCAGCCACGTGCCCCTGCCTCTCCCTGGGAGCCTCCGAGGCCTCCATGGCCTCACCCACCTCCATCAACCCAGCGCATGCCCACTTTGAGAGCGTCCTGCAGGCCCAGCTGTGCCAGGATGTGCTGAGCAGCTTCCAGGGGCTATGCAGGGCCCTGGGGCTGGAGCCCGGTGGGGGGCTGCCCCAGTACCACAAGATCAAGGCCCAGCTCAACTACTGGAGTGCCAAGTCGCTGTGGGCCAAGCTGGACAAGAGAGCAAGCCAGCCTGTCTACCAGCAGGGCCGGGCCTGCACCAGCACTAAGGTGGGTACCTGGTGCCTGGGATGGGGCCTGGAGAGTGGGGGGAGTCAGAGGAGCGGCCAGATGCCATGCCGATGCTGCCTTGTGTGTTCGCAGTGCCTGGTGGTGGGTGCTGGACCTTGTGGGCTGCGGGCTGCTGTGGAGCTGGCGATGCTTGGGGCCCGAGTGGTGCTGGTGGAAAAGCGCACCAAGTTCTCTCGTCACAACGTGCTCCACCTCTGGCCCTTCACCATCCATGACCTTCGGGCACTCGGCGCCAAGAAGTTCTACGGGCGCTTCTGCACAGGCTCCCTGGACCACATCAGTGAGCACCATGTGGTGGCCTGGAGGGGCGGGTGAGCCTGGGCCTAGAGACAGGCCAGTGGAGGGGGTCGGGGGGCTGCTGCTGGGCCGGCCAAGAGGCAGGGTGGATAAGATTCACTTCAGCCAGGCGGCTTTCAGGACTCAGGGCCCTCACCTGTAAAATGGGCAGTTGGACTGAGTGATCTCTAAGACCTTCTCTGGCTCTGACCAGGAACACACTGGTGCTTGGGAAGGCTGGGGGAACCTGGGGTCCCTGTTCCTAATGTCCTCTCCCTTCCAGGCATCCGGCAACTTCAGCTGCTTTTGTTGAAAGTTGCATTACTGCTGGGGGTGGAAATTCACTGGGGTGTCACTTTCACTGGCCTTCAGCCCCCTCCCAGAAAGGGTAAGTACTTCTCTGCTCCTGAGGACCCCCAAGTATTTTTTTCCTTATCTACTTTCCATGGCTGTTGTGAAGGTGTAATTTGATAGACAGTGTGTCATTGCTTTCTAAACCATAAAGCCCTTTAAACGTTTATTTAATTATTTCACTGGATTGTCCTGGGAATACAGGGGCCCCTTCAGATTTCCACACCTTTGTGCCGCTCACACCCTCTGCCCCAGGGAGTGGTTGGCGTGCCCAGCTCCAGCCCAGCCCCCCCGCCCAACTGGCCAACTATGAATTTGATGTCCTCATCTCTGCAGCTGGAGGTAAATTCGTCCCTGAAGGTGAGTGATCCCTTCCCTCGAAGAAGCCAGCATCTTGAGCTCCTTGTGGGCCTTTCTAGGCTGTTACACCAGTCGTCCTCCTGCCACCACCCCCCTGTCCCCACCTCTAGGCTTCACAGTGCGAGAAATGCGTGGCAAACTGGCCATTGGCATCACGGCCAACTTTGTGAACGGGCGCACGGTGGAAGAGACACAGGTGCCCGAGATCAGCGGCGTGGCCAGGATCTACAACCAGAGCTTCTTCCAGAGCCTGCTTAAAGCCACAGGTCAGGACCACCCTCACAGGGTTTGCCCTCCTCGTGCCTCACTGTGGCCTGCCTCCCACCTCTCCCTCTCAGACCTGTCCACAGTCCAAGGAATCCCGTACTTTTCCATCTTTGTGGTCTTGGCAGCAAAGAACTTGAGCCCCCAGGGATTCAGCAGCCACAGCCCCACTCAGCCACCCAGCATGACGAGTCTTAGAAATCTCTCGCAAAATGCATGGGATTTTGCTTTGTGCTTCTTTACATATGCTTTAATATAAAAATGCTATATAACCTGCTGTATAAAAAATAAAATAAAATTCAAAAAAACAAAGCAAAACAAAATGCTGTATATTCAAAATGAAAGTGGTACTTCCAGAAGATGCCCTATGGTTCCTTTGGCTTCGCACTGCCACGCCCCCTGGAATGTGCACATCCTGTTCGGAGAAGCCAGGCTGTCCTCTGCAAGCCTGTGGACTATGTGGTGCACATCTCCCAGCTGCCACCCCACCCAAGTTTCTCACTTTGCTCCACACCTTTAGGCCTCCTGGGCCTGGGACAGATGGTCCGCTGTGCCACCAGAACTCATGGGCCCCCCCGTGTGTGTGTGGGTAGAGGTGCCGCTGCAGGCTGAGCTGTGATCCCAGCTCTCAGAGGTCAAGCATGGCTGGGGTATTTGGAGAGGTGACACATGATGACGAGGCACGTTCCTTATACCCTGCCCTATCCCCACAGGCATTGATCTGGAGAACATTGTGTACTACAAGGATGACACCCACTACTTTGTGATGACAGCCAAGAAGCAGTGCCTGCTACGGCTGGGGGTGCTGCGTCAGGTGGGGCCTGGGCCCAGGCAGGGAGGGGCTGGGTGGTGGGCCCTGGGAGGTAGGGGCCAGGCCTGGACACAGTCTCTCCCTGGGTGTGGAGGGAGTCCATCCTCTCTGCGATGGCACTTCCTCCACCTCGATAAGCTCTTCTCCCCTGGGACTTACGTGGCAACCTGAATCACATTCTGGGCTAAACACCTTATACCAGCCACAGGACTACACAATGTAAGCTCCATGAGGGCAGGGGTTTTGTCCATCTTTTGTTTACTGATGATTCCCAATGCCTAGAATGGTGCCTGCTATGTAGTAAGCACCCTGAAAGTAGTTGCTGAATGAACTAGTTGAACACCTACTATGTGATAGGTACTTTGTTGAGAGCTTTATGTTCATTTTCTCACCTAATCCACACGAGTACCTTGAGAAGTTAGGTACGTTATCTCTAAATGATGGGGAAACAGGCTCTGAGAAGTTCAGTGACTTGTCCAAAGCAGGTGTATGGTAACAGTAATGATACTGGGCCTTGGAGGCAGGGTGGGACCTGGGACCCCCAGCGAGCGGCAGGCTGAGAGTTGAGGACAGGGCTCGAGCGTGGGAGGCTGGACATTCAAATTCTCCTCCCAGCTCAGCCTTCAACTGCTGTGTAGTCTGGGGAAGCCCGTTCCTGGGGCCTCAGGATGTGTACCTTCTACACCTAAGGGGATGTGATGGCCCAACTGACCCTGCTGGTTCTGATCTGTTGGCCACATAGGACTGGCCGGAGACAGACCGGCTGCTGGGCAGCGCCAATGTGGCGCCCGAGGCTTTGCAGCGCTTTGCTCGGGCAGCTGCCGACTTCGCCACCCACGGCAAGCTCGGGAAGCTGGAGTTTGCCCAGGATGCCCACGGGCGGCCCGACGTCTCTGCCTTTGACTTCACAAGCATGATGCGGGCAGAGAGCTCTGCTCGGGTGCAGGAGAAGCATGGCGCCCGCCTGCTGCTGGGGCTGGTTGGGGACTGCCTGGTGGAGGTGAGGGGTCAGTGTTCGCTGATTGGGGAGGGGCTCTCCGGACCCCTTGTGAGGAGGCACAGGGGTTCCCTGGCTGGGGGAGGAAGCAGCCTCGTGGGAAGGAGGGGGTATAAAAAGGTCTGCTTCTTGTAAGGAGGAGCAGAAGGTGGCTTGGTGTGTCAGGGCCCCCTCTGCTATGGCCCTGCGGTCATCTGGGCGTGGACACCCTTGTTGGACTCTCCCTGAGCTGTTTCCTGTCCTTCTGCCCCTGCAGCCCTTCTGGCCCCTGGGCACTGGAGTGGCCCGGGGCTTCTTGGCAGCCTTTGACGCCGCCTGGATGGTGAAGCGCTGGGCAGAGGGCGCTGGGCCCCTAGAGGTGTTGGCAGAGAGGTGAGGCCTGAATTGGGGAGTTGGGGGGCGGGGTGGGGGCAGGGCTGGGTATAGGACAAGAGTCAGGAGTAGGGTCGGGGATGCTGGCTGAGTAGATGGGGGCGTAGAGAAAAGAGAACGAAGGAAAGGCCTGGCACTTCTGGAGGGGTGGGTGCTGACGGTGCCCTCCCACTTGTGCCCGACCCCGCCCTCATCTCCCCAGAGAGAGCTTGTACCAGCTCCTGTCACAGACATCCCCAGAAAACATGCACCGCAATGTGGCCCAGTATGGGCTGGACCCAGCCTCCCGCTATCCCAACCTGAACCTCCGGGCCGTGACCCCCAGTCAGGTCAGAACCCCTGGCACCGCCCGCCAAGACTTCCCGGGTCAGCTCCCGCACCCCAGGTCAGGCCTTCCCTCCTGTGGTCTGCCCAGTCCCTGCCCTGTGGGTGAGTCCCACCCAGGCAGCCCCTCCCCCATGGACTGGGGGGGCGGCCGGGGTGTGTGTGGTCCGCCTGCCTGGAGACCTGAAAGGGGCTGCCTTAGGTACGAGACCTGTATGATGTGGAGGCCAAGGAGCCTGTGCGGAGAATGAGTGACAAGACAGACTCAGGAAAGCCGGCCACTGGTGAGCAGGCCTTCCTCCAGGGCCATGTCCAAAATATTTACCAAGCAGTGAGGCACAAGCACCAATGATCAGAACAGTGGTAGACGCTGGCGGCAGGGAGCAGGGTGCTGGAGCACTGCTGGGTGGTGAAGATGTTTGGGGCCTCCTGGAGAGTGCAGGGCAGTGGGGTGCTCAGCAGCAGCCATTTGCCAACTTGTGTGGAGTATTTCAGCACTTTAACAGCCTCTGTAACGCAGCAGCTGGGTGGCAGCGGAGCTGCACTCTTCTCAGCTGTTCTGCCCCTTCCCGCCTTGCAGACCCCAAACCTGCCTCTCCTTTTAGTCTCTGGGCCTCCCTTGCCCCTCAGCTCATAGCCTGCTGCCCTCTCTGTGGCCAGCAGTGGTTTCACTCTATTTATTCCCCTACTTTATTGCCAGAAAGATTTTTTCAAATGAGAAAACTGGGATGAAGGAGGTGCTGCTGACAGGGAGTGTTAGGCTGGTGCCCAGGAGGCGTGGGTCCCTGCTTCCCCCTCCCATATAGACCCCGCACCCAGCAGCTGGGCTCTCTCTGCGGGCCCCGGTGCCTTCAGTACAGCGTGGCTTCCTCTCCTAGGGTCGGTGGCCACCCAGGAGGAGCTGCTACACTGGTGCCAGGAGCAGACGGCTGGGTACCCAGGGGTCCACGTCACCGACCTGTCTTCCTCCTGGGTGGATGGGCTGGCTCTGTGTGCCCTCGTGCACCGGCTGCGGCCCGGCCTGCTGTGAGTCAGGCATTGGGCTTGGGGGTCCCTGATAGCCCCTCCCTCTCCAGGCAGTGTGGAATGGTGGGTGATCACTGGGTAGGAGTTAGCACACCCAGCTGGGTCCCAGGCCACCCCTTGCTAATAATCCTGCTCTAGTCACTTTGCTTCCCTAGAGATAGATTTCCCGCCTGACTCTGCCTGCCCATGAGAATCAAATGCATTCAATACGGAGAGCTTTGTGAGTGGTAGAAGCCCCCCAAGGCCAGATGCTGTTGTCATGGGAGGGGTGGGGGGTATGTAGCACAGAGAATAAAAACCCTTTATGCCCTCTCCTCCCTTTCCCGATGTCCCTCCCCTACTGCTCTCTCCCCCTTCCATGGGGCAAGTTCTGGTCTCCCACTGGCCTTTCTCCCTGACGCCCCACAGGGAACCCTCAGAGCTGCAGGGAGTCGGGGCTCTGGAAGCGACTTCTTGGGCGCTGAAGATGGCAGAGCATGAGCTGGGCATCACGCCCGTGTTGTCCGCACAGGCAATGGTGGCAGGGAATGACCCACTGGGCCTCATTGCCTACCTCAGCCACTTCCATAGTGCCTTCAAGAGCACACCTCACAACCCAGGTGACCTGGAGGTGGGTGGGGTGAAGAGGAAGTGTGTGTGTGTGTGTGTGTGTGAGTGTGTGAGAGAGAGACAGAGAGAGACGGGACAGCCTGGGAGAGGTATCCTCTATCCTTCTGGGCTGGCACATAGCTGTCTGTTCTGGGGGGTACAGTATCGGCCCCCCATCTACCCTGATTCTCCCAGCAGGCCCAGTCAGCCAAGGCTCCCCGGGCACTGCCAGCGCTGTGCTGTTCCTTGGCAAACTACAGAGGACCCTGCAACGGACCCGGGCCCAGGTGGGGAGTTTGGGTGGGGTTGGCCTGGGCAGTGGGTTCCTTGTGGGGATCCCTGGGGTGATGAGGATGTTCAGAATGGGGGAAGGGGAGAACTGGGGGCTCAGAACGTAGGACTTCTTGCAGGGAAATGGGGAGGATGCTGGTGGCAAGAAGCCTCGTGTGGAGGTAAATGCACACAGGGGCCGGACAGTCCCTTCCCTGAGGTACTCTTTCCCATATCCTGTCCCCCCAGGCCTTGCTCGCCACCCCAGCTCCTTGTAACCTCCCCCCGCACCATCCAGTCTCGCTCCCTAGTCTCACTCCCTTTCCCTTCCAGTCCTTTCTATTCATCTGTACACATGGACTCCCCAGCTGATCCTGCCCCTCTACCTCTGGGCCTGAGCACTTACCTTTTTAGGTAGAGGCTGAGACCCCAAGTACTGAGGAGCCACCTGTCCCAGAGCCTGATGTACCGGTGACACCCCCATCCCAATACCAGGAGGTGAGAACAGGGGCCCTGTCTGCAGGCAGAGGCCTTGGAAGGGCAGGGAGGGGAAGGGAAAAACTTGGCAGCTGCCTTGGACTCCAGCTGACCTGCGGCCTGGGGGTTGGTGCAGGCCAGTGCCGAGGATCTGTGTGCACTGTGTGGGGAACACCTCTATATCCTGGAACGCCTCTGTGCCAATGGCCGTTTCTTCCACCGGAGCTGCTTCCGTTGCCATATCTGTGAGGCCACATTATGGCCAAGTGGCTACGGGCAGCACCCAGGAGATGGTGAGTGGGCCTGGGAGGCATTCAGAGGGACTCTGGGTCTGGCCCTGCTTGGGGGGGGGCCAGGAGCTTGAAGGTGGAGGGGAACCGGGGTGCTGGGCATGAGGTGGAAGCAGGCTGAAGATGACACTTTCTTCTCCTGAGCTCCGTCTCCTCTGTCCCCTCCAAAGCCCCAAATGCGGGGTTCTGAGAAGCCAGGAGGCTGGTAGAAATTTATCAGCCAATGCAGAGGCCTGTCACCCCCACCTTCCCTGATAAACTGAACATCTGTTCACCGGGCTGCCTGCATCAGATGGCTCCTCCCCTCTCCCACCTTCCCAGGACATTTTTACTGCCTCCAGCACCTGCCCCAGCCAGGCCACAAAGAGGATAGCAGCAACAGAGGCCCTGAGAGTCAGGTAAAAGCTGTGGAAGTGTGGGATGGGGGGTGGGAAAGAGGAAAGGGCTCTCTAAGCCCGAGACTTTGCTGGGGGTAACTGAATGTTCTCCACTAGAGTGTAAACTGCATGATGGCAGGGATCTCTGTACTGTCTTACTTGTTGATGAATCCCGAGTATCTAGAACACTGCCTCACACTGTTCGGTAGACGGCATAAATGAACGCACGCCAGGGCCCACATCTGTCTCAAGGGGCTGCCTCAACCCACACTGGGCAGGTCACTGACCAGAGCATATGGTGGCTCTTCTAGGACCTTCCCACACACAGTGAGAATAACATGCGATCACGCCCCTCGATTCCCGGGGCCCCTCAGGAGGGGACCAGTCCTGTCCCAAGCCAGCCCACCCGTCGGCTGATCCGCCTCTCCAGCCCAGAACGCCAGCGGTTATCCTCCCTTCATCTCACCCCTGACCCGGAAATGGAGCCTCCACCCAAGCCCCCCCGAAGCTGCTCCGTCTTGGCCCACCAGGCCCTAGAGGGAAGCTTTGTGGGCTGGGGAATGCCAGTCCAGAGCCCTCAAGGTAACTGCTGGCCCAGGGTGGGGATGGGAGGGTGGTATTCGGATTCTTGGACGGGGATGTGGGGAATGGGGAGGGAGGTCCTGCGGATCTCAGCCCATATCCACTTCTCTGCTCAGTTCTTGTGGCCGTGGAGAAGGAGGAAGAAGAGAGTCCCTGCTCCAGTGACGAGGAAGCAGAGGAAGACGTGCCGTTGGACTCAGACACAGAACAGGTGAGTGGGAGGAACCTGGCCACCTATTCTGCCCAAGCCAGCACGCATCCACTAAATATACCCTGGCCCCTGCCCGGGAGAAACCCACAGCACCCAACCTCTTGAGCCCAAATGACTGTGAATGTCTTCTCACCCAGTCTCTTTCATGTCTCTAGGCCTCCACCTTTTCTATCAGAACTTATCCCACTTCCAGCCCAGGGTCTTTCTCGTCCCTTTCAAATGGAGCTTTCCCAACCCCTATCCACCTGACCCTGTCGTAGGTTCTGTGGAACTTGGCTAAGAACTCAGGCACCATGAACAGTTACCCAACGTGGCGTCGGACTCTGCTGCGCCGTGCTAAGGAGGAGGAGATGAAGCGGTTCTGCAAGGCTCAGGTGCGGCCTAGGGGTTCCCGGAGGTTCTAACGGGATCAGAGTTCTGAGACTGGGTATCAGAGCTCCTCCAGGACTCTGTTCTTGAGCAATCCGCAGACTCCTGGGCCTTCTGCCTTGTACTCAGGCCATCCAACGGCGACAAAATGAGATCGAGGCTGCCCTGAGGGAGCTGGAGGCCAAGGGCACGGAGCTGGAGCTGGCTTTGAGGAGCCGGAGCAGTGAGTGAAGACAGGGAGGATAAGTGATCCTAGGACACCTCTGCCTCCTGGCCCTGTGTTCCACCCCCAGTGACCCCCAGACTACCAGGCTGTGGCCCACAGCAGGTTCTGCTCCTCATGCCGTGATTCCTGTGACCCTGCTTAGAAGCCTGACTGGCCCCTCTTCTTCATTCTTGTCAGGTTCCCCCGAACAGCAAAAGGCACTATGGCTAGAACAGTTGCTACAGCTTGTTCAGAAGAAAAACAGCCTGGTGGCCGAGGAGGCTGAGCTCATGATCACGTAAGGGGTGTCGGAGTTGGGGCGTGGGGGGCAATGGCGTGTGAGTCAGGCCCCACAGCCAGGTCTTCGGTCACCCTAGACACCTGTGCCTTTTCTATCCCTGCCCCCCACAGGGTGCAGGAGCTGAACTTGGAGGAGAAACAGTGGCAGCTGGACCAAGAACTGCGAACCTACATGAACCGGGAAGGTAGGTGGGATGTGGGGAGAGGCTGGTATTTGCACAAGCCTCGTGATCTCAGATACTGCCCAGGCAACAGTCCTCTAGTCTGAGTACCTCTGAGGCTGAACTGCCTTCTGAATTGCTTCTTGAACTGCAGGAAGCCAGAGGATGGGGCTCCAGGCCCACATTCCATGCCTTCAGTTCAATCACAGCTGCATAATTGGGCTTTTACACACGATTCCTTTAAAAGTGGTGTTGCTGCTAAACAATGCTAGAAAACCATTAGTGTTGATAAACCAAATTCAGAGTGGGGAACAGCTGGGGTTGTAGAAGTCACACAGGCCGGGATTAGGTTGTGCCTCTCCTGCCGTCCTCCCCGTTCTCTGTTCTCTAAGTAAGTTTCACCTCCTCCCTTCAGAAACCCTGAAGACAGCTGCCGACCGGCAGGCTGAGGACCAGGTCCTGAGGAAGCTAGTGGACGTGGTGAACCAGCGAGATGCCCTCATCCGCTTCCAGGAGGAGCGCAGGCTCAGTGAGCTGGCCTCGGGGCCAGGGCCCCAGGGCTAGAAGAGGGTAGGCTGCCTGTCTTCTTCTCTGCAAGGAAGACTGCCTCACCCCAGGACAGTGCCACCCTGTTCATCGGGGCTGCCTGGGAGAGGCCTCACCGTTTACAATAAAAAAGCTTCTGCCGTAAACAGGACTTTGGCTGCCTACAGGGGGGAGGTGGGGGAGTGTGCAGGGAGGGCAGCTGTGTAGGAGCCTGAAGGTCTGCACTGTGACAATCACACCGACCCTTGGCCCCAATCACTGCCTCTACAAGGGAAAAGGCAGCGCCACCAAAGTGTTAAGCTTTATTGTTCCTCTGCTCTGTCTCCCTCCTGCTGCCCCAGGAGCCCGGCTGGCTGGGACTCTGGGCCCAGGTCCTGGGCCTCCCTTGCCCTTCCCAGCACATGCTGGAGCTCGGCTCGGGCCCGACACAAGCCCTTGGCCTCCTGCACGTGGAAGAGATAGAATGCACCCGCCGCCAGCACCAGTCCTACACTGGGGGTCCAGAGCAGTACAGCAACTTCCATGATCTCTCCTCTAGCCGCCAGGGCACACAGCAACGCCAGGAGAAGAAGCCCTAGACCAATCACGTAGCCAGCGATGGTGGCCCACCAGCGACCTTGAGCCATGCCCTGGTCCAGTTCTGTCCAGGCCTCCCTTAGCACACTGATCAGCGGAGACCTCTCTGCTGGTCCTAGAACAAAGCGGGACAGTGGGGAGGGAGAGTGAGGGTCTGAGGGAGGGATGGGGCTGCCCCATGGGGAAGGGCCAAGGAAAAGGATGGGGCTGACTCACCATGGGTAGGGCTGGGGTTGTGCTGGGGGGGGCTGTGTCTCACACACAGAGTAGCCATCAGCGCCTCATGATCGGAGAGGGGGCTGCCGCTGTGAGGCTCGTGGCCTGTAGTAGTTCTGAGAGTCTTACAGGAGATGTATAGCCCAGACACCGCCTAGAAAAAGAGCCAGAGAGAAATTTCTGAGAGCGCCTTTCCCAGAGAACCAGTTCCTGGCTATCCCATTCTCCAGCCGCCACTGATAAAGACTAGACTAGTTAGACAAAGAATCAGCATAGGCTGATATGCCATGAAGAGAGACAGAGGCTGAAGGCACGTTGCAGGGAGACGCCTGACCTTATAAAGCACGTAGTCGATGCGGATACCCAAGGGGAACTGCTCTAGCTCCTGCCGGTTGACGTAGCAGTTCTGCGGTACCATCGTACAGCCTTCTTCAGGACCCTAGGTGAATAGTGGGCTTGAATGAGGATGTAGGGGGAAGGAGGAGGGAGAGAGGCTGAGGGTGTAGGTGGGGAAATAATCAGGCAGGTCCTCACCTTGAAGTCCCGAGTCTCCAGATAGGCATCCTGCAGTCCCGTCCACTCCTTCAGCAGGCGGCAGCCCAGGTCCTTTGGGTGCAAGTTGAGGTCCCCACACAATAGAACCACATCAGCTTTCTTGGACGTGTGGCTGGGGGAACCAAGATGGTAAGGCAGAATTCTTCCCTCACCAGCTCTGCCCTAAAAGTGGGGCCTTAGCCACCCTCAGTTCCTGGACCCCATCCCACTTCCCCTGTCAAGCCCAGGCTCACACACTGGATGAACTGGGCCAGTTCCCAAGCTTGGGCCACACGATGTGCTAGGTAGATGTCCTTCTGTCGATTGTACTCGGCATGGAGCTGAACAAGATAGAAGAGATAATTGCAGATGAGACTGAGGGTCCCAAGGGCAGGAGTAAATCAAGCTTGCATCTGTCACCTGGCACGCTGCTTGGTAAAATATGTGTGAACCTTGCCTACTGGCCTTAGGAGATCCTGCTGCCACGCCTCACCCCAAGGCAGCCTGGCTAAAGGAGGAGTCCCATCTTCTCCCTCCCAGGACCAGGCCGCCTGTCCCAGCCTTAAGCACTGCCGCCCTCACTCACATGGGTCACGTAGGCGTTGAGCACCAATCCACCCAGACGGAGCACCAGCAGCCCCACGGCCTTCCCACAGAACCAGTCACCGTGGTGGATCTGTAGGCAGGAGGGGGCGGGAACTCAGGGCACTGCTACCCTCTTTCTGCCCATCCCCTGCAGCCCTAGGAAGGCCACCTCCTTTACCATGTGTTAGGGGGCGGCGGGGTGGGGAAGGGAGGTGGAAGAGGTCAGAGGACAGGCTCACCATGTAGGGGTAGCCATTGAGGGTGAAGACGTGCTGGGTGAATTCCTGGATTGGGTGTTTGGAGAAGACACAGAGACCACTGCCAATGATGCCACTGAAAAGCCAAGTCCTAGTCAAGAGCCACAAAAGCAGGGAGAGCAATACCCAGCCCCCTTCCCCTCCCTTGTCTCCCAGCTCTTATCAGCTACTTTTTCTCCCTCTGCTGCTGGTACCACCCCAGATCAAAGCTCAAAGAGACGGCGTTTACGTGGGCTGACAGGATGGCCTGATGATAAATCTGATGAGCTGAAGAGCTAGATCTTCCTCATTCCACCTTCTCCTGCTCCCACACTCAGAAGAGAGGACGCTGGGGCAGAGGGAGGCGGGCGCAGGAAGCACGGGGAAGGGCTGGCTGGCAGGGCCAAGGGCCTCCAGCTCTGAGATCAGGCTTCGGGGCCAGTGGGCTTCTCACCTCCTGAAGTAGTGTGCTGCTGGGTAGGTGGGGAGCAGCTTCTGCCTCAGGTACTGGAAGTCCTGCTCGCTCCACACCTGAGGGGAGGGGTGACGATACCTGCCGGTCCTTCCCCCAGGGCGGGAGCCCCCGCCCGCGCCCCAGCCGCCCCCACTCCCGCCGGGCTTCCACACCAGCTCCGCGCGGCCCCACCTCCTCCAGGAGAGCTAGGTCGAAGCTCTCCCTGTTCAGAAAGTCTCCCAGGCGCTTAACGCGGTCGGCCCGGTGCTTGCTCAGGTAGGGAATGCCCCTGAGGACGAAAAGCGCAGGGGAGGTGACGGCTGGGGCGCTCGGGGCAGCAACGGAGCTGGGGCCAGGTGCGGGCCCCGGAGGTAGGGGTTGCCCCGCACCCCGAGGGTGTAGGGCAGGGGAGCGCCGTGGGCTGGCTGTGAGAAAGGCCTCCTGCCTCTGGCGAGGGGGACGGCGGCCCAGACCCGGGTCGGCGGGCGCACTCACCAGCAGTTGAGGTTAAAGACCCTCAGTCGCAGGGAGAAGTTGGGCTTCATGGCAGGGACGCTCGGCGGCGCGGGACGGCTCGGCCTCCGCAGCGACGGCCGCGTTGGGGACAGAGGCGGGCGGGCGGCCTTCCCCGCGGGGAACCGCGCACAGGTGGTCGCCCTGCTCCCGCTCTCCCGGGAAGGCCGCGGCCCCGAAGTGCCGGCGCCCGGGGACTGACTCCCGCGTTACCCGGGCAACCGGCCGGCTGGCCCCAACCTGGCTGCGCGGCAACCCGGAAAGGCGATCTGCGGTGAAATCAGGCGCTGACTGGAGGCGACTACCGCGCTGGAGGACCCTGGGCTTGGGGTCCCAGAGGAGGTCCGTGGATGGGGGGGGGCGGCGGCGGCGAACCACGCTGACGCACGCTAGGCGTGGGGTCCCTGTTCCTTTTCTCCGAAGCTCGTCGCTGATGGCGGCCGCCCACGCGCCCTCTCCAGCCTCTCGACCGCCTCAACAGCAACAGGTACAAAGTTGAGGAAAGGCCGGACCTTCGCCGACCGCCCCGCCCCCGGCCCCCTCCTTCCGGCGAGCGGCGGGGGCGGGGCCGCGCGGTTGCCCTGGCGACGCGCTATGTTTGTGACCCGAGGAGTCCCTGCGCGCAGCCATGGCGAACAGCTTGCAGACGCCGCACGAGCAGCCGCTGCAGGTGAAGGTGGTGGGGCTCTTCAAAAGCTCCAGCTTTCAAATTGCGAAGAGCGCCGCTGAGGTAACCGCGAAGAAACAACCACAAGGGCGGGAAGGCCCGTCCCGCTTCCGAGTCGTGCGCCTCCTAGTGGCGGGGGTCGAGGTTCAGGGAGGGGATGTCCCGGCCGGGATGGGCTGTCTCTGGATGGATATCTGCGTGCAGAGGGCGAGGGCCGGTCCAGGCGGGAGTTACACTTCGAGAAGGGCTACCTTTAAAGAGAGATCCGAGCGAAGGAATCGTTCAGAACCTTTTTGGGAATAACACACATTTTATCCCACGTTAATTTTTTTTTTTTTTTTTTTGCGGCACGCGGGCCTTCCCACGTTTTTAACTGAAATTATAGATTTTAAAACTTTGTGAAAAAAATGTTACCATATAACTAGCTGATTTTTTTACAAACTCCTTTCCCAACTGATTTTTGAAAACTATTCATTCGGGGAGGGTTTTTGTTGTTTTTCTTTAACGTTTCTATAGCAGTCACTGCATTCCAATTGAATTAGGTGCCTATGGGATTTCTTAACAAATGACCCACAAGTGCTTTGGAGACTACAGACATTTCTTTGTAAACATGCAGAACAATGTAAAATGAAAAACACTTTAAGTAACTGGAAGAATTAGGCCAGGTCAGTAATGCCGCAGCATTCCTACAACCCGAATGCAGGAGAAATGTAGAAGTGTATAAAATGTTGAAATGTAAAATTCAGCACTTCTTTGGGGTTTGCTCCAGAAATGCTGTTGTAAGATTATGCCAAGCTTCTCTCCTTCAAAACCCCACTAGACTCCAGGACAATGCCTTATTCATGTCTGTATCTCCCACAGTACCCAGCTGGATACTTGAAACAAAATGTTCCCAAATAGAATCAATCTTAAGAAATTCCTAACTTCTTACCTGCTCCAAGTCCACAGAGTTACAGTCTGAATTTAAATCAAGTCAGGAAATAGTGACTAATTTGTGAAATAGGTAAAGTTAACATCAAGATGAAGAGAACAAGTGATAAGAAGTCTGTGAAAATGATACATGGATCATTAAAAGAAGTAGAAATTATGGACTGTGTTAGCTGGGCTGATAGGATCAGCAAAGTTATATGGCTCAAATTGTATTTAATAAGTGTGAGGGATTTTTTTTCTCTTGTTTTTCTTAGCTCCTTTTCTGAAGGCACATGTTTTCTCCACACTGTAGAGAAGACGTTGGCATATTTTTTTTCTGTAAAGTCCACATATAAAATTACTAGGCCTTTGGAACCATAGGTTCTCAGCCATGACTATTCAACTCTGTCCTTGTGCAAAAGCAGCCACAGACAGTATGTAAATGAATGGTGGTTTTCCAATAAAACTTTTATTATGGACACTGAAATTGGACTTGTGTATAATTTCACAGGACATGAAATGATTCTTCTTGTGATTCTTTTTCAACTGTTTAAAAATCTAAAAATTATTCTTAGTTCTCAAGTCTTACCAAAACAGGCAGTGGTCCAGCTTTGGCCTGCTGGCCACAGTTTGCCAACCCCTGTTGCAGAGGACACTAAGTCAAGCAAACAACGTCTTTATTATATTAATAATGTTAATTTTCACTTTCTTAAGTTTTGCCTACCGTAGCTCTATTTGAATATGAAAATATATGAATGTAAATTCAGTTAGTTCTATGTTAATAAAGGATCCTTGAATATATTTCCAACATGATCACTTGTGAGCAATCCCTGATGCCTAATTAACTGAAAGATTTAGATTTATAAAGAGTATTACATAATGTAGTCCCTTCTGGAACAAATTATGAAGAAAGCATGATTAAGTATGCTTAATTTGAAAACTATTGGGCTTATTAGTTATTCCAGATGGTCCCTCAGAAACAGCAGTCATCCTGCACGACTGCCTCAGACAGAGCACAGACGCTGGAATTGAGAAAAAGGACACATCAGCTGTTGGTTGGGTATAGCAGACTAAGAAGGAAATGGCCAGATTGCTGTTGCCCTCTTCTGCTACCCCTGGTCCCAAGGCAGGGTACACTCACATCCTGGCTTTCTCCCCCTTGGACTGTCCACCCTGGATGAAGCACGCCAAGTCAGTGTCCCCTTAGACCACAACAGAAGTGGCCAGATGACACTTTTCCCTTGTTGGTCCATTTACTTCTCAGACTTGCTCAGAAAGGTGATGCCTCACTGTTACTGCCTCAACTGCCTTCCCTTGCTTTAGGAGGAGGCAAAGTGTAACATAACAGGAACCAAAACTTTTTTTTTTTGGCAGATGTTGCTAACCAGTAAGAATTTTCTCTGATTCATACAGACAAAACAAAATACATTAAGTCAATACATGCTCAATGTCTAGACCAAAACACATTTAATATTTACTTCTCTTTTTCCCAAGGGGTATAACCACAACAATATCCTTTTGGTCATTCTCCATATGTCAGTGAATTAAAGCAATAACATTTATTTTAGTTAAAAGTATCCATAGAGGGGCTTCCCTGGTGGTGCAGTGGTTGAGAGTCCGCCTGCCGATGCAGGGGACATGGGTTCGTGCCCCGGTCCGGGAGGATCCCACATGCCGCGGAGCGGCTGGGCCCGTGAGCCATGGCCGCTGAGCCTGCGCGTCCTGAGCCTGTGCTCCGCAACGGGAGAGGCCACAACAATGAGAGGCCCGCGTACCGCAAAAAAAAAAAAAAAAAAAAAAAAAAGTATCCATAGATCCACTGAGGTTTAGTAAGAGTTTAATTTAGGGAAAAACTGGTCCTAAAAGAACATGGCAAGTCACAAAACTATTGGCATAAACTCACTTGTACATTTGTTTATGCAGTTGCTATGTGTGGATGGTCCACTATGTACCAAATATTGAGGCCAGTGGGAAACTAAGACATAGTCTTTACCCTCAAAGAGCTTATTCTCTTCAGATGAGAGACCAATTAGTATGGCCTGGGGAGGGACTTACTGGAGGTAAGCACAGGGGCCTCTGGGAGCTGGCAAGGGGTATCTAAGCCAGACTGTGGCTTGGGTGTATGTTGCATAAAACTTCCTGAAGACCCCATAAAAACTGGGGGGAATGATTTCTACTTTAAAAGAGAACTTACTCTAAAATAATTATTCTGTTTTGAAACCTAGAGTCTGAAGAGTAATTATCCATCCAAATTTGAAGACCCTATAATAGTTCCTGTTCAAGAATTTGCATGGGATCAATATCTACAGGAGAAAAAAAGGGTAAAGGATATTTGGGGTGTGGGAAATGAGCCAAGTTTTGCCTGATTTATTTACATATGCATTGGTTTGGAAAAACTGAAGCAGTAACTTTGATACAACTAGATTTTATTTCTCTAAATTATGTACTTTTCCTAAATTATTTCAGTCATTTTACCAAGCTGATTTTAAGAAAGAGTCAAACATTTACAGAATTTTCTTTTGGAAAGCATGTGATAAAGGTAAGTTTTAAACTCTCAGTGCTGTTATTTACTCCTGCCGATGGCTACCCCTCTTTCCCGGCATATCACTTACTCATACTTCCTGTGACACCCGGGCACTCAGGTTACTGTGGCCTGGCACTCTTTTTGGCCCTAACTCTGGAAGGTTTCAGTGGTGTCCAGCATAGATATAGCAGGGGAGCATGTAGGGTTGCCTAGGGGAGCTCTGATGGTAGGCGCCAACTTCCCACAGGGTAGCCGTGTCCTAATGGAAGCTTCCTTCTCTGCATTCTCCCCCCTAACAGTACCCTTGGAGAACTCCAGACCCTAAGGCTGGCAGAGCTTATCCAGGGATGGCAGATTGGTTTCCTCTTGGGTGCCATCCCTGATTAACTGGTAGTGCTGCCTGGAACATGTGGCATCCTGGCTCAGATACAGCTCACGTTGGGGGGCAGACTAGAATGGGTACGCCTCCTGCTTGTCACCCTTGGCCTAGTCCTGTGGAGAGTCCCAGTCCTGGCTTCCCTGCCCAACCGCATCTCTCAGTGGCTGAGGAGATCCCATTTCCCCTGACCAGAGCAGTTTTGATTGTCCTGTGCTAGATTGCACAAGGACGTCCTGTGATTTACCATGCAGATGGTGCTGCTTTACTTCACTGTCTGCTCAGTCACATGAACGGTGCAAGACTGAGTCAGGAATGCCATATGTTAAGTCTCATACCATTTTCACAGCCACAGTACATTTTCATTACATAATTCAAACAGAACCATAACAAACACTTACCTATGGTGCTTATTATATGCCAGGCACTATTCTAATGACTTCTATAAATATTAACTCTAATCATTACAACAACTAGGGTGACCAGTGGTCCTGGTTTGCCTGGATCTGAGGGGTTTGCTGGAATGCACGAATTTCAATGCTAAAGCTGGGATGGTCCTAGGCAAATCCAGACAGTTGGGCACCCTAACGTAAAACAATATGTTTTTCTTCATTTTTATCACCAAACTTCCTAAACTGCCTATCGTATCGTGCTCTCCACCTACAGGAGAGCCATGATTTCATGCTTCGTGGTTTGCACCCATTCCTCTTCTGTATTCCCACCATACTCTGAAACACTGGTGTGGATTCCATTCTGCAGTTTCTGACCCTTGTCAGCCTGAGTTGCTAACCTTGAGCTGTTTTGTGTTCTCTTCCTTCTGCTTTTCTCATGGGGCCTGAATGAGGCTTCCTAGGTCATCAATGCTGCTTCTTCCCACATATCCTTAACTCCTGTCTTTCCTTTCTTCCCTCCCCCTCCCTCATCTCCTGGATACTTGCCACCTTAACCTCTTCTTCCTCTTCAGGCCAGCTTTTTGTTCTCCTTTCACATAAGCATTGTCTTATGTTATACGTAGTGCTTCTTAGCACATTTGAGGTTAGTTTGCACTGGCCTCAGTGCTTCAGTATAATGTAATGCCAACCATGAGGGATGGCTTCAGAGCCTTTGGGAAGGCCCTTTTTCCCCCTCCAAAAAAAGGCAACATCATACATCTTAGTGCTGGAAAGCCCTAGAAAACATCGGGTCCAGCCTGCTATCTTGAGGCAGGCGATGAGGGCTCCTCATGTATAGAAGACACCCAGACAAGGCACGTAATTTTCAGCCTCCGAATAAAGTGTACCTGCTACTGCATTTCTCCTACCAGGCTAGCTAAAATATCCACAATTAAACTTTCCCTCCCCTTTTTAAAGTGTTGTGTCCTGTAAAATGTGAGAACCCTGATGAGTTTCAACATTCCAGGGAGTACTGACCCATAGGCTCAGCGACTGACAGTTCAGTGTGAACAAGTTTAGGAAGTGAGGAATCTGAAGCGAACTCCTCCTGAGAGAAGAGCGGGGAATGGAGCACACTGGCAGCTGAAGGCAAACCGTTCCCCAAACCGGCGTTTCTCCAAGTGCGGTCTCCAGACCAGCCGCAGCAGCAGCGTCCCATGGGATGTTGTTAGAAATGCAGATTCTCAGGCCCCACCCCAGAATCAGAAACTTGGGGTGGGGCTCAGGAAACTGTAATTCTGACTGCCCACTAAAATTGGAGAACAGCTGTCCCAGATGATGCATGGCTTTGCCAGGACTGGCACCGGGTAATAATAAACCAGATCTACTCAGAGGCCACATTATTCAGTGGCCACACACTGAGGTTTAGGAGGTTGGCTGGCAGTGCTGTATGGATAAAAACACCAATGCACTTCATTCTTAGGGGCTTAGGGCTTAAAAGTGTTAAGGAGGGACTTCCCTGGTGGTCCAGTGGTTAAGACTCTGCACTTCCACTGCAGGGGGTACAGGTTTGATCCCTGGTCAGGGAACTAAGATCCCACATGCTGCGCAGCCAAAAAATAAATAAATAAATTACTTGAGTTAAAAAAAAGAAAATTGTTATGGAAGGTGAGCTCTCTTCCTCACGGCCCCTGGTGTGCCCCGCAAACTGCTGCTGGCCCTCAGGAGGCATTTCCTCACCTGGTCTGATTTCCCTCCATCAAAAAAGCATTCTTTCCATCCTTCCCATTGAAAACCATGTCTTATTTAGGACCCCTAACCAACTATGCCTACAGTAAAATGTGCTTCAGAAATGAAGCTAAAAGATTGCATTTTGTTTTCAAATTAATATAACAAGTATGCTATGCACACAGACTTTTATTACCAGATTACCATCTATTTTCTAAGATCGTACCATTTTAAAGATCACTGTTAGGTCATTCTTTGATTTCAACACCGTCAGAGTCTTGAAAATGTTCTTAAATTCCCTTTGAGAGCAAAATTCTGAAAGACGGCAAAAAATATATTTTAAAGATTCAGTCCTAGGGTTGATTCAAGCTTCAGCTTATGGGTTTAGCTAAGTTCCCCCCCATCCCTACCCCCACCCCCCACTACATTTTTTTGGTCCTTTTCCTTTACAGGAACTTAAGAATGAAGTCTGGGAATATTCTTCCTATGTGATGTGTTTTATTAACGATCAGCTCCTGGGTGACGCACTTGATCTTCAGAAATGGGCCCACAAAGTGTGGGATATAGTTGATTTTAAGCCTCCTGCACTTTATGAAGCACTTACTATGGATTATTCTGCCAAATTCTTAAGAGACACGAAGGCAAGTTGCACTAATTTTTTAAAGGAAAATAGCGGAATCTTTGAGCATTTACATTGATTGACCATTAATTACTGATAACCTAGCAAAGGGAATATAAAAGAGTAAGAGACTAGGTTAAGTTCTCAGTGACCTTATGATCCAGTTGCAAAGGATTCATGGCAGGGTTTGGCTTGGTGGTGTGTAAAGCAAGCCTACCTCACAGCAGGCAGATGGCATCAGGAGAAGATCATCCCTGTTCAAACATTTCTACTCCCCGCTAGAAGCTTATATGCATTAATTGTCATCTATTTAAAAATATTAAGACCTTCCCCCTCAGAGAAGGTCAAGCCTATCCTTCATTCACCTTTAGCATGAAATATTTTAATTAATACTAACACCTAAGTGACAGCTACTGCACTAGAGAATGGCAAGTTTGAGAAGGTGATGTTTTAAAGCATGACACATAGTTGTCAAGAGCAGGACTAGACAAGCTATGGCACTGGGGAGGTTTCCAATGGCAGAGGACAGCTAGGAAGCATGAGGTCCAGAGAGCAAGAGATAGCCATCAGGGTGGAATGGCAATAGAGGTAAAAGTATGTAATTTTGCTCAGAAACCTTGTAGCCAACAGCTACCACATGCTGAAAATTATTTCACGCCCATGGTGGCCTGTGCCTACATAAAGACCCAGTGCTAGGATCTGAGTTGTGCAAAGGCAAAGACCTTGTCTCGTTCACCCTTGTTCAACCACTGACTTGAACAGAATCTGAAACATTGGAGGTGCTCAGTGAATATTTTGTTGAATAAACAATGCACTTGGAAAATGCTTGAAACTCTAGGGTGTGGGGAGGAAGTTAACATTCATAGCAGTTCATTCCCAAAGGGTCAGGAGTCTAGAAGTACATGGTGTACTCTGGGAATGGCAGGGAACAGCAGGGAGGCCAGAATTAGTGGGAAACGACACTGGGAAAATGCGAATCAGTCAGGATTCTTGGTGCCAACAGTACCAAGCTGTTCTCACTAACTTGAGGAGGAAAAGTATGTATTAAAAGGATGTTGGGGGGTCTTCCCTGGTGGCTCAGTGGTTGAGAGTCCGCCTGCCGATGCAGGGGACACGGGTTCGTGCCCCAGTCCGGGAAGATCCCACATGCCGCGGAGCGGCTGGGCCCGTGAGCCATGGCCGCTGAGCCTGCACGTCCAGAGCCTGTGCTCCGCAACGGGAGAGGCCACAACAGTGAGAGGCCCACATACTGCAAAAAAAAAAAAAAAAAGGATGTTGGTAACCTCACAATTGACAGGAAAGCTGGAGAACCAGCTTTGGAAAGCAGGCAGGAACCAAGGGAGACCTGGCAGCAGGAAAACATGGCCAGAGTCACGCCCCAGGAATGTGCAGCCAGGATGCTGCCATGGGTGCCCAATGGCCCTAATGCTGCCTTCACCGAGCATAACTTCTCAGCTCTCCTTGGGTCTTCGTCACTTCCTAGACATCTAAGGCCCCGGGCAGGAGCACCTGACTAGTTGAGCCCAGGTTATATCCCCACACCCTGGCTCACACATAGCGGGGAAAGAGAGGAGGTTCTCCAGAGGCTGGTGCAACCTTGTGAGGAGTTTCTCAAATAGGAAAGGTGATTAGATGTTTAAAAAAAACAAACAACAAACAAACCCCAAAACCAGATCCACTAGAGAAAGGTTGAACTTACTGTCCACTCTTAACCAGTTAGTTAGATTTCATCCAGAAGGAAGCAAGCCAACAGAACTTTTCATCAAGAGTATGACAACATCTTCTTTGGTGTTTCGGAAAAAATTTTAGGGCTGTGACCAAACGGTACAGTGGGGAAAGCTTGGTGGCAGGGCGGCCATTTGGAAATCTGCTATAGTAGTGTGAGCTAGAAATAATGACAGCCTGAATTAATTAGTGGCAGTAAGGAGAGAGGACCCAGATTCCGGAGAAAATCCTTGGATTTTTTGCACAGAGGCTAGATTTTTTGTGCTGAGTAAAACCCAAGGACTTGTTTACTTCTGGTTTGGAACGATATAGCAGACAATTAGGTTTGGCTGCTAGGTGACATTATCTTGTGTCACACTCACTTACTCTCTTTTCATTAGAATTTTTAGAATTATCTACTCTTAACAACCACATAAAGATAATATATTGATGCCCAGGGAAGTTTAATGATGTCTGAATGGACTCACTCACTTCAGAAATCAATTATGACTTGCAATATGTCCTTTTTCCTCCTAAACCTATGAAGTTTACTATATTATGCCTCTTATTCTAAAGTTATAATATTCTTTTATAATTAAGAACTTGTAGTACAGAAGCTTAGAGGCACAATTAATTTTTAATAAGTATGGATGTAATACTTCATTCCTGGATGCCAGACATTACAATACTATTTCAGTCTTTTAATTTAAAAAAAGCTTAGAGCGACATAAAATAATGATAGTGATACAACTAAAAGTGATTTCATTTATGCCTCCTAGATTCTTAAGAAATAGGGCAGGGCAAATTATGTACTTGTTAAATCAGGCAGCATTTTTATATATGAGAATGGTGCCTAAGAGTTGAAATGTATTTCATTAGATGTGTTCTGCTCCCTAAATGAATGCTGCTGTGATGGACAACAGTGTTTTCACTTTGGATGCCTCTTTGTAGGGCTAGACAAGGGCTCACAAATGTTAGTTGTCTCTACCAGAAAGTATGTCAATTGAAAACAAGAGCTGGAGGTATCTGGGAGTATGAGGTCACGAATGAAATAACTCAAAAGCACATCATCCTCTCTTTCCTACCCCTGGTATGGTACCTCCTATTCATATAGTGGCCTTATTTTCCTGCTCAGAAAGACTATGGCCTGGCTCTGCTCAGCTAATCTGTGCAGTCTCTGAAAATCCAGAACACACAGTAACCAAATCCATGGGCTCATGTTGGATCTTTTCCCAGAATTACTCAGGAAAGAAAAGAATTCCCAGTCTGCTGCTTTTTCCAGAGGGAATGACCAGTGTTCCTTTCCACACCCAGTTTGTGATGCAGTGGATATATAGGCCATGTGCTGTCAGTCTTGTGTGATAGGTTAATGTGATTCAGAGCTTTACCACTTAAGGGTTTTAAAAAGCATGTTATTTAGGTAGTAAAATTTTGGTATAATGAAACAAACATCCTTAAGTCATCCTTTTAATTTTACTGTTACATTATCTACTGTTAATGCTGTCAATCATCTTATCACTGAAAACATTATTCTATTATATTTTTGGTCATTTCTAAAACTTTCTGCTAAAACACTGACCTGCATTACCTTCTTCTCTCTAATTTTAATAGCATGACTTTGTGTTCTTGGACATTTCTATTGATTTTTATCCAATTGGAAGATTGATTTTTGAGGTAAGAAGTTTTTGGTTGTTGTTTTTTAATAAGTTGGGGGGAGTGAGAATCTCTGTCAAAGTGTTAAGTTTTTAATCTATGAAACCTTTTCTCTTTATTTTTAGCTGTATTGTGATACATGTCCCAAAACATGTAAAAATTTTCAGATCCTGTGCACAGGAAAAGCAGGGTTTTCCCGAAGTGGCATCAGGCTACATTACACAGGTTCCATTTTTCATCGAGTGGTACGGAATGGTTGGATACAAGGAGGAGGTGAGTTTAAAAGCTTAAATACAACTTAGTTGCAACATTAAATCAAAATGTCCAAACTTTTGTTTATCTGCCTTTGTGAAATTCATATAGAATTAGATATATTTAATATTAGATGTTACATATATATTTAAAGGATGTTTTATATGGCCAAATGATGAATTAAGATATTCATACTTTTTTAAAAAAATTCCCTGATTATTAAAATAAACAAATCTAAAGTGTGTTACCAGGAATATTGCAGATTAAAAAGTAATACAAGCAAGTAGGATAGAGCAGAAGCAAGAAGAACTACAATCCTGCAGCCTGTGGAACGAAAACCACATTCACAGAAAGATAGACAAAATGAAAAGGCAGAGGACTATGTACCAGATGAAGAAACAAGATAAAACCCCAGAAAAACAACTAAATGAAGTGGAGATAGGCGACCTTCCAGAAAAAGAATGCAGAATAATGATAGTTAAGATGATCCAGGACCTCAGAAAAAGAATGGAGGCAAAGATCGAGAAGGTGAAAGAAATGTTTAACAAAGACCTGACCTAGAAGAATTAAAGAACAAACAAACAGAGATGAACAATACAGTAACTGAAATGAAAAATACACTAGAAGGAATCAGTAGCAGAATAACTGAGGCAGAAGAACGGGTAAGTGACCTGCAAGACAGAATGCTGGAATTCACTGCCGTGAAACAGAATGAAGAAAAAAGAATGAAAAGAAATGAAGACCAAGAGACCTCTGGGACAACATTAAATGCAACAACATTCACATTATAGGGGGTCCCAGAAGGAGAAGAGAGAGAGAAAGGACCTGAGAAAATATGTGAAGAGATTATAGTCGAAAACTTCACTAACATGGGAAAGAAAATAGCCACCCAAGTCCAGGAAGTACAGAGAGTCCCAGGTAGAATAAACCCAAGGAGAAACATGCCGAGACACATAGTAATCAAACTGACAAAAGTTAAAGACAAAGAAAAATTATTAAAAGCAACAAGGGAAAAACGACAACATACAAGGGAACTCCCATAAGGTTAACAGCTGATTTCTCAGCAGAAACTCTACGAACCAGAAGGGAGTGGCATGATATATTTAAAGTGATGAAAGGGAAGAACCTACAACAAGATTACTCTACACTGGCAAAGATCTCATTCAGATTTGATGGAGAAATCAAAAGCTTTACAGACAAGCAAAAGTTAAGAGAATTCAGCACCACCAAACCAGCTCTACAACAAATGCTAAATGAACTTCTCTAAGTAGGAAACACAAGAGAAGAAAAGGACCTACAAAAACAAACCCAAAACAATTAAGAAAACAGTAACAGGAACATACATATTGATAATTACCTTAAATGTGAATGGATTAAATGCTCCAACCAAAAGACACAGGCTTGCTGAATGGATACAAAAACAAGACCTGTATATACGCTGTCTACAAGAGACCCACTTCAGACCTAGGGACATATACAGATTGAAAGTGAGGGGATGGAAAAAGATATTCCATGCAAATGGAAATCAAAAGAAAGCTGGAGTAGCAATACTCATATCAGATAAAATACACTTTAAAATAAAGAACGTTACAAGAGACAAGGAAGGACACTACATAATGATCAAGGGATCAATCCAAGAAGATACAACAATTATAAATATATATGCACCCAACATAGGAGCACCTCAATATATAAGGCAAATGCTAACAGCTTTAAAAGAGGAAATCAACAGTAAAACAATAATAGTGGGGGACTTTAATACCTGACTTACACCAATGGACAGATCATCCAGACAGAAAATTAATAAGGAAACACAAGCTTTAAATGACAAAATACACCAGATAGATTTAATTGATATTTATAGGACATTCCATCCGAAAACAGCACATTACACTTTCTTCTCAAGTGCACACGGAACATTCTGTAGGATAGATCACACCTTGGGTCACAAATCAAGCCTCAGTAAATTTGAGAAAATTAAAATCATATCAAGCATCTTTTCCAACCACAACGCTATGAGATTAGAAATCAGTTTCAGGGAAAAAAATGTAAAAAACACAAACACATGGAGGCTAAACAATACATTACTAAATAACCAAGAGATCACTGAAGAAATCAAAGAGGAAATCAAAAAATACCTAGAGACAAATGACAATGAAAACGTGATGATCCAAAACCTATGGGATGCAGCAAAAGCAGTTCTAAGACAGAAGTTTATAGCAATGCAATCCTACCTCAAGAAACAAGAAAAATCTCAAATAAACAATCTAACCCTACACCTAAAGGAACTAGAGAAAGAACAACAAACAAAAGCCAAAGTTAGTAGAAGGAAAGAAATCATAAAGATCAGAGCAGAAAAAAATAGAAACAAAGAAAACAATAGCAAAGATCAATAAAACTAAAAGCTGGTTGAGAAGATAAACAAAATAGATACACCTTTAGCCAGACTCATCAAGAAAAAGAGGGAGAGGACTCAAATCAGTAAAATTAGAAATGAAAAAGGAGAAGTTACAATGGACACCACAGAAATACAAAGCATCATAAGAGACTACTACAAGCAACTCTATGCCAATAGAATGGACAACCTGGAAGGAATGGACAAATTCTTAGAAAAGTATACCCTTCCAAGACTGAACCAGGAAGAAATAGAAAATACGAACAGACCAATCACAAGTAATTAAATTGAACCTGTGATTAAAAATCTTCCAAAAAACAAAAGTCCAGGACCAGATGGCATCACAGGTGAATTCTATCAAACATTTAGAGAAGAGCTAACACCCATCCTTCTCAAACTTTTCCAAAAAACTGCAGAGGAAGGAACCCAAACTCATTCTACAAGGCCACCATCACCCTGATACCAAAACCAGACAAAGATACTACAAAAAAAGAAAATTACAGAATAATATCACTGATAAATACAGATGCAAAACTCCTCAGCAAAATACTAGCAAACAGAATCCAACAACACATTAAAAGGATCATACACCATGATAAAGTGGGATTTATCTCAGGGATGCAAGGATTCTTCAATATATGCAAATCAATCAATGTAATACACCATATTAACAAATTGAAGAATAAAAACCATATGATCATCTCAATAGATGCAGAAAAAGCTTTTGTCAAAATTCAGCACACATTTATGATAAAAACTCTCCAGAAAGTGGGCATAGAGGGAACCTACCTCAACGTAATAAAGGCCATATACGACAAACCCACAGCAAACATCATTCTCAATGGTGAAAAACTGAAAGCATTTCCTCTAAGATCAGGAACAAGACAAGGATGTCCACTCTCACCACTATTATTCAACATAATTTTGGAAGTCCACCTACGGCAATCAGAGAAGAAAAAGAAATAAAAGGAATACAAATTGGAAAAGAAGAAGTAAAACTGTCACTGTTTGCAGATGACATTATACTATACATAGAGAATCCTAAAGATGCCACCAGAAAACTACTAGAGCTATTCAGTGAATTTGGTAAATTTGCAGGATACAAAATTAATGCACAGAAATCTCTTGCATTCTTTTACACTAACAATGAAAGATCAGAAGGAGAAATTGAGGAAACAATCCCATTCACCATTGCAACAAAAAGAATAAAATACCAAGGAATAAACCTACTTAAGGAGGTAAAAGACCTGTACTCAGAAAACTATAAGACAGTAATGAAAGAAATCAAAGATGACACAAACAGATGGAGAGATATACCATGCTCTAGGATTGGAAGAATCAATATTGTGAAAATGACTATACTACACAAAGCAATCTACATATTCAATGCAATCCCTGTCAAATTACCAATGGCATTTTTTACAGAACTAGAACAAAAAATCTTAAAATTTGTATGGAAACACAAAAGACCCCAAATAGCCAAAGCAATCTTGAGGGAAAAAAACGGAGCTGGAGGGATCAGACTCCCTGACTTCAGACTATACTACAAAGCTACAGTAATCAAGACAATATGGTACTGGCACAAAAACAGAAATATAGATCAATGGAACAGGATAGAAAGCCCAGAGATAAACCCACACATCTATGGTCAACTAATCTATGACAAAAGAGGCAAGGATATACAATGGAGAAAAGACAGCTTCTTCAATAAGTGGTGCTGGGAAAACTGGACACCTACATGTAAAAGAATGAAATTAGAACACCATACACAAAAATAAACTCCAAATGGATTACAGACTGAAATGTAAGACCGGACACTACAAAACTCTTAGAGGAAAACATAGGAAGAACACTCTTTGACATAAATCACAGCAAGATCTTTTTTGATCCACCTCCTAGAGTAATGGAAATAAAAACAAAAATAAACAAGTGGGACCTAATGAAACTTCAAAGCTTCTGCACAGCAAAGGAAACCATAAACAAGACGAAAAGACAACCCTCAGAATGGGAGAAAATATTTGCAAATGAATCAACGGACAAAGAATTAATCTCCAAAATATATAAACAGCTCATGCAGCTCAATATTAAAAAAAACAACCCAGTCAAAAAATGGGCAGAATACCTAAATAGACATTTCTCCAAAGAGGACATACAGATGGCCAAGAGGCACATGAAAAGCTGCTCAACATCACTAATTATTAGAGAAATGCAAATCAAAACTGCAATGAGGTATCACCTCACACTGGTTAGAATGGGAATCATCAGAAGATCTACAAACAACAAACGCTGGAGAGGGTGTGGAGAAAAGGGAACCCTCTTGCACTGTTGGTGGGAAATGTAAATTGATACAGCTACTATGGAGAACAGTATGGAGATTCCTTAAAAAACTAAAAATAGAATTACCATATGACCCAGCAATCCACTACTGGGCATATACCCAGAGAAAACCATAATTCAAAAAGACACCTGCACCCCAGTGTTCATTGCAGCACTATTTACAACAGCCAGGTCATGGAAGCAACCTAAATGCCCATCGACAGATGAATGGATAAAGATGTGGTGCATATATACAATGGAATATTACTCAGCCATAAAAAGGAACGAAATTTGGTCATTTGTGGAGACACGGATGGACCTAGAGACTGTCATACAGAGTGACGTCAGAAAGCGAAAAAGAAATATCGTACATTAAGCCATAGAATCTAGAAAAATGGTACAGATGAACAGTTTGCAAGGCAGAAATAGAGACACGGATGTAGAGAACAAATGTATCGACACCAAGGAGGGGAAAGCGGGGAGGCGGGGGTTGTGGTGGGATGAATTGGGAGATTGGGATTGATATATATGCACTAATATGTATAAAATAGATAACTAATAAGAAACTGCTGTATTAAAAAAAAATTCAAAAATTAAGAAAAAAGTAGGATAACATTTTTTTAACCGAAAGATAATTTTAAATGCTCACCTAAAAAAAAGGTGTATGTAGAAAATACAGTGCTTTTAAGAAACATACTAAAGGTGGGAATTTGAAAACAGAATGAAAGAAAAACAGCTTATTTCTCACCAAAGATGTTACACTGTTACAACTGAAGTAAGATCTAAAGCATTTTGGTCTGCATCTTTGCTTTCTATTCAGGTCAGTCCTTTGGCTTTACACAGACTAGGTGCCTGATGAGCAGCACAAAATTAAATTTTGGAGGCTTTTTAGGAGATATCCCTTGGGGAGCAATCGGGCAGCAATTTAGAATTAATTGGCTTAGCGTGGAAGGCGATTTGCTTGAACTTGATGAAATATGCAGGGGCTTAAATTAATAATGCTTCATTATTTTTCTATAATCTGGAACATTCTGAGGCTGATAAGGAGGAAAATGTAGATTTACTCCAAGTATCTTGTATGTAAATCAACTGTTTTTTCCTCAGTTTCTCTAAAATAAGATATCACCAATACTGTTTTCTAACCTTATTATTTTTCACTTTATGTAGTATTCATCTTCATATGTCAATATACATAAACACATAAAATGTTTAGGGTCTGCCTAATTTTTCATCATAGTGCTATGCCAATTTAATTAATTTCCCATTGGTGAACATTTAGACTGTTCTCCATTTTTTGTTAGTATAAAACAATCCTCAAGAGGGCCCATATCGGGACTTCCCTGGTGGCGCAGTGGTTAAGAATCTGCCTGCCAATGCGGGGGACATGGGTTTGAGCCCTGGTCCAGGAAGATGCCACATGATGCAGAGCAACTAAGCCCGTGTGCCACAACTACTGAGCCTGTGCTCTAGAGCCCGCGAGACACAACTACTGAGCCCGTGTACCACAACTACTGAAGCCCACGTGCCTAAAGCCTGTGTTCCGCAACAAGAGAAGCCACTGCAATGAGAAGCCCGTGCACCGCAGTGAAGAGTAGCCCCTGCTCACCACAGCTAGAGAAAGCCCGAAGAAGCTAGAGAAAGCCCAAAGCAGCAACGAAGACCCAACGCAGCCAAAAAAAAAAAAATTAATTAAAAAAAATAATTTTAAAAAAAAGGGCCCATATCAGTGTCTCCTGATACTTAGTTCAGTGTTGACTCTGATGTGTTGGGCTTCCGGAGGCTGTGTTCTTCTTTGTTTTGCTTTTGGCTAGACCTTCCCTCACCGCTGTGAGCCCCAGAGCAAAGTTTGGGAAAAGTAGGCCATGTTACTTGTCTATTTATTTGAAGTAAAATTTCCAAATAGTAAGTGTATAGGTCTCAGGTCATGGTTTCAGATCACAAGGCAGTGATGTTTAAGGACAGTTTGGAAAAGAAATTCTGGTTACTAAATTCAAATCCAAACTGATACATACAAGTTGTACCATGCTGGATAAGGCACCTGTCATCTCTGAATAAGTTTCTTAATCATAATTATAATATCACAGGTTGTGGTGAGGATTCAATGACATGGTATATTGAAAGTGCCAAGCTTTTTAAGTATTCTCTTCCTTCAGATGTCAGATTCCCACAGGGCTGTGAGTAGAATTTCGGAGTACAGGTGGTTTGGTGTTGTGCCTTAGGATGCTTCCAGGCACTATTGCTCGCCCTTTGGGACCAACAGGCCCCACACAGCCGTCCTTCTCCCCCCAAGCCCATCTCATCTTCTGACCTCTCCCTCTTGCTCACTCTGCTCCACACATTAGGCTCCTTGCTGTTCCTTAGCACATCAAGCATATGTGTGCCCTGAGGTCTTTTGTCGTTTCTTTTGCCTGAGATATCTACACCCAGCTATTCTTCCATGTATGCCCTTGCATCGACCCCTGATCTGTTTCTGATTTTTGCTGAGTTTATCTCAGCAGGGACCACATGACCACCCTATTCAAAAACTGCCACCTTCCTCTTCATATACCTCTCCTCACCCCCTTCTCTGCTACTCTCCTATCCCCTTACCCAGCTTTATTTTTCTTCCTAGCACTTTTCACCACTGGACATACTATTAATATTTCTTTGTTAACTGATTGATTGTCTGTTTCTTTTCACTAGAATATAAGTTCCATGTGGGCAGAGATTTTTACCTGTTTTGTTCAATGTTATATCCTCAGGTTGGAGAACAGTGCCTGGCATAGAATAGATGCTTTTTAAGAATTTGTTAAAAGAATGAATGAATGAATGAACAGATAGTTAAACAGGAAATATACATTCTGTTCATTTCTGAAGTATGAAGTTAATAAAGATACCAAGTTATGAAGCCACTTTGGCAGTTATTAAGCCTCTTTGTGGCTCCCATAGCCCTACTGCCTTTAGAAGGATCTCTTGAGATATAGTTTAATACATTTTATCATCATCATGGTCATCAGAATGATGGTAAAGATGATAATGAGAGGATACATTCCATAAGTGTGTGATGCTGCACAATAATAATGGCCACTAATGAAGGAGCATGACACTCTGCCAGGCACCACACCATGTGCTCTCCCTACATGACTGCCTTTAACCCTCAGAACTACTTGGGAGGCACTTCCCATTATCCCTGTCTATATAGATGAGGAAACAGTTTTGGAAAAGGTAACCAACATCAAGATTGAAATCAAAATCATCTGACTTTGAAGTTTACTTTTAACCACTATTCTGCATTGCTGAATTTGTTGCCAGAAGTATAGAAATATTAGATATCCAAAGCTGAATTCAAGGGGGTGGGTTATGGACACAAAAAATATTAAATACTGATCGAAATGGTGTCAATATAAAATATTCACCTGGGAGATCTAAAGCAAAGGGCAAGAGTAATGGCATGTGTTGGAGACAGACGGCAAGGGAGTGTCACTGGTGTTTACATAAGTTAGCAGGGGAGGGGAATCACCTGGGTAGATTTGCCTGAGCTGAAGGAACTGGTGCTAGAGGACATTCAAGTTCCGCACACCTGGATTTAGCCTGGGGCTACTGCAGCAGGCTTCTGAGAATAGCCATAGGCTGGGGAGTGAGGGGGGGGGGGGCAGAAGTATCAGGCAGAGTAGCTGGAGACTTAAGGTTTATCAGTTAACTTCTGAACCAGCTTTATGAATAGTATAATTTAAATGCTATATGCCCCTGTCCTGCATAAATTCTCTCCCCATGCTTGCATCAGATTTCTTTAAAATAGCACAGACTCTTTTATTATAGATAAAGTGCTCATATTGAGTTTAAATGGCACGGTCCTTCAACAGTTATTTATTGCGCACTATTCAAGGAGGGTGGCCTACAGAGCTGAAGGAAGTAAAGGGGGTGATGGGGAAAACACAGACCTCAGAGACCTCTAGTTTCATTAAAGCTAGCTTTGCTTCCCTGGTAGCTGTGAATTGATAAAATAACTTGTGCATGGAGGATTTTTATAGTAGGATCATTGCCTAAGCCAAAATATGCATATAATGCATATCATGTGAAACAAGTCCTATAAATATCATTTTTAAAAAACCTCATTATATTACAAAGGAACTTCTTTTCTAAAATACCAGATACATGAGTTATATCACCATAGGGCAAGGAATAAAAATTTGAACATTAATTCTTTTTAGAGTACCTATTTTTATTCTTGTGTTAAAAAGACCTTACTGTTCCTATTTCACCTTCTTAGCTTAATCTTTCCATTTTTCTGAAAAGCAAGATGTATCATGGAATAACTTGTGAAATAAGCAGAATTTATATGAACACACACTCTTTAAACCGTGACCACAATTATAATTTAATACTTCATCATTTCAAAGGTTTTGCATTAAATTTAACTTATTCAGAGTTATGAGGGGAAAAAATGGGATCATAAATGTAAAACTACTTACAAAATACAAGTGAAATCATTATAGAAATATTTTCATGGTATAGATATTAAACAATTAGGTAACTTACTCTAGTTATTGTTATAAGTGGAATCATAAAGCATTCTTTCCCTGCCATTACTGTATTTTCTTTTTTAGTCTCAGAATGTTAATGTTTATTTATTGCTGTTTCTCAGATATAGTTGCTGGAAAAGGAGATGGTGGAGAGTCAATTTATGGACCAACATTTGAAGGTATGTATCTTTAAATTTTGTCAGTCACATTTTAATTGATTATTCAAATTTAACAGGACTGGATGATTTCACAACCCCAAATTAGATAGTGTTTGGGGTAATATACTACAAGTACACATACTAAAAGTGGGAGTTTAAAATAGGGTAGGTGGGAAGGCATCCCAGTCCAGTTCAGTACAGCTTTGTACATAAAATTTTTCACTTGCCTAATTATGTTATTTCTTTAGGATAAGTGTCTAGAATTAGGATTGTAGGGGTAGAAGGGAATTTACATTTTTAAGGCTTGTACTTTGCCATGCCCACACTTAGAATGGGTACCTTGATAATCATCCTACTAAGACTGCTGTTGGGGATTCTGGAAAGATGATAGTGGTGGTGGCATAGTTCTTTAGTTTTTTGAAATCCCAACATAAATACAGACAAAAAAAATTAGATAGGAAAACTAAAGACCCATGGATAACACAACAAAACTAGGTGACAAGGTATCTACATGAATTCCAAATATAAACAGGTAAGGACAAACTACCAACAGCCACAAAATCTGCATGGTATCAGCATGTATGTGAGAGAAAGCAGGGCATCTGACAGAGCTGAGAATACAGAACTCCACAATAGGCAATAGCAGTTGAGTGCATGGAGCCCCTCATAAGGCTTGAGGAGGCTGGAGCAGTCTAACCTCTGCGAACTCTCAAAACTGATCTGAAAGGCCTCTCTTCCAGGAAGGAAGAAGTGCTGGGAATGGAATAAAAATTATGCAGGTATCGGGACAACAGTGATAAAGAGGGAAAGGCAAAAGAGTCAGGAAATCTCAGAAAGCAAGTTGCCACACAGCTGAACAACACATGAAAATAGCAGAAGAGGGAACTTTGTGAAGTTAGGAAAACTACCTTCCTTCTAAAGCCACACCTACTTCTAAACATTGAGGAATACTAATTTTACATAAAACTAAAGTTGCATTAAAAAGCAGCAGAAATTTTCATGATTATTTAAGAAAAAAAAAAAAAGAGCACAGTAACATCGCTACAGATAATGAAAGTACCCTAGAAAGAAGGCTCACAGAACAGAGCAAAACTGTAACAATTTCAAAACGAGCTAAAAGACATGAAGACAATGATATAAGACAGGAAAGAACTCATAAATCAAAATGAGGAAGCTTTAGACATGAGGTTACAGAACTAGAGAAAAGAATTAACAATAAAAGAAAATTTCAGAAACAAACAAATTAGAAGGAACACAAGACCAAATAGGCAGTCCAGTGGTTAAGACTCTGCCCTTCCAATGCTGGGGGCATGGGTTCAATCCTCGGTTAAGGAACTAAGATCCTACATGCTATGTGGCATAGCCCAAAAATAAAAAAATAAGAGAAGTAGAAGGGACAATAAGGAAATATTTTTTAAACCAAAAAGAGATGAAGAAAGCTAAAAAGGATTTACAAGAAAGTGATAAAGACAGAAAGAGAAGATCCAGCATACAGATGATAAGTATTCCTAAGGAATTACACCAATGGAAGGGAATGGAACAAACACTAAGAATTATAATTAAAGAAAACATTCCTGAAATAAAAAAGGATTTGATATTCTATATTTTGTTTTGGGTGGTGATTACACAACTATACCCAACTGTCAAAAGGCATCAAAGTGAACATCTAAGACATATGCATTTTACTGCATGTTTATACCTCAAGTAAAAATGTCTGCTTAAAAACTTGAAACTACTTACTGAAAGAACACACAGGTACCGGACAATACTGAACCAGAACAACCAACACCAGACATATTTTACTAACGTTATTAGATATTAAAGAAAAAGAAAAAAATTCTGTGGGCAGGTAGTGAGTCACAGCAAGTGATTTATAAGGGGAAGAAAAGTACATTATCATCATCCTCGTATGCCAGAAGAACATACAGTAATATATTTAGGATGCTCAAGGAAGTGAAAAGTGAACTGGGGACTTTATATCCAGTCAAACTGAATTTGAGTTATAAAGGGCACACAGAGTTATCAACATGTAAAACTTTAGGGAACAGTGTTGTCATGAGTCCTTCCTGAGGAATCAGTGACTGTAGCATGAGTTTCATTCAGCCAAATTACAAGAGGGACCCTGAAAGAAGAACTGGTGGTGAGCATTAATCATATAGTTACTTATAAAACTAAAATTTAATGCGGATTAAAAGGGTGAGAGTATGGTATACAATGACTATATGCTTAGTCTAACAATTTATTTTAAATGAAAGAAATGGGGAGAATATATGCAAAATTTTAAACTATTTTCAGTAAATTTTACTGGTGATGGTATTATTAATATTATTTTGAGATTGTTATATATATAATGTAGGGAAAAACAAGTAAGTAATTACGGGAATTTCTAATTTCATCATTTCCTGTGTCCTTGAGAACTGGAATCTTCAATGTGGAAGAAAGGAGATACAGATGAAATACGACAGAGGTTAATAAGTAAAATATTCCATAGTCCTGAATTTGAAATATCACTTTAAATTCAAGAAGTATCATATCTGTATCTATATCTATATCTAATCTATACCTGTATCTATAGTTCTGCCCATGGAATTCATCTGCAAACAATGACCAGCCGAGTAATGACATGGACTCCTGGAATTTAGATTGTTGTTTTGAAATGTCATTTCTTGATTAAAGAAACCAGGGCCTCTGGGACAAATGGCAGATTCCAGTTCTGAGACAGGAAATTTTGAAATGAGCCTGGAACCTCAGTCATGCTATCATGGCATCAGATAGCCAGGAGCGCTATTGAAGATTTACTGGGGTCATGGCAAAGGGCTCAGGAGCCAATTTGAAGAGTCTCTCACTGGCCAAAGATGAAATAATTTGAATAGTAATTACAGTTGATTGAAACCCAACAAATGTTTTAAATCCATGAGTTCATAATGATATTATAAAATAAAACCTACTTGCTCACCTCTGGGGGAATGATAGGAAATGAATTCATTATCTTGAAAACTGATAAATATAGGTAAAGAATCAAGCATTTATCTTGCCTTTCCTATAGGAACTATACCAAACTGTAGATAAGGGGAGACATCTTGTTATAAAAGTATTCCAATTAATAATGGAAAGGAAAAATAAAATTAGAATGTCACCATTTCGCTGCCTCCAGAGAAATAATGGATGTAGGCAATGGCTGCATCAGCGTCTGCTAACTTCACAAAAACAGAGACAATCAGACAGTATGAGCCTTCTGTTGAAAGGACACACTACCAAAGGGATAGAACAAGAGTCTGATGAAGCTGTTGGATCTAGCTTCCAATTTGCGAGAAATGCAGTCAGTTCTGCTATAATGTGTTCTTAAAAATCTGTGCTATGTAAAATCATGAAATGAAAACCACAGGACTTATGGCAAAACTGAGGTAAAAAAACTTCCTCGGTGACACATTAATAAATAAGTTAATAACCTAATAAAAACAGTAACACAGTTTTATATATATTATGTGGTCAAGAAATACATCAGAACCATAATAAATAAGGCACTTTACCCTGAAAACTCCTTGACATCTGTGGAGGTGGCATGGGAAGAGCTGCAGCTTGTGAGTGATCTTGAGGTGGCGGAAGGAGCATTATCTGCAGCCAGAGGGAAGCTGTAACTCCAGATGTGGGTGGATGCAGCTCATACGTGGTGACGGATGTGGCTGGTCACGTCTGAGGTGTGTGTGTTCCTGGGTAGCTAGCTCAGTTCAGCAGAGGCAGTTTCCTGCATTCGCCTGGTGGCTCTCCTGGAGGGAAGTGCGTTAAAGCAGGGGTGAGATTCATCATGCTCAAGTCATTCCCTCCCTAATATATCAATCGAGGTGAAACAATCTGCATCTTCAACACAAGTATTAGCACAGAACCCACAGGACAGGGAACAGAGAAACCTGTTGAACTGCACCGTGTGTGCAATCGGCAAACTCTGGCCTGGGAGAAATTCTAGAGGTGAAATAGCTTAGGTTCATTAACAGATAAAGTGTAAAAAAAGAAAGGGATAGAGGTAGAACCTGGGGAGGGAAGGCTGGCAAAGTTCTTTTTCTTGGTCAGAATGGTGGTTAAAAGGGTATTTGCCTTATAATAACTTTAACAATAATTCTAACTATAGTGTTCCATGGCTTTTTGTGTCTATATTTTAATACAATGAAAAGGTTTAAAAAATAATCAATGGCCAAAGGAAAAGGGAAAAGTAAAAGCTAGTTTTCCTTCTAAATTCATGTGGAGACAGCTTTATCAAATGAAATCATTCAAGTGACACCACTCATTTATTTATTCATAGAACTTTAAACTCTTAGTTAGGTGCTGACATGGTACTAGGACCTTAGGGAACAAAGATAATGTGACCAAGTTTCCACACTCCAGGATTTTAGTGTTTTTGTACAGACAGACATTTAAACAGATAAAGTACAGGCGCGAACAGGCGGAACACAGGCTCTAGGAGCATGGGCTTCAGTAGCTGTGGCTCACGGGCTCCAGAGTCCAGGCTCAGTAGTTATGGCCCACGGGCTTAGCTGCTCCGCGGCATGTGGGATCTTTCTGGACCAGGGCTCGAAATGGTGTCCCCTGAATTGGCAGGCGGATTCTTAACCACTGTGCCACCAGGGAAGTCCCTCCTTGTCTTTAAATGAAAGTAAACATTAATAAAAAGCAGAGAGCCTGATGCACTGTCAATATTCAATAATGCAACTAAGTTATGCAAAAGTATTTTTTAGTAGAAATAAGAACTGAAGATAATGTGGTCTGGGTAGCCATTTAAGGGCTATTCATTTTTTTTAATTGTGAGATTTATCTTATATAGAGAAACTGCATATGTACAATTTAAAAATAATTATAGGGACTTCCCTGGTGGTCCAGTGGCTAAGACTCTGCACTCCCAATGCAAGGGGCCTGGGTTCGATCCCTGGTCAGGGAACTAGATCCCACATGCTGCAACTAAGAGTTCACATGCTGCAACTGAGACCAGGTGCAGCCAAATAAATACATAAATAAAAATATTTTTAAAAATATATTTAAAAAAACTTAAAAATTATAAAGCAACCCCCCACATTACCATCTTTGTCAAGAAAGAAAAACTGCCAGCATGCCAGAAGCACCCCATTTGTCCATCCTCAATAATAACTCCATCTCCCTATTAGAGGTAACCACTAACCTGACTTCTTCCTTGCTTTTCTTGTTAAACACTTGTGTATGGATCCCTAAATAACAGAGTTATTGACTATTTTTGGACTTTATATAAATGGACTCATATGGCAGGCATTCTTTGTGTCTTGTTTCTTTCGTTCATCACTGCCTATGAGATTCAACCATGTCGTTTATAGCTGGAATTCTCTCATTTTCACTACTGTTAAATATTATGAATATACCCAAATAATCTATCTATTCAAGTACTGATAAACACTTGTCTATTTATTCCTAACGTCATGTACACAATCAACATGTTTTAAAATAAATATTTCAATGTCAAAGAGTGTTCTGCCTATGTTCTCATCTAGGAGTTTTATGGTTTCAGGTTTTACATTTAGGTCTTTAATCTATTTGGAGTTTATTTTTGTATATAGTGTGAGGGCATGTTCTAATCTCATTGTTTTACATGTAGCTGTCCAGTTTTCCCAGCTTATTGAAGAGACTGTCTCCTCTTCTCCTCTCCATTGTATATTCTTGACTCCTTTGTCATAGATTAATTGACCGTGGGTGCATGGATTTATTTCTGGGCTCTTTATTCTGATCCATTGATCTATGTGTCCATCTTTGTGCCAGTGCCATGCTGTTTTGATTACTGTGGTTTTGTAGTATATTTTGAAGTCTGGGAGGGTGGTACCTCCAGCTTTGTTCTTTTTTTTCCAAGGTTGCTTTGGCAATTTGGGGTATTTTGTGGTTCCATATGACTTTTAGGATTATTTGTTCTAGTTCTGTGAAAAATGTCCTGGGTATTTTGATAAGGAGTGCATTAAATCTGTAGATTGCTTTGCATCTTTGTTTCTTAAGGCAAAAGAAATTAAAGCAAAAATAAACAAATAGCCTAATTAAACTTAAAAGCTTTTGCACAGCTAAGGAAGACATCTGCAAAATAAAGAGACAACCTACTGAATGGGATAAGATATTTGCAAATGATATGACCGATGGGGGTTAATATCTCCAAAACATGTAAACAGCTCATACAACTCCATATCAAAAAAAGAAAAGAAAAGAAAACAACCCTATCAAATGGGTAGAAGACCGGAATAGACATTTTTCCAAAGAAGACATATAGATGGCCAAGAGGCAGGTGAAAAGATACTCAACATCACTAATTATTAGAGAAATGCAAATCAAAACTACACTGAGGTATCACTTCACACCAGTCAGAATGGCCATCATCAAAAAGTCTACAAATATCAAATGTTGGAGAGGATGTGGAGAAAAAGAACCTTGTACACTACTGGTGGGAATGCAGTTGGTATAGCCACTATGGAAAACAGTATGGAGGTTCCTCAAAAAACTAAAAATAGAACTAAAATATGATCCAGCAATTCCACTCCTGGGTATACATCCAGAAAACACAAGAACACTAATTTGAAAAGATACAGGCACCCCAATGTTCAAAGCAGCACTACTTACAGTAGCCAAGCTACGGAAGCACCCTAAGTGTCCATCAACAGATAAATGGATAAAGAAGATGTGGTGTGTATATATATATATATATATATATATATATATATATATACACACACACATACATACATACATATATATATATATACACATATATATATATATATATATACAATCGGATATTACTCGGCCATAAAGAAGAATGAAATACTGCCATTTGTAGCAATGTGAATGGACTGAGAGAATATTATGCTTAGTGAAATAAGTCAAAGAAAGATAAATACTGTATGTTATCACGTATATGTAGAATCTAAAAAATAATACAAATGAATATATAACAAAACAGAGACAGACTCACAGATATAGAAAACAAACTAGTGGTTACCAGAGGGGAGAGGGAAGGGGGGGAAGGGCAAGGTAGAGATATGAGATTAAGAGATACATACCCCTATGTATAAAACAGAAGAACAACAAGGATGTCTTATATAGCACAGGAATTATAGCCATTATCTTGTAATAACTTTTAATGGAATATAATCTGTAAAAATACTGAATCACTATGCTGTACACCTGAAACTAATATAATACTGTAAGTTAACTATACTTCAATTAAAAATATAAAAAATAAAATATTTCATTAAAGCAGTTTAAGAATGCTAGGGAGCATACCCAATTTACTTTTATATAACAATAAGTAATTAGTGAATAGCTATTATTATTTAAATATGCTGGTAAAATTAGGGCAGTAGGTTTAAAAAATTGATGTTGCAGGATTCAAGTCCAATTTCTACTTGACATTATTGTCTTCAGAAAATTATATAGAAATGTCCCAAACTGTCTGCTTATTCCCTTACCAGAGAGAATAGAGGCAGTTTCCCCAAACTTGAGAAAGCAGTAGTTGCTTTTATTATAAACATCAGAATGAGTTTTATATTAAATAAATTCAGAAACTGATTTTCTTCAGCAGGTGAATTCTGATTTCTATTTCAAACAAAGTTAAACCCTTAATGCTTTAAAAGTTCTCCCATAATCACAGAATTTTTGGTAAAAATGTTATAACTGTATAAATTTTCTTTCCAGTTACTTTCAGAATTTAAGAAAAATTGATCATAATATCTAAGAGCAATGACAAATACCATTTTGTTAAAACTCTCTGAATCTCTGCTTGGGCAGATTTCTATGCCATGTGATTTTCTGTGAAATTAATGGGCTATTCTCTATTCCACTGAAATGAATATGGAGTATCAATGTAATTATAAAGATATATTTGCACAAAAATACTTTATTTTCATTTCATAAGATTTCAGAGGTCTTTATTCAGTGTGCAGTTTAACAAGCTAAAAGTAACCACCATAGATATGGCTTAATTGCTTTGTTGTCTTAGCTTTGAAACTTAAAATGAGAATAGTCAGCAATTGCAGTTTAAGAAAATCTTGACAGTTAATATTCATATCTCTCAATTATTCCCAGAATTTGATAAAGTTATTGAATGAAAACTTTTACTGAATTTCTCTTCTATTACTTCCTTCTGTGTTTTTGAGTTTGGAGGCAAATCTTATTTCATGCTGGAAATGGTTCTTCCTGAAAATGGTGGCCCAATAATCACCATATAATTCTTTTTACTTATTAATCTTACACTAAAAAAATCACTTTCCACAAAATCTTGGTCAACCCATATAAGGTTTGAAATTAAAATTTGTTTAAAGACTACTAAAAATAAGCATAAATTAACTTATTTTCATCATCAATATTTAAGGCCACACATGTGCCAAGTAATGTGCTAGGGGGGCCCTGGGGGTAAAGCGATGATGAGATAAAGCCCCTGCCTTCACAAACATGAAACAGCCTGTAAACAATTACATAAAGTGTTTTAAAGACTATAATAGAGGTCTGCAGAAGATGCTGTGAGGGGAAGGGTGTGTCTGTGAAAGGTTTCTCCAAGGAGTCATTTTTTTGTTTGTTTGTTTGTTTGCAAGGAGTCATTTTTAATATCACATTGATAGTTTGAATAAAATATTACTGCCAAAACAATACAAGAATGTTTGCTGACTTTTATTCCTAAAAAAAGGTATGTGCTTCCTTTTATATTATTAATTTCAAGTTCTTCCTTTTACATTATCTATTTTCTTAGCACACTTGTTTTTAGCTATATTAATGATAAACTAAAGGTAAATGCTCAAATAGGTCTAAGACTTTCCAGCTTCTCTTTTTTAACAGCCCACTTGAGTGAAAGTAATATGAAACAAATAGAATATTTACAATTTGGAATATATTGCTAAATATGATTGAGAACCCTTGTTACCAAGCATTGTTTGTGCTTTATGTATTAGTATCAATCAAGAAAATAGAAATATTTTAGTGACCTATTGCATATTGTCTTTTCTAGATGAAAACTTCTCAATTCCTCATAATAAAAGGGGAGTTCTTGGAATGGTCAACAAAGGCCATCACAGCAATGGGTCACAATTCTACATCACACTACAAGCAACTCCCTATCTAGATAGAAAATATGTGGCTTTTGGGTATGTGCATTGTAAGTTCGTCTATATAATATTCATATATGTAAAAATGTGGTTCAAAAAGATGTGGGTAAGTATTGTACATAGTCTACGGGTAACTAAAAATAGAATTTAAAAGCCAAAGTAATACAAATACTGTAGACAAACATGTTCAGAAGTAAGTATTTCATAAGAAGCTTGCTATCTATAATAAACATGGAAACCATTTAGGCACAGCCATTATAATGTCCTGTGCATCCATCCATCCATCCATCATCCATCCTTCTGTGGATCTTCAGCCTCAAGGATATTGTCAATTCTTTTAACTACGAATAACACCATAGTTCTTAATAATGTAGATATATTTAGATGCAGAAGTGAGGTGAAGCCATTTATGTAATTGTCCATGAACACTGTGAAGAGAGAGATAAAATCATCCAAGCTACAAGTAACTTTATTTTTACTGAGCAATTTAAAATATGGAAATATCTCAGGTAATAATTACTAGAATATTATTAGCAAGATGCTTATAGGCATGTGGACCTAATATGGATGGTGACTATACTTTTCATCACTCCCGTGTTTCATATCTGTTTGATTACTGAAATGAATATAAATTGAAGCTTACTTTGTCTTTCCTGAAATGATGTATAAGGTGTCAGAACTTTTCTGAATATTAGATTATTCCAGCTACTCCACAGGGATAATTACTGACTCTTCATCCTCAGAAAAAATTCCAGGCCAATGTTAATTTTAAGCACAATTTAAAAAAAAATTTAAGCACAATTATTCCTTCAGTGTAATGCAGGTGATATTTCCAGGTTGAAAAAAGCAGAAAGTATATTTTCATCCAAAGGAGATTTCTTTAAAGAGATGATTTTAACAGCTACATAAGCTAAAATAATGCATTTTCCTCCATTTTCCCTGGTCTTAATAAACTATATTCTGATTTTGAAAATGCATTCTTCAATTATTTTTTAAATCCAAATAATTCTTACAATTTCTTAGATCTTTTAAATATCTTCCCGTCATCTTGCTGGTAGTACCTTGCCCTCAACCATATGCTTAGGTGATCCTTTATATCCTTCCAAAAGGTACCTTTCTCAAACGCAAACATGACTACTTTAAAAAATTTAGTGACTCCTTCACCACCTCCACCCCCAGATGCATAGAGCCTAGAGTTCAGAGCGGCATTCCAGGTCCTCCACCCTCTGGCCCCACATCTTTTTTCAGCCTTCACTGCTGCTGGCCTTCTGACCCATTCATTCAACCAGCATTGTATTAGGCACCTAACAAGTGCTAGTCCCGGTGCTCAGTCCTGGGGCAAGAGTGATGTGGCACAACTTCCGCCCTTCGGGGAGCCTATATAGTGTGTTGGAAAACCCAACTGTGACAGTGAGACATGAACATGCAAGCCCTGTAAAGAGTGCACTGGGAATACAGGAGAGAGGGCAAGGCAATAAGTACCCTCCAACTCCTTAGTAAAAGCCAATGCAGATCCTACAGGATGGTAGTGGAGAGGAGGAGTGCTTGGTCTCCTTTTGGCGATTGCCTTTTTCCATGTGATTCATCTTTAGGGGAATCTCTCGCACTAATTCGTTATCACCAACACACTGGCCTCAGGGAGGCGCTGCACTGCTTTTATTGCTCTAGCCTAAGTATAATCTCAATTTTTTTCCCTTAAGCCTCCAAGTAACAGCTGAGTCTGGGCTGAAATATTTAAACAAGACCTGACAGAACGCTAGGGGAGAAGCAGAAAAGTAATACCGTAATAGGCAACTAGATAATCTGACAAAATATAACTAACTCCTTCAAAATATAACTACCCTCCTTCCCTGCTGTAGAGCTGCCTCTAGTGGAAGATGCTTTCTCTTCCCTATCATCACAGAGCACCCGCAGGTTTATCTGAGCTTCCAGAAGCCCAGACATGGTTACCAAGGTCCAGAGAGATACAGAAATTTCCTTTCCTATTTGAGACAGACCCTCCTTCCAAGCCCTAGTTTCTGGTACATGAACTTGTCTTGTCTTCAGATGGATGACACTGGGAATGTCCTTTAGGGGAGATTGCATCAACCCACAGTCTTGTTGATGGCCCTGCCCTGTGGTTTCACAGGGAAAGAATATCAAAATACAAGCCTGTAAGATCTCCATTCACACATACATAGGTCAAAGGGGTATACATTGGGGATAGTGCTGGGGAGGAATTAATTTCATTATAAGGGACCCCTAAAGTGGGGAGGAGTCATGGGAAGCTTCATGAGAAGGTGAAATGGGTACTGAAAGTCATGTAGAAGTTAGCCAGATAGAGAAGGCTGGAAAGCAAAGTGAGTAAAATAAATTTTAGAAAGAGTGAAGAACCTCTGTAGAGAGGCCCTAAGGAGTATCCTATCTACCAGTCATCTAGTTTGGCTAGAGCTTAGAGCCCAGGGGGAAATGGAGAGAGTAGAGGTTGGAGAAGATGAGACAGCCAAGTCCTGGCTCTCAAAGGGCTGTGGGTGCCATGCTGCTGAGCAGAGACCCCCACCTGAAGGGGCTGGGAAGCCATGGAGAATTTTAAATTGGGAGCAACATGACCAGGTTCTTGTTCTGAAAAAAATCTCTTTTTAGCAGAAGTGAGGAATTAATTGGCAAAGGATGAAAATGAAGGTAGAAAGGCCAGTTAAGAAGCGATGGTAACCACCTAGAGGGGTGGGATAGGGAGGGTGGGAGGGAGACACAAGAGGGAGGAGATATGGGTATATATGTATATGTATGGCTGATTCACTTTGTTATACAGCAGAAACTAACACACCATTGTAAAGCAATTATACTCCAATAAAGATGTTTAAAAAAAAAAAAAGAAGCGATGGTAATAGTAGGCCATAAATGAAGTCCTAGTCTAAGGCACTGGCAGTACAGATGAGCAGGGGATAAATGGAAAAATTCAAGAGATATTTGGAAATTAGATTCAACAAGACTTTATGACTATTTAGATGTTGGTGGTGAGGTTATGGGGAAGGTATAGAGCAATGGTATCTAATAGAACTTTCCGCAGTGATGGAAATGTACTATGATCTGTGCTGCCCAATATAACAGCCACTAGCCACATAAGCCACTTAGCACTTGAAATGTGGCCAGTGCAACTGAGGAACTACATTTAATTAATTTAATTTAATTTAAATAGCCACCTGTGGCTATTGGCTACCATATTGGGCAGTGAAGATCTGGAGGAACTCCTAGGATTTTGGAACTGATTGGATGGCTGGTGCCATTCACTGCAGTAGAGAATACAAGAAGGAGGATATGGGAGAGAAGATCATGAATTCAAGATGGACAAGTTATGTTTCAAGTGAAGATACCTGTATGACAGGCAGATGGCAACTCCTGAATACCAGGAGTAGGTATTCAAGCTGGGCAAGGGCTAGAGATGTAGATTTGGAAGCTTTGAACATGGCAGCTGAGCTGCAGCCAGACCAGAGTACCATCCCTCCCAGAACAGCCTCTGGGCCTTTGCTTGTCTTGTTACGTTCTGCCTTCCTTCAGTCTGCCAAACTCCTGTTCAAGGCTTAGGTCAGAAATACCCCCCCTAACTACCAAAATCAAACTGCCTCTTTGTCCTCTTGGCACACTGTGAACAACTTGAAATAGGAACTGAGTCTCACTTACT
>NW_021703771.1:39304120-39336519 GCF_005190385.1 Monodon monoceros | reverse complement strand
TTTTTTTGCGGTACGCGGGCCTCTCACTGTTGTGGCCTCTCCCGTTGTGGAGCACAGGCTCCGGACGCTCAGGCTCAGCGGCCATGGCTCACGCGCCCAGCCGCTCCGCGCATGTGGGATCTTCCCGGACTGGGGCACGAACCCGTGTCCCCTGCATCGGCAGGCGGACTCTCAACCACTGCGCCACCAGGGAAGCCCTTCACAGCCTCTTTGGACAGAGGTGAATCTGTCCATTTATTCCCTGCTCTTCATCCTCAGAATGTATATTGTGTCCTGCTCTGTGTCATGTTTTCTAATTGGGATGGCAAAAATAGAGCCCCCCAGAAAAGAAATGACTAGAGATGGTCAGTGTCAGCACTGACACTGTCCCCATAAAGGATCATGAAATGGAAATTGCACCTTCCCCTTAACCATTGCTTCAACCCAAACACTGGCAGAGGGCACAGTCCTATGTTTAGAGCTATCTCTCTGGCCTCTGCTGCCTTTTTTTAGTTGAGACAACCATCAGCAGTCTAGTTCCACTCAGGGAGTTCTGGCTTGTGGCCAGCGAACATGTACAGAGACCCAAACTAGCATGGCTCTGGGCTGTCTTTTATTCATGTATTCAGTGGATGGCAATGAGGTGCCCACTCTGTGCTAGGCACTGAGCACTAAGCAAAAGCATGATCTCTGCCCTCAGGGGAGAATCAGAAATTAATCCAAGAAGCATAGAAATAAATGTCAAATTTATCCCTGATCACTCCTATAAGGGAGAGGGGGAACTTGACATAAGCGGGGCGGGGAGGGGGGCGGTGTCTGGGAAACATCCCCCAAGGTAGTGATGGCTAAGATCTGAAGGAAGGCCAGGAGGTGACCAGGCCAGGGGACAGAGGGAGGCAAGAGCAAAGGAGACAGCTGTGGCAGGAAGGGCACATGGGGCGGTGGCTGAAGTGCTGAGAGCCAGTCTGGCTGGAACCGACAGAGCAAGGGAGCATGCTGCAAGGCACCCTCAAGGGGAGTGGGGAGGCCGGCCATGGGAGAGACCTTTGGTCTTTATCATAAGGATGATGGGAAATTATTGAAGTGTTTTAAGTGGGGAAGGTGAGACCACATTAGCATTTTGAAAAGATCGCTCTGATGGCAGTGAGGATAACAGACTGGAAGGGTCCCGGAGTAGGTGTGGAGGAGCATGGCAAAGTGGACATATCTAGAGCTATTTAAGATATTTATGACTGATGTTAATTTAATTTGTAGGAAACAGCCTAGCCTAAGCTAGATAGGACTCAATTTAGGAATGGAAGCTAAATGTGAAAATTTATGACTGACTGAATTTTCCATTTTTTTCTCCTATATAGGCAATTGATTGAAGGAACAGATGTTCTTCATCAACTAGAATTGGTTCCAACAGAGAACGAAAGACCAATACAACAATGTGTAATTATTGACAGTGGAGAGTTTTATGCCTAACCTTCATATCAGTATTTTCTGACGATTTATTATTGTACATCTGATCAGCTGTTTCTAGATTTAATTAAAGTGTTTGTTAAAATTTGATTTGAAAGTTGTGGCGGATGCTGTAGGTTAGCTCTCCCAACACCCAATCCCTCCCCATTTTCCTTTTTTGCCTAAAGCAAAATACACAATTTTCTAGCCTCCTTTGCAGCTAGGAGTAGCCATGGGATACTGTTCTGGCCAGTGAGACAGCAGCAGAATGCCAGTGGTCCTGCCCCTTCCCCTCTATCCAGTCTTGAATGCAGAGAGGCTGGAGCCATGAAGGAAAGGCCAAGAGAACAACAGAGGTGTCAGCCCCAATTCTTGAGCTGCGGGACCAATACCAGCAACTCCCTATGTCTAGATTTCTTGCTGAGACAAATAGATCCCTGTTTGTTGGTCAATTATTGTTACTTGTAGTCAAAACCATTCTTAATTTAGCAGCAGTACCGAATGGCCTTTGAATCCTAAAACATTTGTACCTATAACAGAATTATGTTGGTGTCTGTAATTATATTTCTGCCATAAGAAAATTGGTAAATAACCAAATAGCAGAGAGGCAACAGAAAAAAATTCATTGTAATACTTCGTTGTTTATACATAACATTCAGAAAAGGATATACACTTTAGATGGTTTTATGAATAGAATGCGACCATATGAAAACCAAGGGCTTGGGTTATAGTCCCTGTGGTGGCGGACTCCTGAGATGTTACTGGGATCCAGCTTTATCAGCTGCTCCTTAAGCTGAGATTCTCAAACCCACGTCACCTAGGGAAGTTTTTCGACAAAGACTACAGGACCCTGTCCTTGACCTGCAGAGTCTCTAGATGTGGGACAGGGATTCTGCGCATTTGCTTAGCTCTCTCCCCAGAGGTTCTTATTTAAGCCACCTGGGCACTGGGCACTTGGGAATCACTGCAAGACATAAGCAACATGTTTCAGCCCCCTTTTTGCAGTCAGTGAGGTGCTTGCCTCTGACTGCGCTCAGCTGCCGCCACCACTGCTGTCGAACTGCTGCTCTGCCCAGACCCACTGCACTTCTCTTGCCCTTAAGTGAAGGTTTGTCTTCCAAGCACAATCTCTTTTTGAGCTGATCTTAAGGAGACAGCCCCCTAATTGACCTGGGGCTTGCCAAAGGGAGGCAAAGGATTTTTAAAAACTTTTAATTTTGAAATGATTATAGGTTCACAAGTAATTGCAAAAATAGAACAGAGCAGCCCTGTGTACAGATCACCGTTTCCCCAGGGGTCCTATCTTACACTACAGTATAACATCAAAACCAGGCAACTGACAATGGCAGAGTTGTCATTTTATCCTGTATATTGTAGATCTGTGTGAGTGGCACCACAATAAAGACACAACTTTTTCAGCACCACAAAAGCCTCCCTCTGGCTAGCCCTTTATAGTTAACCTACTCCCTTGCTCCCATCGGGCATCTATATCTATATATACCTCTGTCTTCCTCCCTTCCTTCCTTTCTTTCTCTCTCCTTCCCTCTCTCTTTCTCTCTCTGCCCTCTCTATTTCTCTCTTTTCCCGTCTCTCTCTCTCTCCCTCCCTCCCTCCCTCCCTCTCTCTCTCTTTCTAATAACAGCTTCATTGCTATTGCCATATGGTTCTATCCTAAGCTCTGAGGTGGACGGGGAGGAAGCGTACTGCCTGTGTCGCGTTCTCAAGTGACCCAGGAGCAGCAGAATGTTAAGAATGTGTGTTCTAGAGCCAGACAGCCTGAGTTTGCATCCTGGCTCTGCCCTTCCCTTGCTGCATGAACTCAGGTAAGAACTTCACTGTGCCTCTATTGCCTCATCTCAAAACAGTAGTACCTACCACACAGAGCTGCTGTGAGGGTTCAGGGGATCAGGAATTTGCAGACAGGATCTAGAACACGACCAATTACGCTGTAAGTGCTCGATACACGTATGATTAATAAAATCCTGGTATGTGACCTTCAGAGTGTTGTCCAGGAACTTGTATTTTTAAAAAACTCCTCAATGACAGCCAGATTTGGGAAACACTGAAGAGGAGGTATCTCCTCCTCTTCTACTCTTCAGAGTTTTGGCCAACCTGAGAATTCAAGCTGTTTGTATGAAGCCTCCAGATCCACTCCCTGGGCCTTTGGAGGGGTTCCTCCAGTCACACTGGCGACACCTCAAACAAAGGGGCGCTGGGCTTGCCGCAGAGGCTCTCAGCAACTCCTGAAGCATGGGATGAAAGAAACTGACATGTTGCAGAGGTCCTGGTTAAAACATTACAGGCATTAGTCATGTAATAACAAGCAGCAGAGCAATTCTTACTGGCAATGAACCTGCATATTAGGGCATTAAGCATCTATCTGATATTGTGAAAGAACTGGGATATTTGCATGGGTGTAAGAAGCTGATGCCAGCTCCCCTTATTTTTCAGTTTGGCTGCAATGTAAAGGTGGAACTCTGCTAACCACCTACAGGATGGCAAGTTCACGGTCACTTTGTTTGCTCTCACTTCCCACTTTTAGGCTGTGTAAAAACTTTAGTCACAGATTGTATATGCAGTGGTTCTTACTGCCATCATTTAAAGGTACATGATACTTCTGTCTTAGAATATATTGTCTTAGAATGATTTATGTTTAACTATATTGTTTGGAGAAACTGTTACAGAGGACTCAGAAGCTTATCCCAATTAACTCCAAATATAAGACTTTGATTTAACCAAAATGAAAGATTCCGATTTTATTAAACAGAAGGAATTCTAAATTTGTCCAAGTCTACAAATATGAGAGTAAAGGCATTCTGATGCTTTGTACAAAATGTTAGTTATGTGACCTGGCCCTAAATGCTGATATGGCAAAGTCAAGTACATATGCTCTGTCTTACACCAAGCCATGTGAATAAGCAGAGTGTGGTATCGTTTCATTTTGTTTATTTTGGGAGATTTGAGATAAATATTTTAAATTCTATCTAAAGAATATGTTTTCCCCAACTCCAAACAATGCCAGCTATTTGTTAATGAATGAATAGGCTGGCAACCTCAGGATTCCATACTATTTACATTTTATACATATTTAAAATCAGGTGTGTTTGTTTTAGTCCCAGCTAGCGAGCAAAATGGTGCCCAAATCACTTAACCTTGCATTTTCTTCATTTGTAAAAAGAACAAATAGGAGTAAAGAAGTTGTTAGCTCCCTTCAGGCTCTAAAACTTCAGTGGTTCCCTGAGTAAATTTATAAAATCAATAACAATACTATTATCTACTTTTGGGCTTCAATTTCACTAGTAAAATCGGGGTACATCTATCTCATAGTGGTTTGAGGATTGAGATAATTTGTGAAGACACCACTAATGATCCTTGACACATAGCAGAAATTTGATAAAAATTATCTTCCCATCTGGAATGTCAACCCACAAAAAACAGAGAAACTGCCACTGATAGAAAGAACATCATCATTTCAAGAAACAGCAAGTCCCTGTTATTCTCAGTGTTAGCTATTCTCACTAACATACTAATTTCCAATTGACTGAATTAACTCAAAGGTATATCCTCAAAATTAAAATTAATCTCTGTCAACCTAGTGATACTCTTTCCCTCATGGAAACTCATTTTTTAAACTACTATATTGCTTATACCATCCACTACCCTTCCCAAAATGGAATCGCAACTTAAACTTGCAAATCTAGTTGGTCCATATCTCCAATAAATTTTATACATCATACAAAATGTAACAAACTCAGTAGTAACGCATAAAACACAAATTACAAAGTTTGACACTTGATAGGGGGCTTTGAAAACGTGGTGAATCATAGGTTCTTCTACTTCAGTGAGCATCAGAAATGCTTGAGCCTATTAAAACACAGATTCCTGGGCCTCACACCAGTTTCCCGTTCAGTGGATCTGGAGTGGGTTGGAGAATTTGCATTTTTAACATGTACCAGGTGATGATGATCTGCTGGCCTGGAGACCACACGTTAAGAACCACTGGGATATATTAAAGTCATAGATACATGAGAGACTTGTGGCATACAGGTATGCAGAACAAATAAAAAAGTTATTAAACACTAAAGTGTGACAACAGAAAAGAATGAGAAAAAATGATGAGACAAGAAACTCTGATTTCATCAAAGCAGCAGGGAGGTATGCAAACACTGATCAATCAGAAGGGATAGCAACTAGAGGCCTGGTGCAGGGTCCTAGAGCTCTTGGCTGGGCTGGAAGTGAGCCCTCCACTTTTAGAGAGGCAACAGGGCAGTCTGGGGTTTCAGAAGAGTGACTGGGACCCTTGCTTGGGCTGCTCGGGCAGTGGTCTTTACCATTCAGTACAGAATCAGTTGAACATTTTAATAAGCAGAATATCCATCCGGGTGTGTTCCGACTGAAAAGCAGCACTCCAAGACAGGATTGGGAGGAGCACAAAGGATGCCTGGGCACAGGGGGAAGTAGTGGGTAATGCTGGTATCAGAAAGCTGCCTGGGTGTAGTTTACTTTGAACTCGGGGGTTGTTCCTAAGGAATGAGTTATTAACAAGTCTTCGTTCTGTTTCCTAAAGGACTAAGAGATATAATGGGAAAAGCTCTAGCCTGCCCAGGATTTAAAGCAGTATAGAAATAAAAATAAATGTGTCTCAAGTGCCAGCCTAAAGGGAACCTAGGCTGGGCTCCAAGACTCCTGCATATCCAGTAGTTTTGTGTTGCTTGTACCATAACCTTACATACCTTTGTAAAACAAGCAAAAACCCAAATAAAGAAACAAAAACTTCACAACATGTCTTGCTTGATGTAATTTTGTAGAGGATTCACCACTAAGAATTGCGGCCACTTAGGAGAATAGTTCTCCACAGGTTACAGTGTAAAGCAGTCTTCTCAGACTTTAATAGGTGCACATATGGATCTCGTTAAAATGCAGATTGTGATTCAGGAGGTCTGAGGTGAGGCCTGACCTGCATTTCTAACAAGTTTTCAAGTGGTATGAATGGTATTGGTTCATGAACCAGGCTTCGAGAAGCAAGGGTAAAGCAGTGGTTTGCAACCTAAGCTGCAGACAAGAAACACCTGGGGAGTTTTTACAACTCCTGAAGCCCTGACTTTATTACAGATGAATTAAATCAGTACCCAGGCATCAGTATTTTTCAAAACGTCTGGGTGGTTCCTATTTTCAGCCAAGGTTGAGAATACCTGCTTTAAAGTGTAATGCTCCCCTATGAAACCCTGGAACAATTATCAAGGAAATACCATAGTCCAAGTGGAGAGCATCTAGTATTTTATCACCAATCCTAATCACAGTGTGAACAGTAAGAATACGAATACACAGTTTTAGCTCACTGTTAATATTTGACTTATTACAATCGTTCTCTAGTTTTGTTGAAAGTTATTTAAATATTACACAAGGTTTAATACATGTTAAAACTGTATTATACGCATGTAAATCAGTGAAGTTAGAACACTCCCTTACATCATACACAAAAATAAAATGAAAATGGCTTAACTTAAATATGACATGACAACATAAAACTCCTAGAAGAGAACATAGGCAGAACATTTTCTGACATAAATCGTAGCAACGTTTTCTTAGGTCAGTCTCCCAAGGCAAAATAAATAAAGACAAAAGTAAGCAAATTGGACCTAATCAAATGTAAAAGCTTTTGCACAGCAAAGGAAGCCATAAACAAAACGAAAAAACAACCTGCAGACTGGGAGAAAATATTTGCAAAGGATGCAACCGACAAGGGCTTAATTTCCAAAATATATAAACAGCTCATGGAACTTAGTAACAAAAAAAACAAACAACTGTATCAAAAAATGGGCAGAAGATCTAAACAAGACATTTATCCAAAAAAGACATACAGATGGCCAACAGGCACATGAAAAGATGCTCAATATGGCTAATTATTAGAGAAATGCAAGTCAAAACTACAATGAGGGACTTCCCTGGTGGTGCAGTAGTTAAGACTCTGTGCTCCAAATGCAGGGGGCCGGGGTTCAATCCCTGGTCAGGGAACTAGATCCCACATACATGCCACAACTAAGAGTATGCATGCCACAACTAAGGAGACCGCGAGCCACCACTAAGATGCGGCACAACCAAATGAATAAATAAATATTAAAAAAAAAAAGTTGACTCGTGCCTATTTGGTCTGGTGTCAGATGGTTATGTGCTAAATAAATACCGTGTGAGAAGTATCCTGAGAAAAGAAATACCTTTCTTTGTTTGAAGGCTGATAATGAGACTTCACTTACTTACTTGTCTGTACTCTCACGCTTCTGGCCATAGGTTGGATCAGTCAAAAGCCGAGTTTCTTGTTTACATCCAAGCAAATCTCCAACTAGTGTAGTTGATGGAACAAATATTCATAGTCATGAGGGTACAGAAGCATCCCACTGATTCGATTTTAGGGTTAGGAAAGGCTTCAAGTTTAGGTAAAAAATGATAAAGCACTTATGCAGTCTTCTTTTTGGGGGTTTCCACAGAAAAGCAGATCTCAAAAGCAACTGATGTTGTTATTTTATTAGACTAAATGCACGTAATTAAAATTAGATGATAAATACAAATAGCTGAAAACAGCGTTAAATACAGCCTTTATAACCTAAGTTTTACCATTTGATAAAAGCATGGCTGCACTTCTGAATATTTTTGTGAGTTGGGCATCAGATGGCGCTCACCCTTACTAAAAGCCTGAGCAGTGACAGAATATTAACAGGCATTTCGAAAACCGGCCCTGACGCCAAGCAATTGTGCTTTACGGTCAAGTCTCTTTTTAAGTTTCGGTTTCTTCATCTGTAAAGTGGGGGTGGGAACAGACCAGATGGATTTCCAACCCATAGCGTCTTTCTTTGTTTGATTCTTCGACTACAGCGGTGGCACAGACTGGCTGCTGCTACCGCTGGCTGAAATCGCCAGATTTAGATAAGTCAGGGTGGGAAAGCGTGACAGAAGTAGACAGTGTGCGTTCCCGGCTGGAAGGCAGGAGACCGCTTTCGGTGTTTCAGCCGCTCACATTACGTGGGCGGCGGAGCAGAAACTCCTTAACCGCGTGGTGCCTCCGTTTCCCTGGGGTGTCCCAGCACAAGGTTACAGAATTCCAGCAAAATCGACTTTCAAGGAAAAAAGCGCGGGTCCTACGAAGCATACTTATGCAAGCACGTTGGGAACGCAGGAGGACAGTACAAACTTAATTCTTTCTCAACTAAACGCCTGAAAACAACTTCCGCCCAGAGGGTCTCAAGTCTGGGAAGTGCTGCCCCGGAGGTCACGTGGGACCAAGCTGGTCGTTCGCGAGGACTCCGTCGCCACATCATGTAGGTTGTTCCATCTAAGCCGGGGGGAAGCCTTCTCTATTACAGGAACGAGAAAAGCCCAGCCGCGCCCTGTGTGGCAACCTGAGGGCAAATAAGAGTTTCCTGTGTCTAGGCAGTTTCTTCGCTTGGCTAGTACAGTCGCTTTGGGGAAAATCTTCCCTCAGTTTCCTCTCGATTCCTCTGTTCCCCCTTCCGTAGGATTCCAGTTGGTATCGCCGGCTCCCCGCCTCCGCACGCCGCCCTCACGTGACACCGGCGCGCTCCCGCGGGGGGAGCGGGGTCTGAGAGGCGGCGCCGCAGGGGACGGAGGGACGGGCGCAACGTTGGGTGTCTTAGCTTTTGCTCCAAGGCTAGCGCGGAGGACGCGATGTCGGGGCTCTTTCGCCCGCTGCTTTTGGCCGCTGGCTGCCTGGCCTCGCTTTGCGTGATGACCGCAGCTCAGAACACCACCCTGGCCCCGAACACGACTGCACCCTCGGTTCTACCGAACACCACCACGACAGCGCCGGTGCTGCCGCCGACCCTCCCGACGGTCACCACTCCAGCACCAGGTGGGCGCCGGCCCAACGGGCTTTCTGCTCTCGCCCCCCCCCGCCGGCCCTCTCCCTGCCGGTGGTGCGCGCGGGGCCGGGGCGGGCCGCGGTCCGGCAACATGGCGGCCCGTCCGAGTCCGGCCGGGGACGGGCCGAAGTGGCCGCTGTTGGGGATCGCCCCGGGGGGAAGGGGCGGCTGAGCCTTGGGGCCGTTGGGTTGTTTCCGGCCCAACAGTGTCCTGCCCGCCTGGAGGTGTTGTTTAAAAGTGCTTCGTAATCTCCATCCTCACTTCAGGCTCCGAAGAGGGGACGTGGCTTTCTTCCGTGGTGGCGGCAGTGAGGTTGATTATGGGGCGAGGCTACCGCCTCCAAAGTTGGCGATGAGACCGAACTCCCTCTCTCTGGGGTTAGTCGTTTGTCCACCCAGGTCTTCTTTTCGAAGGGAGGCTTCTCCCGAATTTGGCGAAAGAAGGAAAGAGACGCTGCAAACTAATGCTCGCTGGTGTCTCAGCCCTAGGTCTGAAAAAATAAGTCGTTTGAGATTTAATTACATCGGTTTTGCGGATAGGTATGGGATATACTTGAGACTTGAGCATTTAATTAATTAAAATTTTGCACTCCGTGCTGTGTGTAAAGGAGAAAAAGTACCCATTCGTGTACCCGGTGCTTCGCATGTATCTGTTAGTATTTTAGGCTAAACTAGAAGATAAGTGGAGAAACCTAGGAGGTGGATGGAGATAAAGTAACTCCGCCAGAACCGTGTGTTTAGTAGATTGTGAGGCTGAGATTGGAACCCAGGTTTGTCGTTCTTCTAAAACTAGATCAGGACCTTTTGTTAAGCTCTGCAGTCGATTTGGAGACTGGTTGAGGCATACACTGAATCTTACAGCAGAAATTGTCAATGCCGTGACAACACGCACGAGAGGAGGGAAGATAAATTTTAAATTAAGGTGAAGAACCTTAGATATTTAAAACTTGCAGTCTAGTGTGATTGGTTATCCTAGTTAATATTGGGTAAGGAGTAACTGGCATATAGACCGAAGACTTGAAGTGTAAGAATTTTTACCTTTTTTTTTTTTAGGCCGATCACGTTGTTTTACAATATCTTCTCTAGTTTTTGTATTTTGTAGGAGTTTAATGACATATATAGTAAACTTAATGTTGTTAAATTTAGAAAGATGTAATGGTAAAATTCAAACATCTTTTAATGAAGAAAGGAAATTGCAGTACAATACTGGAGATTCTAACCGCACTATTTCTAAGATGATAGAGCAGAATTTGTTTTCTGCTTATTTGGTAGTTTCCTCCTAGAATTTTTTTCGGGGGGGGTTGGGGTGGGGTGTCTGTGTGTTTAAAGAGAGGCTTGGAAATATGTTAATTGCATTTGTGTAATTGAAATGAGTGCAAAGGAGATGATTTGTGTTTTATGTTAAGTGGTGGTTGGATAAACTGCAGCCTGAAAGGCAGCAAGTTTAGTTCATTGTAAATAACATACACTATGCTACCCAAATATTCATCATCAAGCACAGAAGATTTTAAACAACTAGCATTTTTCATGTGTATACAAACCTCTGAAGAACTTATTTCTACTTTGTGACTCCCTGCCACTCCCCAAAGGGTACGGTATATGTCCCAATCTCTGATAAATATTGAAATGCAATGTGTTTGTGCAGAACTATTTTTTAGGCACGGGGAAAGCAAATGAGAATGTTTTTTGGAGGCATCTAGCTTCTAGGAAAATGTATAGAGCCTAACTCTATAGTCCATTTGTTTGTCCAGACTTTGAATTGTAGTTAGCTGCCTTTGATGTCCTGTCTCAGAGCCGTTTGGCTTAAATTATTGACAAAGACCTTGCTAACTTGTTAAATTATGTGACTGTAGTCCCCTCCAGATGTGTTGTCTCTTATCCTCCCGTCATGGAAAACCCCGGAAAGAGTGGACCATTTATGAATTACCGATCTCAGATTTTTCAGGATAGGCATCATCGGAGCTTGGGTTCAACCTGTAATAAATCTTTATTACTATTAGAAATTCCAGTTCACATCTGATGTTTTGGGGCAGTGATTTCTTTGTGTGTAGTGTTGGCCTCGCAACAGCCTTTTTTCCAGTATTTTTCTTTTTTAAGGAACACTCAGGAAACTCTGAGTGTCTGAAATAGTTGCTGTGCAAAAAGGGGTTGTTTAGATAGGTACCAAGAAATATTGAGCGTTCCCACTAGCTTGTGCTTTTTCCCCCCTTTCTCTTGAGTTGACTTCTGGCTTCATAAGTTTTTTATAATGATAGGAATTTTTTAGTAAGCCACTTCATAATGTTTTTTTTTCCTGTGTGTGGTTTTAAAAGAACACGTAAGATCTACCCTCTTAATAGATTTTTAAGTGTACTGTACGGTATTAACTATAAGCACAGAAGATCTCCAGAATTTTTCATCTTCCTTGAAGCTTTATACTCATTGAACAGCAAACCTCCATTTCCCCTCTCCCAGCTCCTGGCAACCACCATTTTACTTTCTGCTTCAGACTTTGACCATTTTAGATACTTTATATAAGTGGAATCATGCAGTATTTGTTCTTCTGTGACTGGCTATTTTCACTTAGCATAGTGTCCTCAAGGTTCATCCATGTTGTAGTGTATAACAGGATTTCTTTTTTTTTAATGGCTGAATAGTATTCCCTTGTATGTGTATAACACATATTTATCCATTCATCTGTGGATGGGTTATACAGTTTTGCCATTTTCTTGAAATAGTAAGTCTGGTACTGTATGTAATACTTGCTGTTGTTTAAAAATGGTAACTAGTACAAACTCAAAATAAGATACCAATTAATTGATTTTATACATTTTAACCCCCACTCCTACCCCCAGAAATCTGTGAAAGCCGCAACAACTGTGTTTCCTGTTTTGATCCTAATGCTGCTAACACTACCTGCTTTTGGATAGAGTGTAAAGGTAAGAAACTTTGGGATTGCTTTAATTTTGAGAGTTCAGTATTGTTTTGTTCTAACATTTAAAAAATACTGCAAGGTATTCTTGAACACTTGAAACTTATGTAAAACATTTGGGATGGTGTGCATTACCTATTTTGCAAATCAAATACTTTTCCTTTAAACTTTAACCAATTGCTTAATATTCTCCCTAAAATCTTTTGTTGTCTCCCATGCTCCCCCCTTTAATTTCTTAGACTTGATAATTAAGGCTCGATAGCTTTAAAAGGAAGAGAAATTTTAGACCTTTGTGGTTAGGTTAAGTGTACTAGTACACTGAAATTAGCTGTGAGAGAAAGCTGTGGGATTTTCCCCTGAAAACTGTTCCCCAGTAAAATGTCTGAGGCATTTATCTTCTGTAGATGTCCTACTAGATGAACTATAAAGAGACCTTACGAAGCATTGTTGGATACTTAGATATGGGAGAATGAGGTGGGAAAAGAGTGACTTTTTTTGTGCTATTGTTAAGTTTTAAAGTTGTCTTTAATTTGATTGAGGGATAAAGAGCTAGATGGAGATAGTTTGAAATGCCAATAAGGTTTTTGTTAGAACCACCGGATTACAGCATAAATTATTCTGTTTTCTTAAGTAAGATGGTTGCATTTTTTTCTTATCAGTAAAACAATTTCTCAGGTTTTTTGTTTTATATATAAAGAAAAAGCCAAAGCTACATGTTAAGCTTTTTATTCTTCATTGAAAAATTGAAGAGTTCTGGAAATTATGTCACTCCGTAACAAAGTTTAAAAGCCTCTTTCAAAATTAAGGTATTAGCTTAAGTTTGAATTAAATAAACTTCTTTGTTGTATAAGGGTCACTTTTATTTAGGTGATAAAATGGAATTTAAGAGTGTGCCCCTCCTCTCTTGTATGGCAGAGTTGGCAAGATTTGGAGATTTGAATGCCTACCTTACTGTAGGATATGTTGGGGAAGGCTTTCCCTTGCTGGTGTTACAAGTCTTCCCATCCAGGAAAGTAGTTTTAGAAAGTGTAGAAGACTAAAGCAGAGATCTGGAACAGAGATCCTACTGCTGCTATGGGGCACCTCTCATGTTTACTAAGCCTTTATTAGTTTCTAAGGACTTCTCCCTACTGACTCAGCCCTCTTGTGGATTCTAGCAACCTTCCTGGTATAGTACCACAATTCTGAGATATACGTGTTTCTGACTTATCTGTTCAGTATATTCATGTGGATTTTAAAAGGATGTTTGGAGAGATCCTGTGTAATATGTCTAAAACAAGGGGAAAAAGATAATAACAAAGTATTTTGTTTATCTGTGGACTTCTAGAGAGTTTATACCTGAGTTCGATTTTTGGAAGCAACTCTGGAGCATAGTAACAAAGTCAAAGATAATGTGAATAATTGATGCTCTTCCCGTCCCCTTCCAATAACAGGTAAAAGCTACTGTTCAGATAATTCAACAGTTAGTGATTGCAACGTGGTGAACAGCACCGAATTCTGTACTGGTAAGTATTCACATTGGCGTCTGGGAAAAGTGGCTACAAAGAGGTAAGGAAGATCATTGCCTCAGGAAGCCTTATTTCAATATTTGGTTTAAAGCATTTCCATAATTCTAATCTCATTACAAACTTGGATCTGAATAGTATATTCATATTGATTGCTGAAAGGACAGTGTTCTGAAGCTTGATTTAGTCATTTGCTGGTACATACTGTGGTGCTGTAGGTACAGATATCTCCTGTATGTTTTTTTTTAACTCTTCCAGATACTCACTGTATTTTACACCCTCTCTTTATTTGCATTTTACAGGCCTGGACAACCTTGTTCTGGCACTTTCTTGATTATGGTACTGGTGATTATCACAGTCTGGATCAGTTTGTGCTATGGTTAAATGAATCCTCTCTGTATTCCTCCATTTTCTGTACTTTGGTTTGGGGAACTTGGTTATTTAACCTTTACTCTGCCCAGGAAATAGTTTTTAAAAATTCCTAGATGAAAACTGATTTTTCTAACAAGATTATAAATTAATTGGAAAGTCAGACTCCTAATTTGGTGTGTAGATAATAAATAGAATAAAAGATTTTTCTGGAGTGTGTCAGTAACCTTGAAAGACTACCTGTAACTGTTTAATTTTGGTAGGGGTTTCCCCATTCCTCTCGCCTCCCCCCACCCCAACTTGAACTTTGTAACTGAAACTTTGATTAGTATGAGATCAGTTATACCCAACGTAGAGTCCATAATATGGTTTAGGTGGTAAATGAACAAACAGTTTTAATATTTATTTTAATGTGTGTGTACCTGTGATTTTATGATAATATTGTTTAGAAGTAAGATTAAGTATAGAATTTTAAAATACATTGAAGAAAAACTGAATAAGTAATTCTACTCATTTGACGATGTATCAGTTAGAATTAGTTTTGGCTATCAAGGACATAAAACCCCAAATTAATATGGTTTAATTGATAGATTAATTTGGCTCTCGTGTAAAGGAAATCTGGGTTTCAGTGCAGCTAGAGGGCTAGAGAGGCATCTCTACAACCATTAGGGAGACCCAGGCTCCTTCTAGGTTTTTACTGTGTCATTCCTCAGAAATGGCTTTGACCTTATTCTCCAAGGTGAATGCTTATGTTCCAGCCATCAAAATGGTTTTCCTGCCAACAGGAAGAGGAGGGGAAAGTGAGAGACCCCTACCTTACAGATACTTCCTAGCAGTTGCACATGGCTACGTAGCTGCAGGGGAGGCTAAGAAATGTCTTTGCATGGGAGGGTGTCACTGAAAATTGGTGCTATTTCTAAAGAAGGGAAGGCCAATATTGGGACAGAGCAACTATCTACTCCATATGTGGCACTTAAATGAAAACATTGTGAAAGTGGCACTCAGATGACTGCAGGTTGGGAAATAGTGTTACAGATTGTGATATTTTAGACAGCTTTGACTTACATGTGTGTTTGTTTTTTTAAATAGTGCCCACTGCCACACCATTGCCAACCAATTCTACAGGTAATACAAGATAATTGACTCTTTTCCCCTTCCTTTGAAGGTTTTTAAGCTTTTTTTGATGAATAACTTTAGTAATTAAATATCCAAAAATCAGTATGATTTTAAAAATGAGTGGACGTAGTCTTGGACTACAGTAATTACATTAACGTGTACTATTTGTGACAGTGAAACATAACTATAGTGTTTCACGTTCATTGAATTTGAGCAGATTTGCCATAGCTTTGTATGTTGAGTCTGCAAACAGCTTTTTGTGCATTTTGTGGAACTCTAAGGAAATATAGAAGCCTAAAGGAAATTAATTCTCATCATCCATAGGTACACCAAAAGGTTTTCAGTTCTTCCAGACTTTGTGTATCTAAATAAATATACTTATTAGGAAATTGGATGATATGGCCATGCAGGTTTGAATTGTTCTCCCTGTTAACTGCACACGTTGTTGTATGCACTTTACCCATCTACTCTTGGTTGGATAGTTAGATCATCTTTCATTCTTCATGCAGTGAATATCTTATAGGAAAGTTTTTGCTGTCATCTCTGGTAGGATTGATTCAAACAGCATTCTCTGTCAGAGGATATGATTATCTTAAGACTCTTAATACTGATTGCTTTCCAGAAAGATATGCTTTTCATTCCTATCAACAACTGGAAAGTTTTTTACCACATCTTCAACAGCAATTAAATAATATCTCCTTGTAAAAATCTTTACCAATTTGATAGTAAGACTAAATAATTAAAAAACATCTTCTCCAGGACAAGTACTAGGCTAGAAGATAGGGATATAGGAACACAAGTAAGATAGTATTTTGTCTATTGTAGGAACTATGAAAGGTCGGGAAGCACAGTGTGTTGGGGGATTTGTAGGAAGGTGTGTGTGTTGAGTAATATGTGGTGACAGCTTCCTGGAGATGTTGACTGAGTCTTGAAATTACACTGGTAAAATCCGAGGGGAACTTCCCAAGTGGAGCAGGCTGGTTAGTTCATGTGAAGGAGAGGTAAAAGAGTATAATAAAGTCAGGGAATTGGCATTTGGAGTGTCCAGTACAAGGCGAGAACAAGTTAAGCTGGACAGTCAACAGGTCAAGAGCCAGATTGGGACGTGCCATTGTATACTTTGCTGGTGGGTTTGAAGCATGATGAGATTTGCGTTTTAATAAAATAACTTACTTTAACTGTGTAGAGAGGTGAGTGGAAAGAGGCAAGAGTGAACACAGATGAGCTATGCTATTGCAGTAATTCTAGAGAACTAATAGCGGAGGAGTTGCAGATGTATGCAAATTGGCTTAGGAAGTAGAAAGGAAAGCACTTGATGATTGAGGTGATGGGAGAACTCTGCTACACAGCACAGATAAGTTAACCATTGTAGGCAGTGGTAGAGTCCACTGGAGCAGCTTTGAGAGAGAACAGGGCTTGAGGACCAGGCTCTTGGGAACAGTAATGTCTAAGAGGTGGGAAGAGGACTGGATAAGAAACTGAGTAGGGATGGGCAGAGAAGTAAGCCCAGAGACGTGTGCCTAAGAAAACCTGTGTTTGTGTGTGTATGCGTTTTAAGTGTAGTTTTTCAGAGGAAAAAGTAGTCAAATGGTGTAACAAGGCTAAGAACTCATTTTGAAAGACTTTGGCAGTGTTGAGCTAGCTTGTACCAGCTTCTGCTGGCACAGCTTATCCCCCCTGTACCCTCAGTGATACTATGTTGGCAGCTTGAATTAATGGCTACAATGGGAGTAGTCACTCCATGGAAATCTGCAAATTCTACAGAAAGTATTTTGGAGAGCAAACAGTGGTGTGCTGATAAAACCACCAGAAGTCATTGACAAGGAGGATGTGTTAAAAGTTGATGAAAGCAGAGATACTGAAAGAATATGGATTTCCAGAAGGTAGGATATGAACAGAGAGGGGCAGAGGAGGAAATAGTTTCCCCAAAACTATTGTGGGTTGCTTTTCATTTCTTCCTTATGAATCTTGATGTAGTTCTACTTGCTCTACACTGGGTTCTCCTGTGATCTCCTTGAGTGTCTTTTGTTTTCTCTCTTTGGTTCTGTGAAGTGGAAGGAAGTCAGGGCTTGCTTGCAGAAAATGCATCAATTGAGTGGTAATTAGTGGTTGAAGAGCAGCCTTTACATGGTCTCTTTCCATGTTAGCTGCTGAAGAGAGCAAGTGAGAAATAAAGGAACTGTTAAAGAAACGATGCAAGGAGAATCTGATTTATGTAGACAGGCTTTCAGTGAGGTTAATTATATAGTCTAACACCAGTACAAATAATGTAAGTATTATAAACATAAATAAAAATATTTATAGGTAACATAATATCTTACAGTAGAATGACTAAATTATATTAGAAATACAGTGGAAAATATATTAAGTAGAAAACAAACTGTTAAGTAGTTCCAGTACAATTTCATTTTTTTGTTGTATACATGTCTAGAAAAATGGCCAGCAGGAAGTAACATGTTTCTCAGAATGATAGAGTCACTTAAATGCTTCTACTGTATTTTCTAAATTTTCTATCACCAGTAGCAGCTTTTATAACCTATGAATTATTTTTTTAAATGAAAGGAACATAGGGTAGGTCAACAAGGTATTCCCTAAGTAGTGCCTGATTTTGAAAATTTTACCAGTGTAATACTTTGGTTAAAAGTAAAAGTATGTAAATGTTTTGCCTATTTCAAAAAGTGAATTATTTTTTAAAAAGTGAGGGCAACTTTTACAAATACCCAAAAATTAAACCTCATAGCTCTGCCTTCATTGATTATGTAGTAGGCTTCTAGTGCTTCAGAGATTTAAACCAGTGCAGATTTCAAAATAAAAAAAAATATATATATATATCTTTTACCATGTTCAGAGGGTGGTAGTGAGAAACAAATAGCAAATTTGCAAATTTTTTCCCCTAATGTTGTCAGACAAAATTAGTATTTTAAGATTGAAAAGAATTTGATATATGTTTAATTTATGAAGTATATTTTTTGTTTCACAGAATGTATAAGCAACAAAAACTTTGAAGGGATTATGAGTCTTAAAATAACCATACCCTCTAATCTAGGAATTCTGTATAAGAATCAGTCCTATCAGAGATGAGATCAAATATTACCCTGTAAGATGTTCATAGCATGCAGAAATTAAAGATGACCTAAATGTCCAACCAAGAGCTGGACCGCGGTGCTTACAGTTAGAGAGAAAGGGGTACAAATAAATGTGTGTGAACATATCATAGCGTTTACTAATATCTATTAGTAGTATCGATACTATCAGAAGTCTCAGTATAGTGCTTTAGTTCCTAAAATGTTTTTACATTCAAACTGATTCTTCCCATGAGTGTGTTTCTTTAGAGACACTCATGCAGTATGGTAGAGAGAGCTTACCCTTGGGCTCTTAATATCATTTAGATGGGGAATTATGGCCCCAGGGCACCTGTTCTTTTAAATAAAATTTTTGGGAACACAGCCATGTCCATTCATTTGCTTGTTGTCTTTGACTGCTGGTGCATTACACAGTGCACAAAGTCTAAAATATTTACTGTCTGCCTCATTAAGAAAAGTTTGCCAAGCCCTGGAAATGAAGAAGATAAGCAAATCTTGATACTTACATAGACTGAATTGTATTTGTTTCTTACCTGACTTATTAAAGTTAATAGTTTTTGTCTTGGAAGCAAGATTATTGGGAAAGAACTTGTAGTTCCCTCACCTAAATACTAATTCTTGCCCTTCTGTGTGTCTTTTTGCAACTTTATCCAGGTGTATACCTAAATTTTTATACTTAGATATGTACATAGATGTTAACATAGATAGAAGTTTTTGATTGCTTAATGTTTTAAAATACACTTCAGAGCTAATATTTTGGATGCATAGATATGTTATTGAACCATTAACTGAGATTTGGCCTTTATTCTCTAAAAAATTTGAAAGCATGTTGAAGTGGTAGTAGTGTTTCTAAAAGATGCTAGATAATTGAGAAATTTAAAATTTTAATACATTTTGTTTACATTCCAGCTAAAACCACAACTCCGCCTTCCCCTTCTACAGCTTCCACCACAGCTACTACATCAGGTAATTGAGGTTTTTTTAAACTAACAGTGAGGTAGGATGTGTGTGCTGTGTTGCCTTTTACTATTTCTGCTATCACTGTCCAATTTTATTCATGAATAGTTATGAACTGAAATTCATCTCTTGTATTTGGAGGACCAAGATAGTAGGCTGTTAAAGCAATAATGATAGGTTTGCTGAGAGTCCTCTTCTGGATTTTTAAAGTGTAATCACATTTGGCATGACATGTTAGAATTAAATGGTAATGGTTTTCCAAAACCCTTTTAGTACAACCTGTAGGTGAAATCTAATTTCTTATAACTTAAAAATTAAATACTGATTATTGTTAGGGATTCGTTGTGTGCTGTATTAGACCATGGCAATTTGAGTGAAGGTAGTATAGCCATCCTTTTTGCTGTGAAGGGTCTAAAAAGCCAAGATCACTACCAAATGTGCACCTCATATTTCTTACCATTTCTTATATTCCTTTATAACCTTTGATAGTGTGTGTGAAAATTAACTTTTTATTAATTAATGATTTGACATGTTATTAACTAAATCATATTTAGGTTATGCCACAGGGCACTGTAGGTACACAGGTTAGGAACCCTTCCCTCCAGCCATATTTATAATACTGTTTTGATTCTCATGAATATTTTACGGTTTTTTTGATCCTTTTGGTTTCATTCTTGTGCTACCTTTCTCTAAATTGCAGCGAAGCCATTCTGTCTTCACAAGAAGAAATACAGAACAGTTGTAATTAATTTTAAAGCTGGCCAACTTATACAGCCACAGGAACCAGTGTTTATTTGCTATTCCAGTTAAGAAAATAAACTTTATTTTAAATATAAAATTGTTGGGACTTCCCTGGTGGTCCAGTGGTTAAGAGTCCACACTTCCACTGCAGGGGGCGTGGGTTGGATCCCTTGGTCGGGGAACTAAGATCCTGTGTGCCGCATGGCACAGCCAAAAATTTTAAAAAAAGAAAGAAATTGCTTTTTGTTAAAGTGGATGGTGCTCCACTTGAAACATTTTAGTCTCTGGAAAGGAATTTTTGTTTTGTTTCTTGTTGAAGCATTTTACTGCCTGAAAAGGAATTTAAATTTTTGTGCTTTATTTCCTTTGGTAATACTTTCTCATTATAACATTTTCAGAGTAAAATTTAAATGTCTTTAATGGTGAGTTCTGCTTGTTAGAATTACAAATTGCAGATTTATAAGATTATAATTGTAGATTATTAAGATTACTTCTGTAATTTGAAAAACTAATCAAATTTTTATTTACCTTATATATTTAGTAAAATGCAAAAGTTGTATAAATTTTAAACACAAATATTAATATTTACTCTAGCAATTAACTAAAATATGTAGTCTGAAGAAACCAGGTTTTAAAAGTGCTTGACATGCTCCCAGGGCATAATGTGCCAGGAGAGTCATTTTTGTCATTTTCATATTTGAAATTATATAGCAGCATTGACCATTTGATGTTGCTGGATAGAATGAAGAACGGGACTGGTAAATGGTCGTCTTCCTCAATTAGGAAGCTGTAAAGACTTGACACGAGAGGAAATACTTCATAGAATTTAACACATGGCAAAAAAGAAGCTCACGTGAGTCTTAAAATTATCATAGAGGATCATGAGACTTATTAAGTGTTGTTATTTCTTTCATCTCATTTAACAGGTACAACTAATACCACTTTAACTCCGACTCCACAACCTGCGCGGAAGTCTACGTTTGATGCAGCCAGTTTCATTGGAGGAATTGTCCTTGTCTTGGGTGTGCAGGCTGTAATTTTCTTTCTCTATAAATTTTGCAAATCTAAAGAACGAAACTACCACACTCTGTAAACAGACCCGCTAAATTAACAAGGACTGGTGTGTAACTCACTGAAACCAAAATATTATCTTTCAAGATGTCCCACATGGAAGACGCTATTCTAGGATCTTTAAGTTTTCAAAGGATGCATATAGGAGCATCGCCCTTGAAGAAAAATCAGTGAAATCTATTTGCTCAACGGGAATATGTAAAATATTCTGCATGAATCCTTGTGGCTGTCTTCTTTTATTTTAAATGGCTGCTGCTGTGGGATTATGTTCTCTCTTCTTGACATGCCAAATGTAACTCTGTAAGTGATGGAAAACATTGTCCTGCGCAGACAACCTCATGACTCTTGGCAATTTAAATGTAGTTATTTTAAAGCCTGAAAGCTGCATTTTTTCATCCTAACTCAGGATGTAGTTTAGTGACCAGAATTGAGAAGAATGTGCCAAATGAGCATCAATCAGGTGGATTTGGGGCTATCGTTGCAAAAGTGGAATAAATTTATAAATTTAATATCCTTAGAGTAAAATTTTGTGCTTGATAAGTTATTTTTTCTACATTAGAAAAAAGATGCCACACAGGGAATTACATTCCAGATTTAAAGAAATGAATGGAAAGGATACAAAACATTAAAGTGTAGCAGGTTATTGTTCATACTTGTAAAGCACCTTATATCATTGAGAAAATAAAGAACAGTGCCTTAAAAGACAGTCTGAAAGGTAGACTGTAACTTAAAATGTTGGTGATTTGTTCTTTCACATTAATGAAGGGAAAGGTTGGTCTGAGGATGTAACTGTTGATGTGAGCAGTAGTAAACCTGCTTTTAGATACCATACTGTTAGTACTTAATTGAAAACTTACCTACTTTATTTCAAGCCTGAGTAATTTAAAGGATGTTATACAAAGTCAAAAGCCTTCATCTATTGAATCTCCCAACGTTTTGCTTATGGCTGTTAAAAAATATAGAGATAAAGTTGATTTAATTATATTTTCCTTTGTACTTCAAAAAATTATCCTAACACTGTTGTACCTTGAAAGGATTTCCACAAAGCTTTCTGGAAAAGTAACTTCTGTAAGGCAAGAAAGAAAGAAGTTGTTTTAGAATCACTTATTAACTCTTTAAATGAGACAATCATTTTAAGTTTTGAGACAGCAAACGTGAGCAGTGTAATTTCATGAAAAATTTTAGTTGATCAGATTACTGTAGATTTTTAATGATGATTGCCCTGGATAAACAGGTTGTACTTTTTTTCTCCTTTTCCATCCTTTTCTTCTTCTCAATTTCAATTGCTGTAGTATAAGCATGCATACTTTTATTTCTTTAGCTTCCTTATGAAGCACTAGTTTTTTCAGGTTTAGAGGGATACTTCTTCCCTGCCTTTGACACATTGGATTAGTTCAGAGGCTTAAATCAGTTTAAAATGAGCTTTTGCTTTTCTAGGTCATTAAGGTTTTTTGTTTTAGTTTCTTTAGCCTATAGTGGCTGTGTTTAGCACTTGATTTTCAATATTTTATAGTAAGAAATGACAAGTTGCTTTGGTCCATTTCATAAGCCAAAATTCCTTACATTTAGATAATTAAAGGTTCTTAAAATGAAGATTTACTGTTTCTTCTTTACTTGCTGGTACAGCTAAAGTTTGTTTTACTTGCACATTGGTACACATACCTAATGTTTTCAAGTGCCTTAATTGTTTAAAATCTCTGGCTTCAAAGGTTTTTGGGGAAAGGTAGGCTTACCTCACATTTTTGTTTCCCTCAGTAGTAATATTTTAGGTACCTCACAAAAAATTTTATTATGGTGCCATGGCTATTAGTTTTTAGTGAGTGCTTTAAGATACAAGATTCAGTTGAAAACATACAGAATTTCCATTCTCCCAAAGCGGTAAAAATTAGCTACAATGGTATAATTGTCCTTTACCTAGATAGGAATACCTTGCCACACATTAATGTTAACACTATAGCTACTTTTGTGAAAATGTAGCTGATGAAGCCTCTCATCTTCTGTAATTTTGAATACTGCTCTAACAGAATCATAATATGGAATTAGATTTTACAAAAAGAGCTCTTACAACAGAACTCACAGGCTTTTCCCCTCTTCCTTTAGCAGTTTAGTATCTTGAGCCATTAATAATTTTTGGGTTCTTTTTAATCCAGAAGGTATATAGAAACCTTTTCAGATTTTTCATCTGATTTGTTCATGCAGATTGTAGTTCTATTAAAATCCCTTATTTTACCTTACAGATACTTCTTGCACAGACACTGCTGTATTTAGAAATTTCTATTTCAGTTCATTAAAAACTGCAAAACCAATCTGTATCATGTACCAAACTGATTTTAAATAAATCTACATGTTTGTTGGGTTAATCTGCTCTTTTTTATTAACTAAAGTATGTTTTTATATTTTGATTACGAAGTTTAATGCTAGTGCGTTTACCTTAGTCTGTTGGGGGATGGCTTGTCTCCTCAGCTTTTCATTGCTCCTGAAGACTAGCAGATGGTAACTAAGGGACATATTCATCAGTGGAGAACAGAGCCTTAGAAATGATAGTTGGAGGGAGGACTTGGTATGCCTGTGGGATTGACATGCAAGTTGATCTTGCTCAAATCATTAGAAATCATCTACTTACGTGCTAGTTAAGCAAGTATTTATCAGAATACCATCTGTTGTTAGATATCTGAAAGCTTGTTTGTGACTTTCTGCCTTATTCAGATTGCATATAAAGTAAAATTGGGTTTCTGTTCAGAGTCTTTGGTATAAAAATCTAGGACAAAGCCACATGCTGGGATGTGAAATCTGGTTCTTTAGGCCCATGTTTGGGGCAACATTATATTCTATATTAAATCACAGAACTTGGACTAAGAAGAGAGAATAAATACTCACCTATCAGCCTTAAAATCCAGAAGAGTGTATTGAAGGCTCCCCAAAACATTGCTAGAGACAAATTGTTATTTTGATAAGAATGGTGTTCACAATAGGTTTTTTTTCTTTTTTTTTTTTATGATAATGAAAAGTCCTGTGTATTTCCCCATGTAGTTACCATCCCTGTGCTCTTCCTTAATTTGTGTAGATAACCTGTTGCTGGTGTTATCTACCTTCTGCCTAAAGGATGTCCTTTAACCTTGAACTTCTCTAGTTTTGATGGTACAGGTATTGTTGATGAATTCTTCCAGTTTTTGTGTGTCTGCTTTCGTTTTTGAAAGACGTTTTCATTGGATATAGAATTCTAGGTTGACATTTTTGCTTTTAGCCCTTTAATGATGTTGATCTAACATCTTCTCACATGCATCGTGTCCTATGAGAAATCTCATCTTTATCTTTTGTTCCTCAGTACATGTTTTTTTTTTTTCCTCTTTAAAGATTTTTCTCCTTATCACTCATTTTGAGCATTTTGATTGTGATGTGCTATGCTGTAGTTTTGTTTCTTGTGGTTGAGGTTTGTTGAGTTTCTTGGATCTATGGTTCTTCATCACATCTGGAAAACTTTCAGCTGTTTCGTCAGGTATCTTTTTCTGTTCTTTCCATTCTCTGTGTTGGGGACTCTAATTACACAGAGGCTGCTAGAAGGTGACTTACAGTTTACCCATGCACTGTTTAGGTTTTTTAAAAATCTTTCTCTGTTTCATGTCAGATTATTACCATCTTCAAATTCACTAACAACTTCTGCTATGTCTAATCTGTTTTTAATCTTACCCAGTGTGTTTTTCATTTCAGGTGTCGTCACTTTTAAAAGTTCAATTTGGGTGTTTTTCATGTTTCTGCATGTTCCATCTTTACTTTTTGAACATATAACAGCTTTTAACATCTGGGTCAGTTTCTGTTCATTGACTTTTTTTTTCCCCTCATTATGGGTCATATTTTCCTACTTCTTTGTAGGCTTGGTAATTTTTTATTGCATTGCCAGACATAAATTTTAACTTGTTGGATGCCAGTTATTTTTGTTCTGGGACATAGCTGAAAACTATGAAAACAGTTGGATCCAACTTGGAAACAGTTGGATCCTTTCAGGTCTTGCTTTTAAGCTTTGTTAGGTGAGACCAGAGCATTTGTTCTAGGGCTAATTGTTCCCCAGTTCTGTGTACGTAGTGCCTCCTGGATTAAGAGGCTTTCTGGTCTGGGCTAGTGGAAACAGCCTCTATTCCTAGACTTGTGTGCGTTCCAGGTACTGTTTCCTCTAAACCTTTCCCCAGCCTTGGGTAGTTTCCTCATGTACATGTGCTGACCAGTACACTGCTGAATACTTGAGGGGAGGGGTGCCCTCTGCAAATCTCTGGAGTTCCACTTTGTGTAGTTTTCTCCTCCCTGGTCCTCTGCCCTGGGAACTCTGTCTCCCTTCGTCTCCCTTAACTTTCAGCTCCATCTCCTCAACTCAGGAAGTCCACTGAGCTCTGCCTGGTTGTTTCCTTCCTGCATCATGGCTTAGAAATTCAAGGCAGTAAGCTGGGTCGGTCGTTTTCTTTCCTTCAGGGATCACTATCCTTCTTTGCCTAAAGTCCAATGTATTGAAAACCACTGTTGAATGTGTTTTGTCTAGTTTTTCATTTGTTTCAGGGTATATCCAGTCTCTTATTTCATCTTGGCCAGAAGAAAAAGTTCGAGATAGGACTTTAGTCTTAATTTTTAATTATTTAAGTAATAAATACATTTTTTTTTTCTTGAACTATTACAGGTGAAGTCTGCTTTGACCATCCCTAGCCCCTTCCCCTTCCTTGCCCTCCTCTACTTTCCAGAGGTAATTACTAGAATTGGTTTGGTGTTAAACTCTTCCCCTCAGCAATTTATATACACATAACTAAATGTACCCTTAAAAAAATATATGATGTGAATTTTTATTTTAACATTATCCTGCAACTTTTTTCCACTCATTAGCTATACCAAATTCTTAAATTCTCTGTTGGTATATGTAGTGTGAATATTGTAAGTATCTACCTATTGAAGCACAATTAGGTTGTTTGTAATATGTAGTTTTTACTGTTTTCTAAAGAATATCTTTGTACCTGTCACCTTGTTTATGTATGAATATTTCTCTAGAGTAAACATGGAGAAGTGGACACCTACGTCACAGGGTTTCCACTTTAAAATTTTTAACACACTGAGATTGCCTTCCAGTCCCCACCAGCAGATATCAGAATGTTTTCTGTATCCTTACCACTTGATATTGGCAAAGTTAAATTTTAATATTCCAGTAAGTAGAATGATTTATTTGGTTACTATAATTAATTTGTACTTCCTCTGTGAATTGCCTGTTTTTCTATCATCTTAACATTTTGTAGATTTTTTTAATCTTAAAATATGCTGGGTGCTAACCCATGGTCAGTGGACTTTCTTCAATCATTATTTTCAAGTCTTTGATTTTGGTGTCTGTTTCAGCAGGAGACAGAAGCCACATAATATGAACAGGAAGATCTGACAGAAAAGTATTAACTATAGGAGTAGATTGGAGTGATGGGGCATATTATCTGTAATATTTTAAGAAATAAAAATCTGCAAAGCAGTAAAGAGAACTCTAAAGAATACAGAAAATAGCAAATCTAGGGACTAGCCACTATCTATGTTCCTTGTGGCTGAATTCCAGAAATCAAGATACAACCATGGCTCTTGGGATGAAGCTTGTGACAGCTGTAAATCCCTTGGCGATGGTGCCAGGGAAACTATCCATGAGGAGATACTACATCAGTGGCAGTCTGTGAAGTCATCCAACAGGGGGTGCAGGGTAAGGTGACACTACTGCTAAGCTATATGCACTGCTAGAGCTGGGCACTGTTAAGAGTCTACCTAGAACCAGGAAGAGAAATTCCTCCAGTACCTTCTACTGACAAAACATGCCACCTAGCAAAAAAGTATTCATATGGCCCAGCTCCATTTTCACCATAATAATTGATGGAGCAGGCAACAAGGGGTAGATTCAAAGCCCTTGTTTCTAAATTTATGAACTTCCACTATATATTCGATATTTCTTTTGCCCTTTGTCAGAACCTCAGTTGGTCAGGGTTCTTCACCTGGTGGAGTGACTCAAATATTCATTACCAAAGGTTCTGAATCCTCTAATTGTCCTACCTGTTTTGGTCACTGTCATTTTTCATTAACCTTTTCTGTTTCTCAGGTACCCAGAGAATCCCCTGTGTTCCAGATATAGCCCTTGCCTCGATTATGTACCAGCAATACAACCTCCCTTTGGTAATCAGAATTGATCATTCCAGCCAGTGTAGTAAGACCTTTTTCTGCCTATTGGTTTAGCGGCAAAAGAATCCTGGCCAAGCGGCAGTCTCATCTTAGATCAGTAGGCCCATTGTTGTGTCCCTAGTTGAAGCATCCCTTGGAAACTAAGACCTCCAAACCAGCACAGTTCGAGGTTGCTGGGATGAGAAGTATAATCGTGAGAGGTGCCACCCCTTGATCTTGGACCCATATACTCCATCTCAAGCGAGATGCTACCTTTAAGACAGAATTCCATCCTTGCAGGGTGGTGTCTCCCAACTGTTGCACACGAATACTCTGAGCTGTTCCACCTTTCAGTTAGACCAGCCACTTCTGAGTGTTGGGGTATGTTAATTTCATGAGCTCACTGCAGCATTTCCTTTATTGTGAAATTGTTTCCTTGGTTAAAAGAAATGCTATAGGAAATGCCATGATGGTGGGTAAGGCATTCTGTGAGTACATGACATGGGTCAGGTGGTAATGCTGAAAGAAGCATTATGGACAGGAAGGCAATCCATGTCCAGAATCCATGTCTATTTTAGTGAAGTTGAATCTCTGCCCCATCTATGATAGAAGGGGTCCAATGTAATCAAACTGCCACCAGGTGGATGACTATCACCCATGGGATCGGTGCCGTACTGTGGCCTTAGTATCGGTCTCAGCTCTTGACAGATTAGGCACTTGTCAGTAGTGCATGCCAGCCTTAGGAAGGGGACGTCTATGTTGTTGAGCCCATTCAAAGCCTCTGGCCCTGCCACCAATGCTATATTGTTCATGGGCACAGTGAGCAAGCACTAGGGTAGCTGGGGAATGAGGTTGACTGACACCCATGGAGTACATTATTTTTTGCCCACTGGATTAATAAGAGCCTCCTCTGCTGTGGATGACCTTTACTGGACATTGACATGGGACACAAATATCTTCACAGTGTGTGACCATTCCCAGGTCCATCCACATACCTCTTCCCAGAATTCCTTATCACCAGACTTTCAATCCTGTTTCCTCCTAGTCCTTGGATAGCCAAACCATCAGCCCATGAATCAGTATAGATCTGTAGCTGTGGTCATCTCTCATTCAGACATAGTGGACAACCAAATGTACTCTCAGACTTCTGCTCACAGGGAGGATTTTATTTCACCATTGTCCTTCAGGTCCACCCCTGGTGCTGCAGATGTCCACTTTTGGGTGGAACCAACAATATGCAGACCTATCTATAAAGCAGGCTTGATTTTGTTTTGTTTTGTTTTTTCTTTTTTGGCCAGCTAGTTGTTAGAGCACCTCAGGTCAGAGGTATGGATTGAGTTGATACTCAGTCTGAGCCACGTGTTCAAGGACACTTTTTATGTTGCAGACCAGCTCAAGCAAGCTAAGTCTATTGTATACCATTTCCATTGATTGCTGCTGTGCATGCTCAAGTTTATGACTAAGTGGGTCCTACAACACCCAAATCATGATGGGAAGCTCAGGCTATATGATCACCTAATCTCCCTTGGTTAGACATTCAGTCTCTACCAAGGTGCAAAAGGAGAATAGTTATCTTCAGAAGAGGGCAAAGATTTGCTCCAAAATCCTAGGGGTCTGCCCTGTGATTCTCCTACTGGTGCTTGACAGAAGCTCCATGCTGTGTCCCTATATGCCTGGACACTTAGTATCATTGGCTCTGTTGGATCATACGACCTAAATGGCAGAGCAGCTTATACTTTACCTCAAATTCACAACAGGGCCTTCGTGAGTGATTTCCTACTCAAAATCGGTAGTCTTACGGGTGACTCTCTAGGTTGGTTGAAGTAGCACACTCAAATATAGTATATGTTTGCCTTTAAAATCCAAAAAGGCCTACTTAGCATCGTACCTCTTTTTTCATGGTAACATACTGTGAGATGAAGCAATATGTCTTTCATCTTGGGGGTTCATCATGCTCTAAGCCCCCAGAAACTTTGTTGCAGTTACGTTTTGTAGGATTTATCTTTCACCCTCTAGTTCTTACGAGTCTTACTAAGGTACCTAAGTACTTACTACTTCCTGCTCATCGTATCCAGTCAGCATAATTTTGTCAATGTAGTGGATCAGTGTGATGTTTGTGGAATATCATGATGCTCTAGGTCTCTATGAACTATATCATGACAGAGCAGGAGAACTGATGAAGGCTTGAGGCAAGAATTTGAAGGTATATTGTGACCCTTCCAGGTAAAAGCAAACTGCCTCTTGTGTTCCTTGCAATTTGATATGGAGCAAAGGGCATTATAACAGCATAACAAGTGCCAAGGGCATACTCATTTGCTCCAGTAAAGATACTGCATCTGGGATAGCAGCTGCAATTGGAATCACTACTTGGTTAAGGTGTGAACCTGGTAGTCCCTAGTCATTTTCTAAGATCCATCTGTTTTCTGCACAGGCCACAGTGGTGTGTTAAGTGGTGATGTTAAAGGTATCACCACCCTCACTTTCAAGTCTTTGATGATGGCATTAATCTCTGCAATTTCCCCAGAGTTATTGCTTCTAGTTTCTTGATAGAAAGGGGAAGTTCCAGGGGCTTTTCATTATCCCTTCCTACCATAATGAGCCTTTAACTAATGGGTCAGAGAATAATATTGGAATCCTTTCAGTTGCTAATTATGTCTATTCCAATTATATACATTCAGGAAGTAGGGAAATAACCACACTGGACCAACTGGGTCTACTGTAATTTGGACCTGAGCTAAGCTATCACCTCACTGTAAGCCTTCATTTTGACTGGTGAGCCATAGTGGTGTTTTGGGCTCCCAGGAATTAGAATTAATTTAGAGGTAGTACCTAGTAAATGCCAAATGGTCTAGATTTCTTTTTTTCCTCTCATGAACAGTCACCCTAGCAAATAATTATAGATACCTAGGAAAACGGAGGAAGATTTATGGTATGTACCTTCAAGGGGATCTATCCTCCTGTAGTTAAGGGGCCCTGGTCTGTGAATTGACTTAGGTCTGGAATCTGGATGAGAGGCTGTAAATCTTCATTGTGCCTATTCAAGTCAGGTTTTGGCTACCAGAGTTTTTCCTGTGTAGATCAAGCAATATTCTATCAATAGTTGGCTGCCCATAGGATTTCATTCATGGAGGTGCATCAACCACCAAAGATCTCTGTGTGCCAAGGCATTTTGACTACTCACATGTCCCTGCTGCCCTTTATGATAGATGTCCCACCTTGTCTTGGCAGTTGGCTTCTGCTACTCTGGAAGTGCATCATCACCACTGAAATGAGAGAGCCCATTTCAACAGCAGTGAGAAACAACAAGATTGTAAATTCAACTATCTTTGTAATTTAGCATTTTGCACAATTAAAATTTGTGCTTGACTTTTAGCAGTATTATCCTTCTAACTACAAGAAATAAGAGATTTAAAAAGGCTACTATCAAAGCTCTCTGTTTCTCAGGGCCATGATTTGAGCTGGGAATCAAAGGACCTGAGCTTGTCATTTTCTTCCCTAAGTGCTAAAGTGCATTAAAGAAACTCCATCCCACACCACAGTCTTTATGGTCATCATTACTGCCATGAGAGTCAATGTAGGAGCACTTTAGGTTCCCAAGGTAGTGCTTCAGCAGGTACTTCATCACAGTCTACGAGAGGTGGTAGCTCGGTTAATTGTCATTCCACTGCATGCAAAGGATTACACGCAGCCTTCCATTTCCCCTTAGCAAGGAGCTTGGCATTGTGTTCAAGCCCAAGGATGTAACCAAACAAATCCCCAAACCCCATCTTTGTGGGTCTGTCTCCTAGGACCACTCCGTTACTGGTATCATTTCTATATTGGTCATGGGCCATTTAGGTGACAGAAATCACATGGAGATCAAACGGGGAAAGTTTAATATAAAGAATTATTTAACAAGGGATTGAAGTAATGGGAGGATTGGCTGGTAAGCAATAAAGAGAGCTCTAAAGAATATAGGAATATCAGATACAGGGAGCCACCACTACCCTCCTGGGCTGACATCCAGACCTCGTGGGAGAGGGTGTGGCCAAGGCTGAATGGCAGAGAAGTTCACTGAGGCTGTGAAGCATCCAAAGGGGTGCTGGGGCAGGAGAAGCCCCTTCATAGGAGGAGCCATGCCAGTGGCACTCCACCAGGGAACTGCATGCACCACTGGAGTTGGGCATCGCAGAAGCTGCGTGTGCTACAGGAACCTGGTGCTGCAGAAGCCATGCATACTGCAGGAGCCTGCCTAGAGGAGGACCCCGGAACTTGGAAGAGAAACCCTTCTTCCTTCTCCAGGGTCCCTCCAGCACCCTCTCCTGACAAAGCTTAACATCTTGCCAGGTGGCAAAGAAGAAACGTTTACAGGGTCCAGATTCATTATTTCATAGAAGACAGTGAAGGATGAATTTGGAGCTGAGAGGTCATAAACTGTTAAGTGGTATCATACCTGGTCATATCATGTTGAAGTTTTAATTTTGATGTCAAAGTCATCAATCTTCCTTTTGTTTTTTATGTCCTATTTCAGAAATAAGTTTGTATGTTTGTGCGTGTGTGTGTGCATGTAGATATTTAATCCATTTGGCATTCATTGTGTATAGTGTAAGGTGATGATTTAATCTAATTCAAATAGACCCAACCTTTTCCTTAATTTGAAAAGCTACATATATCATATATAAATTTATGTATGTAAATATGTTTCTCTGGTCTCTTCTGTTCCATTCATCTATTTATTTATTCCTTTACCCAAGATAAATTTTCCTGTCTGAACAAAAAGACTTGGATTAGGACTTTACAAAAGTCTGAAGAGTGTCTTGCCATTTATAGGAAGAAAAAAAAGACTGTTAATAGAGAACGGTGTTCTTAAGTGAAACAAATAGAAATAAGTGCTTTGAAGTTTCTTTGGATTAATCTCTGTCCTGGTTTTTCACTTGTTAGTGAATACTGTCTGGTAGCAATGCCCTCTCTCCTGGCTCTCTCACCTAATCAGTAACTCTAGAACCCATATTAAGAGGTTGCTCATTGACCAGAGGCAAGGCCTAGGTTGTAGAAATGCAAATCAAGGGCCTCCCTGGTGGCGCAGTGGTTGAGAGTCCGCCTGCTGATGCAGGGGACACGGGTTCTTGCCCCAGTCCCGTGCGTCCGCAACGGGAGAGGCCACAACAGTGAGAGGCCCACATACCGCAAAACAAAAAAAGAAAAGCAAAAAGCA